>NC_066583.1:562629950-563229950 GCF_024323335.1 Lathyrus oleraceus | reverse complement strand
CTTTTGGGTGGTTCTCAACCAAGACTCCATGCTCGTGACTTGCAACAAACCCTTGATTCATGGTTGATCCATTCTTGTGTATCCTTAATATCAATGGAACTTGGGTGTTGATAAGGTGTAAACCATAATCCACCAAAATGGATGATTGATATTAAGGATGACTTGATCCATCCCATGACCTTTGTGTGGTGTGATTTGCTTGATCCTTGAGTGTCATTATTGCATCCATGCATTCATGCATCCATTTGCATCCATATCATCAATAATGAGAAAATTTTCAAGGAACTTAAGAGGTCTATTTGCAAATTTTCAGACATGGATAGACAAAGAAGGAATACGAAGAAGTACAGTTTCAGACAACCCGACTTGAAAGAGTTAAAGAGTTTGACATCCTATGTATTAGATCCCTTGGAGTTCAAAGCTCGCCATGGGAAGCTTCTGTCTATTCTTGCTACTCAGGTGGATGAAGGTTTGATGAGTGTATTGATGCAGTTCTATGATCCCTTGTACCGTTGCTTCACATTTCCGGATTTCCAGCTTTTGCCCATGCTTGAGGAGTATGCATATCTTGTGGGTATACTTATCCTAGATCAGTTGCCGCTCAGTGGCTTGGAGAGGGTTCCTACTTCTCAGGAGATTGTTGATCTGTTGCATATAGATGAATCTCTGGTTGGTGCTCATATGACTACCAAAGGTGGAATTCAAGGTCTCCCATTTGATTTCCTCATTGCTCAAGCTACTTTGTATGGGAAGGCCATGAGTGAGGACGCCTTTGAGGCCATATTTGTACTTCTCATCTATGGGCTAGCGTTATTCCCCAACATCGACAAGTTTGTGGATGTGAACGCTATTAGGATTTTCTCTACTCTTAATCCCGTTCCGACTCTGCTGGGTGACACTTATTTCTCTTTGCATATGAGGAATGCAAAGGGTGGTGGCATTGTGTGATGTTTGCCTCTGTTGTACAAGTGGTTTATTTCGCACTTGCCACAAACGATCGCCTTCAAGGAAAACAAAGGATGTCTACGGTGGTCCGCGAGACTTATGTCTCTCACTAATGATGATATCTTTTGGTATAACCGTGTATATGATGGTGTGCAGATTATCGACTCTTATAGTGAAATCTTCAATGTGCCTCTTCTTGGTACATGTGGTGGGATTAACTACAACCCTGTTTTAGCACATCGTCAGCTTGGGTTCTCCTTAAAGGATAAACCTAATAACATTATATTAAAGGGTGTGTTCTTTCAAGAGGGTAAAGATCCCTAAAACTTGAAAGGCAGGATGGTCCGCGCTTGGTGCAAGATTCATAGGAAGGGAAGAAAAGAGCTTGGTCTGAAGAATTGTATTGCTTTGGAACCCTATACCTCGTGGGTGAGGAGGAGAGCTTCTGAGTACCTTATGCCTTATGAATATCCGAGACCTACACCTTTGGTTGTGGTTGGGCCTTCAACCCTCCCTGACCAAGGAGTAGAGGAGTTGAGAGATGAAGACCGTTCACGTGCTTGGATCCGTGAGCAATAGGAGCTACTTCAGCAGCTTAGAGATAAGGATGCGTTGATAGAGTTTCTTGAGCATCAGGTTATCGATGAGCCTGATGATGTGGTGACTTCTCTTCTTCCTCAGTCTTCCAGGTTTTGGAAGAGGAAGTACGATCGACTCGCCAAAGAGAAGGCAGATATGGAGGCAGCCTATGAGCGAGAGCTGAAGAGGCTTCGTGCACCTTATCTTCCGGTCTCGAGAGCCTTGGATGATTGTTTCTAGGGTTCCATAGGATGTTCATTTTCCTTCTCTCTTGTATTGTATTTGGTTACCAAAGACTCTACTTCTTTGGTGTAAAATTTTTTCCAGATATTATTGATATGATATTTCCATATATGTCTAAATGATTAATATTTCCAATATTTCCAAATAGAACTCTAAAGTTCCTCTGATTAAAAAATAAATCATATGCACAAGCATTGCATGCATCATGTGCATAAGCAGGTTTTGTTCCAGGACTTCTTGTTCAGTGGTCTAACTCTGTGTTCTTCATTTATTTTAAAGACAAGCTGACGCATCGGTACTACACCGGAGCCAACTCGTCAAGACTAATGGATCACCTAGAACAAGAGAACAGATAATTGAAGGAAGAAGTGGCAAGATTGATTGCCCTGATGGAGTCTTTCTTGGCCGCCCAAAGCCAGTCGTCTCCAACACCTTCAACTCCTCCCCAAAGGACAGTCATTTATGAGATTGCCTCTTCAACAGTGCCTGCTGTCAGTGCCCATTTTGCGCCTACTGCTATGTCAGCCGGGTTTCCCTGGGGGATGCCAGCGAACCTTGTTCCTGAGGGTCTCGCCCCAACGTTTGCTTCTCTACCGGCATCTAGCCCGGTCCTCGTTGTGCCACCTCCGATCGTGCATATTATGCAGAGAGTAGATGACACCATTTATCATTCTGAGCCATCTGAGGGTCCAGACGTGTATGAAAAGATGGATGCTATGAATGATCAGTTCCTCGAGCTTCGCAAGGAACTCAAAACTCTCAAAGGGAAATACCTCTTTGGCAAATCTGCTGCTGAGCTTTGCCTAGTTCCAAATGTCAAGATTCCTATCAAATTCAAAGTGCCTGACTTTGAAAAGTACAAAGGAAACACTTGCCCGCTCAGCCATTTGGTTATGTATGCACGTAAAATGTCGACTCAGACCGACAATGATCAGCTCCTAATCCACTATTTCCAGGACAACCTATTCGGTGCCGCCCTGAGATGGTACATGGGTTTGGACAGCGCGAACATCCGCTCCTTCAACGACCTTGGCGAAGCCTTCGTCAAGCAATACAAATATAACATGGATATGGCTCTCGATAGAGATCAATTGAGGTCCATGTCCCAGAAGGATAAGGAAACTTTTAAGGAGTACGCCTAGAGGTGGCGTGAATTGGTTGCACATATTGTGCCTCCGCTAGAAGAGAAAGAGATGACCAAGATCTTTCTGAAGACCTTGAGTTCATTCTATTATGAGCGGATCATCACTAACGCTCCTTCTGACTTCACCGAGATGGTGAATATGATGATGCGTTTAGAGGAAGGAGTCAGGGAAGGGCGTCTGACCAGAGATGAAGGCTCTTCTGCCAAACGTTATGGGGCGTTTGCGAAGAAGAAAGATGGTGAGGCACATGCTGTGACCTCCCATATTAAGTCCAGAAGACCCTCTGTGAAGAGGAAGACCGTGCGTCCCGCCGGTAATCAGCACCAGATGGCTCATATAGCACATGTTTTTAGAGAAAACTAGCAATATCAGCAACAACAACACCGTCCTCAACAACAGGCCTACCAGCCTCGAAACAAAAATCAGACCAGTACAAGCTATGATAGGAAAAGGGTCACTTTTGATCCTATTTCGATGACCTACACAGAGCAATATCCTTCTTTAGTTGAAAGGAAATTGATCACTCCACGTGACCCACCGGCTATACCTACCAACCCTCAGTGGTGGTATAAGCCTGAGCTCTATTGTGTTTATCATTCCGGTGCTCCCGGACATGATGTGGAGAATTGTTACCCATTGAAGACCAAGGTTCAAGACCTTGTGAGAAGCGGTATATTATTTTTCGAGGACGTAGGTCCTAACATGAAGAAGAACTCATTGCCCGAGCATGGGAAGTCTACTGTCAACATGGTTCAGGGTTTCCCTGGAAAATATAAGGTCCGATATGTCAGCCATATTCGACAATCTTTGGTCGAGATGCACAGATTGTTGTGTTAATACAGTCACTATGAGCATGACCACGATAGATGTCATGTTTCCGCTGTCAATGAGAGAGGATGTTGTCAAGTCCGAAAAGACATCCAAGAAATGATGGATGAATGTGTAATAGAGATACTTCAGAATCGCGATGAGGATGATGAAGTTAATGTGATATCACATGTATTCAGGATACCTAAGCCTGTTGTCGTTCGATACGATGGCAGCAAGCAGAAGGCTTCCCCCTCTCTCATAATTAAGCCAACTGGCCTTGTGCCATACTCTTCCAACAAGGTTGTTCCCTATCGTTATAATGTTGTGGCATTGGAAGATGGGAAGGAGGTGCCCTTACCCTCTAATTCTATTGTGAACATTATTGATGTCAGCGGTTTGACCCGTAGTGGTTGTGTTTTCTCGGCGCCGCCGAAACCCCAGGCTGACACCAGAAGGGATGATACTGCTGATGGTGTTGCCCGTCCGGTTGGAAATTCTTCCAATTCTCTGAATCCGGCACTTGTTGTTAATAGACCTGTCGCCGCTGTTAAAACTCATGTCCCTGCTGACCAGAATAACATGATGAAAGAGGACTATGATGAGATGCTGAGGCTCACCAAGAGGAGTGAATACGATGTTGTAGATCAGCTTCTACAAACGCCTTCAAAGATCTTTGTGCTATCTTTGTTAATGAACTCTGAGCCACACCGTGAAGCTTTGCAGAAGGTGTTGGACGTGGCGTATGTAGATCACGATGTCATAATAGAACAATTTGATAGTATTGTTGTAAACATTACTGCTTGTAACAATCTGAGTTTCTGTGATGCTGATCTCTCCGAGGAGGGAAGAGACCACAATTTGACACTTCACATCTCCATGAGCTGCAAGGATGATGCCATGTCTAATATGCTGGTAGACACTGGATCATCGCTAAATGTGTTGCCAAAATCCACTCTGGCGAGATTGTCATATTAGGGGCCTCCCATGAGGAAGTGTGAAGTGGTCGTCAAAGATTTTGATGGATCCCGCAAGACAGTGATTGGCGAGGTTGAACTCCCAGTCAAGATAGGACCTAGTGATTTCCAAATCACTTTTCAGGTCATGGATATCCACCCATTATATAGCTGTTTGTTGGGCAGACCATGGATTCACGAGGCAGGCGCTGTGACATCCACCATACACCAAAAGTTGAAGTTCGTTAAGAACAAAAAGTTGGTGGTGGTAGGGGGAGAGAAGGCTCTCTTGGTTAGCCATCTACCTTCCTTTTCTTATATCGATGTTGAGGATGAGGTTGGGACTCCGTTCCAAGCTTTGTCTATTATTGAGCCTTCTAAGAAAGGAACTTCTTCATTTATGTCCTACAATGATGTGAAGTTGGCCATTGAGCATGGCGCAACTACTGGTTTAGGACAAATGATCAAGCTGGAAGACAATAAATCTCAGGCTGGCATAGGGTACTCTTCAGGCACTTTCAACGAGCACGGTCTGTTTCAGAGTGGTGGTTTCATCCACACGGTTGAAGACCAAAAAGCTGCTGCTGTTGTGGAAGAGGATGCAGCGGAAGATTTTGGCAACTTTGTCATCCCTGGAGGGGTCTGCAATAATTAGGTCGTTGTTGATGTTCCAACAGTTGTCCATAAGTTAACGTAATGTTCATTTTTGTTTAAAAACCCTTCTCCCATGCCAAAAGGAGAAGTGATGACATTGTTGGCCCATAAATACAATGATATTTCATTCAATAAATTCATGTTAAATGTTTGTTTTTTCAAATTATTTCCACTTTATGCTTTTTGCATGAAATTGGTGATCACATAAAACCCTAAAAATAAAATAAAATCAATCTTTTCATCTGCATAATGATTTGCCTTGTTTGAATTCTAAAATCTCTTTTATATCCAAAATCATTATGCAGGTTGATCAAACCCATTGAACATAATGCTCCAACACCATCTCCCAACTTTGAGTTCCCTTTATTTGAGGCCGAAGAAGATGATGTTGAAGAGATTCCTGATGAGATTACCCGTCTGCTTGAGCACGAAGAGAAGATCATTCAGCCACATCTTGAGAATCTGGAAACAGTCAACTTGGGGTCTGAGGATTGTGTTCGAGAGGTGAAGATTGGGGCACTCCTGGAAGAATCTGTAAAGAAGGGGTTGATTGAGTTGCTACGAGAATATGTTGACGTCTTTTCCTGGCCATATGAAGACATGCCTGGTCTGGATACTGATATCATACAACGTTTCCTGCCTTTGAATCCTGGGTGCGTGCCTGTGAAGCAGAAGCTCAGAAGAACTCATCCTGATATGGCAGTGAAGATTAAAGAAGAAGTTCGGAAGCAAATTGATGTGGGGTTTCTGGTGACTTCTACATATCCTCAATGGGTGGCCAATATTGTGCCCGTGCCTAAAAAAGATGGAAAAGTCCGAATGTGTGTGGACTATAGAGACTTGAATAAAGCTAGTCTGAAATATGATTTCCCTCTACCACGTATTGATATGTTGGTAGATAATACAGCTAAATTCAATGTCTTCTCATTTATGGACGTATTTTCCAGATATAATCAGATCAAAATGGCACCCGAGGATATGGAGAATATAACATTCATCACACCTTGGGGAACATTCTGTTATCGAGTGATGCCCTTCGGTTTGAAGAACGCCGGAGCCACGTATCAACGAGCTATGACTACCTTGTTTCATGATATGATGCACAAGGAGATTGAGGTGTATGTTGATGATATGATTGCAAAGTTGAAAACGGAACTGGAACATGTTAAGCACTTGTTGAGGCTTTTGCAGCGTTTGAGGAAGTACAAACTCCACTTGAATCCAAACAAGTGTACATTTGGAGTCTGTTCCGGCAAGTTATTGGGCTTTAGTGAAAGAGGTATTGAAGTTGATCCTGCCAAGGTCAAAGCAATACAAGAGATGCCTGCGCCCAAAACTGAGAAGCAAGTCTAGGGTTTTCTTGGCCGCTTAAATTATATTTCCAGATTTATATCCCACATGACTGCCACATGTGCGCCAATATTCAAGCTCCTCCGGAAAGATCAGCGTCATGATTGGACCGAGGATTTCCAGAAGGCCTTTGATAGTATTAAAGAGTATATGTCCGAGCCTCCAATTCTGTCTCCGCCTGTGGATGGGAGACCCTTGGTTATGTATCTGTTGTTCTTGAAGACTCTGTGGGTTGTGTCCTAGGTCAGCAAGATAAATCAGGGAAGAATGAGTATGCCATCTACTATCTAAGTAAGAAGTTCACTGATTGTGAGTCTCGTTACTCAATGCTAGAGAAAACATGTTGTGCTTTAGCTTGGGCTACTAAGCGCTTACGCCAGTATATCTTAAATCATACGACTTGGTTGATATCCAAAATGGATCCAATCAAGTATATCTTTGAGAAGCCTGCTTTAACTAGGAGGATTTCCCGTTGGCAGATGTTGTTGTCTGAGTATGATATTGAGTATCGAGCTCAGAAAGCTATTAAAGGTAGTATCTTGGCTGACCATTTGGCACATCAACCAATTGAGGATTATCATTCAGTTCAGTACGACTTCCCAGATGAGGAGATTCTGTATTTGAAAATGAAAGATTGCGATGAGCCTACGCTCGATGAAGGGCCAGAGTCTGGTTCCCGATGGAGCATGGTGTTTGACGGCGCTGTAAATCAATATGGAATTGATATTGGGGCAATGATTATTACTCCTCAGGACACACATTTTCCTTTTACAGCAAGGCTAACTTTCAAATGCACGAATAATATGGCGGAGTATCAGGCTTGTATTATGGGATTGAAAGAATGTATTGATCTTAGGATCAAGCATCTCGATGTTTATGGTGATTCAGCCCTTGTTGTTAATTAGATTAAGGGTGAATGGGAGACGAATCATCCTGGCCTCATCCCATATAGAGATTATGCGAGGAGGATTTCAATGTTATTTACTGAGGTTGACTTCCATCATATTCCTCGAGATGAGAATCAGATGGCAGATGCGCTTGCTACGCTTGCTTCGATGATTGTGGTGAAATTCTGGAATGAAGTTCCCAATATCACTGTGATGCGCTTGGATAGACCAGCTCATGTATTTGCAGTAGAAGAAGTGAAAGATAATAGGCCATGGTATTATGATATCAAGTGTTTTCTTCAGAGTCAGATTTACCCGCCTGGGACATCTGCTAAAGTTAAGAAAACTTTGAGGAGATTATCTGGAAGTTTCTACCTCAATGGCAATGTGCTTTATAAGAGAAATTTTGACATGGTTTTTCTTAGATGCGTGGATAGACACGAAGCAGACCTGTTGATGACTGAAGTCCATGAGGGTTCATTTGGTACTCATTCCAATGGACATGCCATGGCTAAGAAGATATTGAGAGCAGACTACTATTGGCTGACAATGGAGTCTGACTGCTGCAAGTATGTGAAGAAGTGCCATAAGTGTCAGATTTATGCGGATAAGATTCATATTCCCCCGAAACTTCTAAATGTGATTTCATCACCATGGCCTTTCTCTATGTGGGGAATTGACATGATTGGCATGATAGAGCCGAAAGCGTCCAATGGTCACAGATTTATTCTCGTAGCTATTGATTACTTCACCAAGTGGGTTGAAGCGGCGTCGTATGCGAACGTGACCAGGCAGGTGGTTGTGAAGTTTATCAGAAATCAACTCATATGTCATTATGGTGTGCCAGATAAGATCATTACTGATAATGGATCTAACTTAAACAACAAGATGATGAAAGAGTTGTGTAGCGAGTTCAAGATAACACAATATAATTCTTCCCCTTATAGACCCAAGATGAATGGGGTTGTTGAAGCTGCTAATAAGAACATCAAGAAGATTATCCAGAAGATGGTTGTTACGTACAAATATTGGCATGAGATGCTGCCATTTGCTTTGTATGGTTATCGTACATCTGTCCGCACTTCAACAGGGGCAACCCATTTCTCCCTTGTATATGGCATGGAGGTTGTGCTCCCAGTAGAGGTGGAGATCCCATCAATGAGAGTCTTGATGGAAGCCAAGTTGACTGAGGCTGAATGGGTTCAGAGTCGTTATGACCAGTTGAACTTAATAGAAGAGAAAAGATTGACTGTCATGTGCCATGGTCAGTTATATCAGCAAAAGATGAAGAAAGCCTTTGATAAGAAGGTCAAGCCTCGTGTGTTCCGAGAAGGTAACCTTGTGCTCAAGAAAGTCTTGTCTTTCGCGCCCGATTCCAGGGGCAAGTGGACTCCAAACTATGAAGGTCCATATGTTGTCAAGAGAGCCTTTTCAGGCGGTGCTTTGATACTTACAACTATGGATGGGGAAGATTTCACTCGTCCTGTGAATTCAGATGTAGTCAAGAAATACTTCGCCTAAATAAAAACAGAATAGCTCGCTAAGTTGAAAACCCGAAAGGGTGACTTAGGCAAAAATGAGCGTCTCGGTGGATTGAAAACCCGAAAGGGCAATCCAGGCAAAAGTTAGAGACATAAAAAATGAATATATACATCCCGCTAGATTGAGTACCTCATCCTGGGGCAATCTAGGCAAAAATTAGGGATTTGGCAAGTAACTGCATCCTGACAAGACTTTGTCCTACCAACTGTCATCTGTCAGAGATTCTCGCTCAGTCATCGTCAACTGAAGCTTCAAATACATTGGATTCGGAGTTGGTGGAGAAATGGTCATTATGTTCAATGTAGCCTTTTTCCAATACATATCACCAATTTCAAATTTGTAAAGATCCACGAAGTCTTGCCATTTGCAGACTACCATTCCATCAAATAAATTTGAGCCTTTATCCAATTCTTTGCACTCTTATTTGTTTCTGTTCAACAAATGTTTGCATGTTTTAATTGATAAATATCATCGTTCTAAATAAAAATTTCATAAGTTGTTTTTAAACAAAGTGAACATTCACAAAGATTGAAAAGGATAATTGGGACGCCTTCAGTGCTCTCCCAAGGATAGTATGATCTCCGAAAGGGTAAGACATTTGTCCATATTCCTAGCATACATGTGTTCCTCTTCATCATCTTCCAGGTTGTCTTCTCCGCAAGCGCAGAAGGAGATTATGCGTCACCAAATTTCCCTGTGAATCGGGAACTTGGTCTCAGTCATCTGATTCCCCATAGAGTTTGGAGTCTGGTCCTAATCTTATAGCTCCCTAGTGAGGTTGGATTTGGCATTTGTGTTATCAATTATATGGTTGTCATACCTTGGGTGGATTGACCTAAAATCCCTTGTAGATTGATAAATTGACATGTTATCTTTTCGAGGAAGTTGGTTTTCCCTCATTCAAATTGGAAATCCCCTGCAGATTAAGCAGGAATTCCCTTTATGAGCATTTGGTTTGTAGCTTATCTCTTGTGGATTCGCCTACATTAATCTCCAACAGGTTTGGCTCTTGTCCATCCTCAGCAGGGTTGATCCCATTTGACTCCCCAGTACGGTCGCCAGCAGGTTATCTCCAACCAAGCGCCTACAGGTTGTTCTTGATTCAGTCCTCAACAACTGCTCCCCAGTAGAGTTGCTTGATCAGGAATCTGACAATTGTTGCTTCCTCCTTCTTGGATAGTTCTCCCCTTAGCGAAGCGGGTGATGGAAATGTTTATTTTTCCTCTCCCCAGCGGAGCGTTGTTTCCTCTCTCCTCGGCAGAGATTTGTTTCTCCAGCAGTTTGAGGATTTGTGATTGGGTATTGGAACTTTTGTTTGGTGGTTATTCCCCACAAAGCTTCATCTCTCTCCCTGATAATTTACCCAGTAGAGTTGTTTCTACTACGGATCTTATCCATGCTTAGCTTCTCCCAGCTAAAGCTTTGCCTGATTTCGGTTTGGCGTTGGAACTTTGATGAAGATGTGTTGATTCCTTCCCCATCGGAGTGACTGGTTCTCCTTCTCCGTAGTGGAGACATTTCCTTCCTTGTTTAGAAATGAATGATGTTTGGTGTGCTTCTGTTTGGTGTTTGTTCCCCACAGACTCCCACATCATACCCTGATAGGTTCCCCAGTGGAGTTCTTTTCTGGATGATCTTATCCATATCTCTGCGTACTGTTGGAAGGTCCCCAACTTTGGTGATTGTGATCCCTTGCTTATTCTCAACAGCAGTCTCTGATCCCCGGTGATCCTGCTTGATCCCCTAGCAATAGACCTTGTCCCCGGCAGTGACTCTGTCTGATCTTCAGCATTGGCCTTTGTTCCTCTACAAGGATTGATGTTTCCTGGTATCTGTTGCCCCCCATCAGATTGGATGTTTCCCCAGTGGGTCTGGCTTTCTCTTTTGAGATGTAGTATCAGATGTCTGTCCATTGATTCTTGGACTTGTTTGTGTTAGATATATCTGTTTGTCAGCATTTATCATACATAAACCACACATATACATGCATAATTATAACATTCAGATATTCATGCTGCATTCTTTGCCATATATCTTTGTTTGTTGTCTCCTGCTATTTGGTGATATATTTCCCCAAGTAGATGTTTGTGTCTGATCTCTCCATATAGGGTCAGCCCCATAGGCAGAAAGCGTCTATCCTTTCTTCCATATTCCCCACTGAGTTATGTCCTTATGGATGATTATTATTTCAGTTTTCTCCCAAAACTTGTATTGGGATGGAATTACTCCCCTGAGTTATATCCTCATCGGGTTAAGTCTTGTTTCATTTTGTCTCTCTAGTTTGTTCCTAGATTGACTACTCTTGTTATTTTCCCCTGCACTTCACCGTAGCTCAGATGAATGATTGCTCAGTAACCAGTAATTGTCCATCTTTTCCCCGACGGAGTTGTATGGCCTTCTACCCAATAACCGGTAGTTATAAGTCCTATTTCTGTGGTTTTCTACCCTCATACCGGTAGTTGTAAACCCCATTTTATCCCATTGCAGAGTTAACCCTTGATCGTTGTTCATCCTAACCGATGACGAGTACTCTCTTCTGTGGTTTTCTACCCAGTGGCCGGTAGATGTAATCCCCTCTTTGTTGGTTATCTTTATCCAATATTCGGTATTGATATTCCTTCACTTTTGAGTGTATCTCCCAGTAGCCGGTGATATATCTCTTGGATAATTGCTCTAATTAAGCAATTTATCCCCAACGAGTCACCTTTCATTTACCTTTGTTTGGTAATGATTGTTTCTCCCCTTTGATTGGTCATCATTTTATACCCAGTAGCCGGTGTCCTGGTGTTCTTTCTTTCCGATTGATTTATCCTTTATTAACCCAGTAACCGGTTGTGGATAATCTTCCATGCGAGTATGTTATCTACGTTCTGACGGTAATAGATAATATATCTCATGCGCTCTTCAGTCGAAGTCTTTTTCTTCCCCAGTCGAGTAAGATTCGTATTTCCTTATGGAATCGAATGTCCATCCTGTAATCTAGTTTGCTTTTTCAACCCTCCTTTCGGATGATGAGTGTCTTGTAAATATTCCCCAATTCACGCCTGGTTAGTCACCTATTATATGCCCAGTAACCGGTATCCTTGGTGTTCCTTCCTTTCTGCTCCCTATTATGACTTTTTGTCCCTTGTGGAATCAGATTTTCCTGAGTTGAAATATACCTTTTTAGGTCTTCCTTAGATGTTTTGGATAATTGATATCTCTCACCCTTATACCAGTCTTAGATATTCATTCCCCCCGAGCGTGTTGTTCTCTCACCCTTATACCGGTGTTTTCATCACATGTCTCTTCGAGCTTATTACCCAGTAACCGGTAATACCTCATTTGTTTCTTCCTCAGCTGAGTCCTTTGTGGATGTTCCCAGCTTGAGTCCCTTGGTGGGTTTTCCCCATCTGTGTCCGGATTTTTATCCGAAGTATCCTTTGCGGATAGTTTTGCTGTATTGGCATATTCCCTAATACATGCATCTTTGCGTCAGCTCGAGTCTTTCCATTGATTTATTTTCAGGGAATCCCTTCGTGTCTTCAGCAAGTTTCAAGTCGTGACCTGCTCATGCATTTTATCCCCTTTACTTCCCAGTAAAGTTCCCAGAGTCCCTGTCTCATTTATGAGTATATTACTCACATGGATTTTCAGTTTCTCCTAATTTCTTTTCCCTCTATGGACATATATCCCCACAGAGTATTACCTTTTGCATACATACATTTTCATCATGAGGTCTCTTAGGGACCAAAATTCGTCTCTTTGTTATTATTTAAGCCCATTCTACCTCGTCGAGATGAAGATTTTAGCCTTCACTTCTCCAGCTAGAATGACCTTAAATACGAGCATCTGTAAGACCCTAATTTTGACCCTAAGATCCCTCATGGCATCATATCATTGCTCATTGCATTTACCTCAAGAATCATAGCATCTTGGCTCCTTACCCTTGGGTTGGGACTTGTGTGAGTTGGTTTGAGACCACCAAGCATGCTTGAATTGTATATTATTGCTTTTCTTATTTTTGTTTACTAACCAAAATCACAAAAATATATCACTAACATCTTTTGTTTTGTAGCTTGAGCAATCATAAGATCCAAGGCTCTTAGGAGACCCTATGCTCATTGATATGGCCAGGAGAAGTTGAAAGCAAGCATGACAATGGTTCCCAAAGCTCTCATTTATCATATATGCCACCCAAGTATCTCAATTTGTCAATTTGATCAAAGCAAACCAAAGGGCTTGAGGATTGTTTCCCAAGGAAACCTTAATTCAACTGTGCATTGACTATGCCTTGCTCATGAAGCAACCTCAACCCATGATCAAATACAATCAAGGGAAGTTCTTTCATTCATCATTTCATGCATATTTGAGCTTATGTGAGTTTCCTCTATCATCAATTCGTCAAGATTTGAAGTTTGGACTTGAGAAGTTGATCAGTCAATTCATCTGACTATTTAGAAATCCACTAAGACCTAACTTTTGATGTGTTTGTCAAATGAAGATGACACGAAGAGAAAATATGTTCTTAAGAACCATATGAACAACTTTCATGTTCATAATAAATTCATTTGAATCTTGGAAGGTCATCATCCATTTCAAAACATTATAGGCCATTTTGACTGAAACCCTAATTTTAGGTCAACTTCCCAAGGACATAACTCATTCATTTTTCATGATTTTGAGGTGGTATCAAATGCATTGGAAGGTTTAAGATGTCTAATTCATTTTTTATGTTGAAATTGTTTTCATAATCTTAAAAGAGGTACGTGTGATAATACAAAACATTATAGGTCACTTTGGACCAAAGTCATTGAAATGTGAAAAAGTTCAACTTCAAGTGCCCATAACTTTCTCATCAAAAATCCAAATGATGCAAAATTTGAGTCCAAATTGATTGTCTTGAAAATATATATAACTTTAATGTTTAAGGTTTTTCCATTTGGATCTTGCATCACTGAAGCAGAAGGGCTTGAAGTTGGTCCATTTTGGAAACTTTCACATGCACATGTTTTGCACCTTGAACTTTATGACCAATTTTCATTAATTTCCCAACTCCAAATTGATTTTTGTTCAACATAACAATTGTTCCTCATGTCAATACCTTTACAACCATTACCCACAAGGCCATGTTTCACTTTAGTAAGAGGTATTTTCGAAGAGGAGAAGATTCATGTGCATTTTTAGAAACCATTTGAAAACTTCATGTACACTCCAATTCATTCACATCTGCACGCCCAAAATCATTATGCTGATGTTAAGCTTGCATTTTCAATTGGATTTGGGCCCTCGATGCGCCTGTACAGGCCCATGCATGGAGGCCCTCATCACACATGCACATGAAATTCCCATGACTTGCATTGCCTTTTGCTATAAATAGAGCTTCTTGGCTTCACTCAGAATCAACCTTAAGACGCCTTATATGCTGCAGAAGTGAATCCCTACGCCCTACCAAAGGAATTTTGCTCTTTCAATTCAATTTTTCAGGTCTAATTTTCAACTTCCTTGGTTGATTATTGGACTATAATTCCTTAGCCTTGCTCTATCTCCATCTCAAGAATACACTGCAATCAAGAGTTGGAAGAGATCGTGCTCCATAGATTTGCATTTTGAAGGTTGATGCTCAAACTTTTTTCAATCGAAACTCACTGTTTATAGCTCATTTCTTGTGGTTGTTGGCTCCTCTGAAGTCCTCTCATAAGAGGCAATTGAATTGTGTCTTTAATTTTGCAAATCCATTAAGTTCAGATTGAGCACCATGATTTTCTCTCTCTGATTTCTCTTCCTATGAGAGTCTAGAGGAGAAACCAATGGTACAGGGGTGATGTACATCACCCCAGCTTTCCAATGATACGAGTATCGCTTGTTTTGGTTGAGTTTTCCGCACCTGCAACTTTGGCCGGAATCTCCATGTTTGCTGGAGAAGACGGTGGTGTACACCACCGTCCCTTTGCGAGATGTGATATAGACCATTGGATTGCATCTCCAGATCTAATCTCAGCTCTCCATTCTTATGACTTTCATTAATTCACTGTGTGTCTCATTTGACTTGGACCTATGATGCGCGCGTCTCTCCACCTTTGGATATGCCATGTCATTTAATGAGATTAGATCCAACGCGCCTAAATTTTTCTGCATTTCTGATTTATTCATTTTATTTTCTTAATTCCATTTTATTTCAAAAAATCATAACTCTTTCATTTTAATTCCAAAAAATATGGGACTAATTGCATTATTTCCCCTTTTAATTCTAGTTTCTGAAAATGATTTTTAATATTTTTTATTTTGTCATTTGATATTTTTTGTGAATTTTCTCTTTTCTGGTTCTTTTTAATTCATTTTAAATAGTTTCTAATATTCAAAAAATACAAAAATATTTTCTTAACCTTTATGAATGATGATGAATCTATGAAAAATATTCTCATCAATTTATTAATTGATTTGAGATTTATTTGAGATTTTAGTTCAATTAGGTTATTTTTTATTCATTTTTAATTGTTTAAAAATAGTTTCTGGTTTCTAAAAATGCTGAAATTTTTTGTCAAACTTTGTTTGACCTTGTTGACCTTAGGATGATCCATTTGGACTTTTCAAAGTTGATTTGAAATGGATTTGAAGTTTGACCTTTATTTGTTTATTTTAATCCAAGTAATATTTTAATTTTCAAAAATACCAAAAATATTTTATTTGTTTCTGGACTTCTAAGTTTCATTTTTGCTTCTGTTTACTATGGTTTGACCTTGATCCCATTCATCTTTGGTCAATGCACTTTGCTTATTCCATTTGAATTTCAATTCATGTACATTCTTATTCTTCTTCTTCTTCTTTTTCTTTTTGATCAATGAGTTAAAGATTGGTGGTTAGCCTTGACATATGGGAGGCTTAACCTTCCTTGATTCAAATCTAATTCATCTTGATCAAAGATCAAGTGAATGGCTTCGCATTAAGGATAGGTTGCTTCTTGGTCAAGCAAAAAACCTAAATCAATACAAGATCATTCTTCTTTTCTTTTAGCATGGCAAGTTGTAGGAGCTTGGCTTACTAGTCATGGTCTCTAACTTGTGTTTGTTGCCTATAGTTTTATTGACCGGCCTCATATAGGTGTGACTACTACATTAGACCACTTACGATTGCTTAACATAACGCTAAATTGCCTTATGGCACACTAACACTAACCAGTGACCATTAACTTTTAATTCAAGTCATTTAATTCTTGCAATTTATATTAATGCAATTTAATTTCTTGTTCATTATTCATTTGCTTTTCCCTTTTGCTCACTTGAGCTCATGTTTATGTTAATGCAATTTGCCTTTTGCTCACTTGAGCACATAATAGTGTATATACTATTGTGCTTGTGTTGTTTTTCTGTTTGTGTGAACCAAATGCAAAATGGACAAAAGGACTTAGATTTTAGGACCCTTACCTATGCAAAATATGGAGTCAAAGAGCAACTAGGCCTCATTGTAAGAACAAAAATTGTTCTACAACAGATTCCATGATTTTGATGATAACAAAGGATGAAACCAAAAATGGCACCCTAAGGAAAAGTTTCTAAGTGTGCAGGGTTCTAAGGAAAGAAGGAAGAAATCATCAGATACAGAATCATATCAGATACAAATTATCAGAAGACTAGAAGCATCTGAAGTAGAAACACGTTCAAGAAAGTCTAACTCTGAGCAAAACAGCAAAATATCAGAAGCATCTGAACAAGAAGTACGCTCTAGAAGTTCTGACTCTGAACAACGGTATGTCAAACTCCAGAAGTTCTCAGCGCTATCTGAAGAAACCATCAGAACTCAAAAGAGATCAACATCAGAAGTTAGATAGCAAGATTCCAAGATCTCCAGAAACACGAAGACTCTGATTATGGAATTGCTAAATAAGGAAGAGTAACGTTAACTTCAAATAAAGTTATGGAAATGGACTTCCTAATACAGAAAGAGACGTTAACTCCAAATTCAAATGAATAGGAACTATATTTGGAAAGTAGTCATTCAAGGAGAAAAAGTTGTTTTGGCAACAAACAACATAAGTTATGGCACTAATTATTATTCAAGAGTTATTATCTGCTATGATTTTTCAACGGCTCTTTCTCTCCTATATAAAGGACAGCAATCAACTTTGAGAGGTTAGAGAAAGCAAGCATACACAAAAACATTCTTCATCTCTCACAATATTTCATAAAGCTTTTGCTTGAAACGTAAAAGACTTTGTTCTTACTGTTGTAATATTTGCTTATCTTAGAAGCACTCTAGATTACATAAGTTTTTATCTTTGTTGTATTTCCTCAAGTGACTCTGTGCAGTCTGTATACTTGAGAGGACTAAGAGATCTTTCTCTTAGACTTTGTTTGTAATCAATCTTTCAAGATTAGTGGATTAAGTCCTTGTTGAAGGCGAAATCACCTTGGCCGGGTGGACTGGAGTAGCTTTGTGTTATAAGCGAACCAGTATAAAAATCCTTGTGTGATTTTCATTTCGAAAAAGCGCTTATTTTCCAAACAATTCAACCCCCCCCCCCCCCTTTCTTGTTTTTCTCACCTTCAATTGGTATCAGAGCTCCGGCTCTGTTATTGATTTTCTAATCAAACACTTAATAGTGTAGAGAGATCCAGAACGAGAAAAACTATGGGCCACACAAATGAAAAGGATAGTTACAATGCTAAGCCTCCTGTATTTGATGGAGAGAAATTCGATTAATGGAAAGATAGAATCGAAAGTTTCTTTCTAGGCTATGATGTTGATCTCTGGGACATTGTCACAGATGGATACAAACCTCCTATCATAGAGGATGGAGCTGAAGTTCCCAGAAGTAAGATGTCAGATGATCAGAAGCGAGTTTTCAAAAATCATCACAAGGCCAGAACCATACTCCTCAATGCTATATCTTACAACGAGTATGAAAAGATCACCAACAGAGAAACAGCCAAAGACATACTTGACTCTCTGAGGATGACTCATGAAGGAAACTCTCAGGTCAAAGAGACAAAGGCTCTGGCGCTTATCCAGAAATATGAAGCCTTCAAAATGGAAGATGATGAAGCCATAGAGGCAATGTTCTCTAGATTCCAAACTCTGATTGCAGGTCTCAAGGTTCTAGACAAAGGATACACAACTGCAGACCACGTCAAAAAGATAGTCAGAAGTCTGCCAAAGAAATGGAGACCCATGGTTACTGCTCTGAAGCTGTCAAAGGATCTGAACAATATCAGTCTTGAAGAACTTGTCAGTTCTCTCAGAAGCCATGAGATAGAACTAGAGGAAGATGAGCCTCAGAAAAGGAACAAGTCCGTAGCATTAAAGTCCAGATATGAAAGACGCAAACCTGACAGAACCAAAGCTCTCCAGGCAGAAACTGAAGATACTGATGACTCTGAACTAGAAGATTCTGATAATGAAGAAGAATTGTCCCTCCTGACCAGAAGAGTTAAACAACTCTGGAAAAAGAGGAACAACAACTTCAGAAGACCAAGACCCAGAGGGGATCGATCAGAATCAACCTCAAAAGGTAAAACTAACAGATATTACTTGTTATGAATGTAAAGAAACAGGTCACTACAGGAATGAATTCCCCAAGCTAAAGAAAGACAATTCTAGAAAAGAAAGCTTCAAGAAAAATACCTTCAGGACAAAGAAAGGATTGATGGCTACCTAGGATGATAGTGAATCTGAGTCATCAGAATCTGACTCTGATGAAAAGGCCAACGTGGCACTTATGGCTACCACATCCAGGAGCAGCTCAGATGAAGAATCTGAAGAGGTATTTTCTGAACTCTCTCGATCTGATCTAGAATCATGCTTGTCAGAAACTCTTAGCTCATATCAGATATTAAAACAAAAGCTTAAAAACATAAAAGGCTGTTTTAAAGCAAAATTTGAAGAATGTGGCAAGCTTGAGATGACAATTCTAGAGCGGGAAGATACAATCAGATCTTTAACATTAGAAAGAGATGGAGCCAAAAGAAAAAGCTTAGAATTAGAAGAAGCGTTGTCTCAAGCACCACAAACTTCAAATAAATTAATTTATGAATACGAAGAAGCCTTTCAAGAATTTCTGAAAAATGGAATAGGTAGGAGTATTACGGCATCCATGATTTATAGAGTCAGTCAGAACAATAAAAAGGGAATTGGGTATGATCCTAAGGAAGTTAAAACTTCTTCTAGTGACCAACTTAAATCTCCATTTTCATATCACTACACACACACACAAGAACAAAAATTTGAAAATGCTAGAAAACCCAAAGTTATAAGAAACTCTGGGAAGACTAATCAGAAAGGACCCAAGAGATTCTGGGTACCGAAAGATAAGATTGTTTATGTTGCAGATATCCTATGCAGCAAAGTTCAGACACCAGTCATGGTACCTGGACTCTGGATGCTCGCGACACATGACGGGAAGAAAGTCTATGTTCCAAAGTCTGAAACTTAAAGACGCTGGATTTGTCGGTTTCGAAGGAGATCAGAAAGGAAGGATCAGAGGCTCCGGAACTATTGGTAATGGTACTCTTCCCTCTATATCTGATGTCCTTTACGTAGAAGGATTAATGCATAACTTGTTATCCATAAGTCAATTAAGTGATAACGGTTATGATGTAATCTTTAATCAAAAAACATGTAAAGCCATTAATCAGAATGATGGCTCTGTCCTTTTCACAGGCAAGAGGAAAAACAACATTTATAAAATCAATCTTTCTGATTTAAAAGAACAAAATGTCAAATGTCTGATGACTGTTCACGAAGAGCAATGGGTGTGGCATAGACGCTTGGGCCACATTAGCATGAGGAAACTTTCTCAGCTAAATAAACTCGAGTTAGTCAGAGGCCTACCTAAACTGAAGTTTTCTTCAGATGCTCTGTGTGAAGCATGTCAGAAAAGAAAATTTTCAAAAACATCCTTTAAAAAGAAAAATGTTGTTTCTACCTCTAAGCCTCTGGAACTTCTCCACATTGACTTATTTGGTCCTGTGAAAACAGCATCAGTCAATGGAAAGAAGTATGGACTAGTCATTGTTGATGATTTCAGTCGCTGGACATGGGTGAAATTCCTAAAGCACAAGAGTGAGTCTCACTCTGTATTCACTAGTTTCTGCTCCAGAGTGCAAAAAGAATTTGACTCTAAAATTATTAGAGTCAGAAGTGATCATGGTGGAGAATTTGAAAACAAAGATTTTGAGGAATTATTTGACTCTAATGGAATATCCCATGATTTCTCTTGCCCTAGAACTCCACAACAAAATGGAGTTGTAGAGAGGAAGAATAGGACACTCCAAGAGATGGCCAGAACCATGATCAATGAAACTAATGTGGCAAAGCACTTTTGGGCAGAAGCTGTAAATACAGCATGTTACATTCAGAATAGAATCTCTATAAGACCTATTCTGGAAAAGACTCCCTATGAACTGTGTAAAGGAAGAAAACCAAACATTTCATATTTTCATCCTTTTGGATGTTCTTGCTTTATCTTAAACACTAAAGAACATCTGAACAAGTTCGATTCCAAAGCACAGAAAGGTATTATGTTAGGATACTCAGAACGCTCTAAAGGCTACAGAGTATACAACACAGAAACCAAAATTGTGGAAGAATCAATTCATGTCATATTTGATAATAAGCTTGACCCTGAAAAGTCAAAGCTAGTTGAAAATTTGGCAGATTTAGAAATCACTCTTGCAGGATCTGATAAAACTCCAGAAGCAACTGTCACTCAGAACTCTGAAGAAATTAAATCCCCAGAAATCCCAAAGAAAGTTAAAAGCCGTATCAATGTATCTGAAGATTTGATTCTGGGAAACAAAGACGAACCTGTTAGAACCAGATCTACCTTCAGGACCTCTGAAGATACTCCTTTGGGACTAGTGTCTCTGATTGAGCCTACGTCCTGTGATGAAGCACTTCAAGATAACGACTGGGTTTCAGCCATGCAAGAAGAATTAGATCAATTCACAAAGAATGATGTCTGGGATCTTGTTCCAAAGCCCAGAGGCACTCACGTTATTGGAACCAGATGGGTATTCAGAAACAAGCTGAATGAGAAAGGAGAAGTCGTCAGAAACAAAGCTCGACTGGTAGCTCAAGGTTATAGTCAACAAGAAGGTATTGATTATAATGAAACTTTTGCTCCAATCGCAAGGTTAGAATCTATTCGTCTTCTTGTATCTTTTGCTATTAACCATTCTATTAAATTATATCAAATGGATGTCAAGAGTGCATTCCTTAATGGTTATATATCAGAAGAAGTGTATGTCAACCAACCTCCAGGTTTTGAAAATTCAAATTTTCCAGAACATGTTTTTAAACTTAAAAAATCTTTATATGGACTTAAACAAGCTCCCAGAGCTTGGTATGAACGTTTAAGCAATTTTCTTCTGGAACACAATTTTATCAGAGGAAAAGTTGACTCCACACTTTTCTGTAAGAACCTTAACAATGATCTCATGATATGCCAAATATACGCTGATGATATTATTTTTGGTTCAGTTAACGCCTCCGTTTGTCAAGAATTCTCTAAGTTAATGCAGGCAGAATTTGAAATGAGCTTAATGCAAGAACTAAAGTTCTTTCTGGGAATTCAAATTAACCAAACTTCAGAAGTTACATATGTTCATCAAAGCAAATATATTAAAGATGTTCTGAAGAAATTTGACATGGCTGACTGCAACTCTGCAAAAACTCCAATGCATCCGACATGCATTCTTGAAAAGGAAGAAGTAAACGCAAAGGTTTGTCAGAAGCTCTATCGAGGTATGATAGGCTCTCTTCTCTATCTGACTGCTACTCGTCCTGATATTCTCTTTAGTGTCTGTCTCTGTGTCAGATTCCAATCAGATCCTAGAAAATCTCATTTAACAGCAGTTAAGAGAATTCTCAAGTATCTGAAAGGAACTCCTAACTTGGGCCTGATGTATAAGAAAACATCAGAGTATAGACTTTCGGGTTACTGTGATGCAGATTATGCAGGAGATAGACTAGAACGAAAAAGCACATTTGGAAATTGCTAGCTTCTGGGAAACAATCTGATATCTGGGCTAGCAAAAGACAGTCAACTATCGCTCTATCAACTGCAGAAGCAGAATATATCTCAGCATCACTGTGCACAACTCAGATGCTCTGGATGAAGCATCAGTTAGAAGATCTGCAAATCTTCGAGAGTAACATTCCTATCTTCTGTGATAATACTGCTGCCATTTGTCTAAGTAAGAATCCCATTCTACACTCCAGAGCTAAACACATTGAAATAAAACATCATTTTATCAGAGACTATGTTCAGAAAGGGATAGTAACATTGAAGTTCATTGATACAGATCATCAATGGGCAGATATCTTTACTAAGCCTCTAGCTGAAGATAGATTTCTTTTTATCTTAGAAAATCTGAACATTCAAAATTGCCCTGAATGAAGTGTGGCTCTGAAGATGTAAAATGAGACTCTGACATAAACAAATGTGTTTCTGCCTCTGACTCTGATACTTCTACCAGTTAAGAAGATATCTGAGTTAGAAATCTCCAGGAACCAATCCTTTGGTATTCCTGAAGATCAGATACATCAAAACACGTGGAGCACTTAGCGTCTAACCCTAGAACTTCTAGACAGCTGTCCAGAAGAAAAATCAAAGGGCAAACGTTTAAGATCTCCTCGAGCAGTGTGCATACTGTTGGGATTAGACATTCATTAATGAGCCTTAATCATTTTCCCCCAAGCGTGCTAACTTGTGCTTTGTGCTAACGCTGAATAGTGTGTCGTTTTGCATGTGTTTTCGTTTAGGGTATTTAAACACTTTTCTCACATTTCACACACTTATCACTCTCACTCACTCTCAAACCCTCTCTGAAGCATTTCTACAAACTCTTCATCTTCACCTTCATCTTCATCAACTATGGATGCTCAACAACAACAAGTTTTCAACTTTTCTCAGCAAATGGAATCCAACACCACTGCCCAAAGTTCAAGCATTCCAACTCCAACTGTTACAGGAGTCTCCATTACTCCAGTGTACAAGGAACCCCATGTTCTTGATCGTCAACCTCATATCAACCTAGCAACTCCCTTTGAGGGACTGAATGTGTTATGTGAAACACTGGTGGACTTCGCCAACATGAGGAGAAATGGAGTAGATCTTACTGAAGAACTCTGTATACAAGGGTGGGAAAACTACTTCCAAAGGCTTTATGGCCCTGTTTACCCAAATCTCATCAAAGAATTCTGGAGATTTGCTGATGCTGATGACCATTTCATCGTCTCCTTCGTATTGGGGGTAAAGATAGTGATTACTGAAAAGTCAATTGCTTCTTTACTAAACATGGAGAAAACTGGAGGAAAAAGGATTTACAACATCAACCCTAGGTCAAGGCGCATTGCTGAAGTAATCAATCCAACCATCTTCAAACTCAACACTGAAGGAAATCCTTCAAAGAACAAAGAACTTCATCAGAACCTCAGAGTATGGCTCAAGATCATTCTGGGAACCATTCATCATCGCCCAGCATCAAACTCCTCTGACTACATCAATGCAGATCAGAAGTGCATTCTGTATTGCATTCACAAGGGTGTGAAGCTCTGCCTTCCTGCACTTCTCTTCAGATATCTCAGAGACTCTGTAAGGGAGACAAAAAACAACATGAAACCCAGATCCTACATTCCTCTGGGAAGGCTTCTGTCTGATGTCTTCATTGAGAATGGGCTGGTAGATCATCTGGAGAGGAACAGACTAATGGAAGATCTGGCGAGAGATACTGGAAAGCCTCTGAACGCCAGAAATCTGAAAAGCATGGGAATTCTGAAGAAGATTCAAGTCAGACCCACTATGGACACCTCCTGGGATGCCTTGAAAGATCAGAGGAAGCTGCCCCATGGTCTTGCAAGGTTCTTCAAGAATGAACCCGTAGATGCAATCCTCCATTATATGCAGCGTCTGAAGGATGAAGGAGTCAACATCTCTGACTTCAGACTGGATGAGTGTCTAGATTCAGAAGAAGACTTTGTCAGATTCAAAAGAGGTCCCTCTAAGAATAAGTCTTCAAAGGCAAAGAGAGCAAGGATAGGAGAAACCTCTGAAATAAGATCTCCAGCACCTCTGCAAATATCTACTGGTACGTCTGCTCCCTCTATTCCCTCTGAACAACTTATGGCTTCTTCTAATCCTCTCCCAACACCACCTATATACACATCCTCTGAAACCCCACCTTCTACAACCAGAACCTCACAACCTCTACCCAGTTTTAATCTTGCTCACACTACCACTTCCTCTTCATCATCTTCAGCCCCAGAATCACCTCCATACCTTGACCTCTCCTCTGACCAAGAATACTCTGACCCTAACTCTCCAACCTTAGCCCAAATTCAGGCTCAAAACCTTACTTCACAACAACCAACACAATCTGAAGCAACTTCACCTCCCCCAGAACAAACAACCAACATTACTTCTGAAGACCAACCTTCTGAAACTCAACCCTCTGACCTCCACACCTCTGATATCACCCCTCCAAACACCTCAGGTGAACCTGAAGCTGAACCTGAACCTCTAACATTAAATCTCAGCCCTCCAACCTCTTCACCTCAAACCTCTGAACCTAAACTTTCCGTACCTACCCTTGAGGAAGCCATAATGCTGGTCGCAGGGGCTTCAGTACAAAAGGTCAAGTCTCTGACCATTAACTCTGAAGTCAGTGATGATCCTGACTCTGTAAGGACACACTAGAACAGAGTCATTGGCTGGATGACCTCTGAGGCTTTTAAGCTGAAGAACATCTCTGAGCAAGTCAGAAATGGCTACATCAGAGATGCTGAGGCAAGACTCCAGGAAAGACTTGCAAGAGAAGCTGAAGCCAGAAGGCTAGAGGAAGAAAGGGCAAAGGAAGCTAAAGCTAAAGCTCTGGCCGATGCTGCTGCTGCTGCCGAAGCTGAAGCACAGGCTGCTGCTGAAGCTGAAGCAAAGGCCGCTGCTGAAGCCCAGCAGGCTCTGACTCAGGGGGAGTCCTCTTCTGTTATCTCTATGGTTCTCCAGACGCTTGAAGAACTCAAGAACGACCAGAAGGAACTCCGTGCCAGAATGGATAAACAAGACTCTGTCAACGACAACATTCAGAACATGCTGGCTCAATTGCTTCAGAGAATGCCTCCTCCTCCCAACCCTTAGGCACTTAGGATTTTGTTGCTTTGCTTTCTTTGTTTCTGATGTTCACTTGTTCCTTTTTCCCTCTGTTGCTTTTTATCTGAATACAATGTTTTTCTCTTGAATTATTATTTATTTTTTTGCTATGTCTTTTTGATTCTGACAAAAAGGGGGAGAAGTCATTAATAGCTCTGATGAAAATACTGTCTAAATACCTTAAGCACTCTGCAACATATTTTTCTTAAAAATAAATTTATCTAACACTAGACTTAAGAAATTGCAGAAGGTATCAAGAAACCTCATTGCTTGGAAGCTCTGGTAAGAACTTCTGAACTCCCTAGCCTATCTCAGGGGGAGCTCTTGTCTATCTGATCTGATATTGTTTATGTTTCATCTGCTAATTAAGTTTGTTTTGTCATCATCAAAAAGGGGGAGATTGTAAGAACAAAAATTGTTCTACAACAGATTCCATGATTTTGATGATAACAAAGGATGAAACCAAAAATGGCACCCTAACGAAAAGTTTCTAAGTGTGCAGGGTTCTAAGGAAAGAAGGAAGAAATCATCAGATACAGAATCATATCAGATACAAATTATCAGAAGACCAGAAGCATCTGAAGTAGAAACACGTTCAAGAAAGTCTAACTCTGAGCAAAACAGCAAAATATCAGAAGCATCTGAACAAGAAGTACGCTCTAGAAGTTCTGACTCTGAACAACGGTATGTCAAACTCCAGAAGTTCTCAGCGCTATCTGAAGAAACCATCAGAACTCAAAAGAGATCAACATCAGAAGTTAGATAGCAAGATTCCAAGATCTCCAGAAACACGAAGACTCTGATTATGGAATTGCTAAATAAGGAAGAGTAACGTTAACTTCAAATAAAGTTATGGAAATGGACTTCCTAATACAGAAAGAGACGTTAACTCCAAATTCAAATGAATAGGAACTATATTTGGAAAGTAGTCATTCAAGGAGAAAAAGTTGTTTTGGCAACAAACAACATAAGTTATGGCACTAATTATTATTCAAGAGTTATTATCTGCTATGATTTTTCAACGGCTCTTTCTCTCCTATATAAAGGACAGCAATCAACTTTGAGAGGTTAGAGAAAGCAAGCATACACAAAAACATTCTTCATCTCTCACAATATTTCATAAAGCTTTTGCTTGAAACGTAAAAGACTTTGTTCTTACTGTTGTAATATTTGCTTATCTTAGAAGCACTCTAGATTACATAAGTTTTTATCTTTGTTGTATTTCCTCAAGTGACTCTGTGCAGTCTGTATACTTGAGAGGACTAAGAGATCTTTCTCTTAGACGTTGTTTGTAATCAATCTTTCAAGATTAGTGGATTAAGTCTTTGTTGAAGGCGAAATCACCTTGGCCGGGTGGACTGGAGTAGCTTTGTGTTATAAGCGAACTAGTATAAAAATCCTTGTGTGATTTTCATTTTGAAAAAGCGCTTATTTTCCAAACAATTTTCAAACCCCCCCTTTCTTGTTTTTCTCACCTTCACTCATGCCTTTAGAATGCTTAATCTTGAAGAAGACTTGAAAGGACCAAATCTCTAAACTCACTCTTGTCCATTCTTTATTTGCATTGTGGAACTTTTTGATGTGTGTGTTCTTATGTGGTAGGGATCCCAAACTTGCCAAGTAGAATAACCATTGTCATGAGCATCCAAAGCGAGAGATACAAAAGCCATTGGAAGATTCCTAGGAGCTTGATTGTGTGCTTGATTGCTTGTGTTATTTGCTATTGCTTGTTATATTACAAAGGAAAGGGAACAACTTGGATCATCACTATGATCTCAAGAAGGGAACTCCATTGTGGTTTTACTTCTCCTCCTTCATCTTTGCATGTTTAGGACTCTGGCCATTCTTCTTCTTCCCTCCACTCTAACCCAAGCCAAAACTTTTGTGCAAACATTAAACATTGTTTTCAAAATTAGAAAGCTAAGCACTATGCTTTTGATTTTCCCAACTTCTTTTCATAACACTTATTTTGAATTGAATTCTAAGTCAACATTGACCATATTTTGTAAATAATTTTCATTGATAAATATAACTCACTCAATTGTTTTTGTGGTTTCAATGGCCACTCCGTTTCAAAGCTTTTCATAAATATTAGCTATTAGGTTTGAGTTATCCTTGAGGTTGATATAATGCTCACCTATATCCTTAGTGATGGACTATAAGTCTTCCATGCTTATTATAAGGTTAACCCCTCACTAGCATGTTGAAGCTCTCCTCACATGGTGGATTTGTGGTTTTAGGTTGAGTTTTCTCCCTTTGATAACAAAAGACCTTAAGGCTTTTGAATCAATCAATTCACCAACTTGTTTTGAAATTTTTACCCCGAACTACGAGGTTTTGATCCTAATCTTTTAAGATGGTACGTAGGCAATGGGTTTATCCATTCAAACACAAAAATTGTAAATAATTTGTACATTCTTCTCTCATCTCCCCAATCATGTTTGCACAAATAATTTTCCAAATACCAACCTACCTTACAACAAATTGTGAAAAGGGCTCCCTAGGAGTACCTAGGATGTTTTGGGTGCTTAAAACCTTCCCATTGCATAACCAACCCCCTTACCCAGATCTCTGACATTGTTATTAGTTTTTGATTTGATAAAACTTCTCGGTTTTTGTTCGCTTTCTAACCTTTCCTTTGGATAAATAGAAGTGAGGTGGCGACTTGAATTGTATGATTTACTTTTGATTTAGTCAATAAATATAAAGGTAACGAATACCCCGCTACACTTATGTTGCAGGCTCTTGGGCTGTTAAGTGATACTACATCAAATAAAAGCATGCAAGACCAATAATATCACACTAATAAACCAAAAAGAGCATCTAGAATGAAAAAGAGTTAAAATACAAAGTAAAATGAAACAATCATATACCATGAGTATTTCAGTTCATAATGTTAAGGCTCATACAACGTTATTATTAGCCAAAGATTTAAACCTCAATATACTTTAAAAAAATTGATTAGCTGAAAGCTAACAATTTCTTCATGCAATACATCATAGTAGATATTATTTCAGCTATTACAATGAAAGTAGAACCAAAATTCTTGCAATGTATTTGCTAAAGATTAGCTATAATTTTAGCTACCAATTAGCTACAAATTTTTCTAGGTTCATGAACAATTTTGACTTTAGTCATGTGATATGCTACATCAACATCTTTCCATGTTGGCATTGTCATATGTAAGCTCGGTCACAAAAAAACTTTCACGTGACGCGCCACGTCAGCTTCTTTGAATGGATTTTGATAGGAGGGACCAAAAGTGTGGACAGAAAATATTAGGAGGACCATTCTTTGAAGGAAAATTTTTTAGGGATTAAAAATGAAAATGACAATATTTATGAGGACCAAAAACTTATTTAACCCTTTTATTTTTATTTAAAAAATAAATAACATATTATCTCGGTGTTCATAAATATATGAGAGGAAAGTAACCCAATTTTGTCTATAAACGAATATTTTCCGTCCATTTATAAAGTATCAATGCTCAAGAAATTTTCAACACAACAATCCATAAGAAACATCAATGATTTATCTAAAATCCTCACGACATCCAATTAAAACACGAACGCCACAACTATATATCCTGGATGCTACATTGTGAAAGACGAATATTGATAATTAAATCATTTGTATTGAAAATAGTGCAACTTAAAGAAGCATGGAACTAACCTCTGGGATGGATTGCAAGAGTAGAAAAAAGTATTGGTTCAACATTGATGTTACTCACATAATCTTTTGTCTTGTAACATGATAAATTATTTTCTTTATATAACCTTTCTTAATTTTATACCATAAACAAATATAAAATTCATTTAGAATATATTGCATATATAAGGGTATGCAACAAAAATTCAACATTTGATTTTCACCAAGGATCAAAAGGATAATGATGAAGATGATTCATAATTTGTCAACAAATTTGTACTTGTAGATTGAAACGAAAATAATGTAAAATTAAGAAAAAATTGTATTTTAATAAAAAAAGAAGGGAAGATTTATCTGGTCATGGGTTCGATCTACAACGATAACATTTTTTGTATTTTCTTGAAAACATGCTACTTTTCCTCTCGGTTGAAATCTCAACAAGGGGAAAAGTGACATACTTTCTAGGACATGCTTTTTTACCTCACCCAACAAAACGAGGTAACAACTCTTTTCTAACCAAGGGGAAATGACTTCTTCGTAGTAGTGAAAGAAGGAACTTCATCATCTAGAGAATATATTGCAACCCAAAAATAAAATGGTGAATGATAAAAAATAAAAAGGAAGCAACACAATGTGTTGTTTTCTTTTCAGCTTTCATTCTGTTCAGTCCGACATGTGAAGAGCACAATAGAGTGAGATATGATACAACCTATAAAAATACACGATTAACATAAGAAGTACACAAATCTAACAAATTAACTTATCATTCCACTATGCCAAATCTCTTATGAGTTCTTGAATTATTTTCTCACAATGAATATGTGCAGAAACAATTCCCATGTACTTTGTGACACAAGACCAGTCCATTGATGCCACCATATTATCATATTAATCAAGCGAACCAGGTGTTATTTAAATATAATGTTATAAATAAAGTTGCAGATAAACTATTCAAAAAGACCAAGGTTATTGCATTTATATAAGGACTTAAGTCTTCTCCCGATTCAGAATGTGTTACATCAATACCAAATATTATTATTAGTTTATCACCACCAAATAGAAGAACTTTAGTCATCTCCTAGCTAAAACTATTGTTTTGAAGATTAATTTTAACGTTCAATCATACCATTTACTAGATAAATTGAACTTGGACATTAATCTTCAAAGCCAAGTTTTCAAGATACTATTTTTTGCATCTCTACCAATTTCTTTGGCTAACAACATTGAGAAACTATTCATAAATCAATCTTCCATACATGCCCATATCGTAAAATATTGACATCTTTCATCAGAACATAGAGTATTCAATATTTCTAATACTAAAACAACAAAATAATACAAAGTCAATAAAACATTAAACATTAAATCTCAACCACAATAACAAAACAAAAATTAAATCAATAGAATCGGTAAATATTAAATATCTACAACAACAAAAACAAAATTAATAAAATCGTCAAACATTAAATTTTAACAATAAGAACAACAACAATAAACATTTTACCTGACACAACAACAACAACAACTAACATTGCTAAGTTGAATCCAAGTTTTCGTCGCCCATTTCGAGTTTGAAAAGATATAATGGATTTCAGAAACTCATTAATGAAAGAAATGATATTTTTGAGTTTAGTTTAGTATAGAAATATAGTTTTATTAATGGAAGATGAAGTTTGGAGGTAGAAAAAGACGTTTGTGTAGGGCACAATCAATTTCATTTATTAAAAAGTGAATGAAAGTATAGCATTATAAATTTTTTAAAAATAAAACTGGATGACTTTTCCTCAAGGTTGGACTTTCAAACCTTGGGAAAATGTAATTTATTTTAAATTAAAAAAAGGAAGGTTCCATTTTTATTGTAAATAAAATACAAAAAAATAATTAGCGATGGAGTCGAACCCATTACTAATGCAATTTTTCTCCCGGTTGAAATTCCCAACTGTGGGGAAATGTAATTTATTTTTAATTAAAAAAACTAAAGGTGACACTTCTATTATAAATAAAACACAAAATTGTTGGTGCTGAGATTCGAACTCATGACCAATATAGTTTTTCTTCATTGTTCAAATTCCCAAATGTAGGAAAACGTAATTTATTTTTAATTAAAAAAAAAGAATACACCGCTTTTATTATAAACAAAACACAAAACTCTTGGCTAGGAGTCAAACCCATGACTATAATATTTTTTCTCCACAGTTGGAGTTTCCAACCGTGGGGACATGTAATTTTCTTTTAATTTAAAAAATGGAAGGCCCCAAATTTTAAAGGTTTCAGTATGCTCCTTTTTACCACCATGGTAAAAACTCCGTCATAGAATGCATCATTTGTTGTAGTGTTGGTGATCGTACAAAGAACAAGTTTGTGGATATATGTTCTTAGAAGTATAATCAAGTGATCTAAGATGGTGAATGTCACATCGTAAAAAATACTTGAGCGCATCGCATGCTCGAAGATACAATAGACTCACCACCGAACTTTATTTATTCCCAAAGGAAAGGGAAATATCGATAAAACCCCATAGTAAGAGAAAAAGGGTAAGGAAATCGGCTATGCAAGGGGAATGTATTAGCACCCCTCACATCTATGTATTCAACGGGAACAGTTTTGATTGTTCTTTGGGCGAATGAGTGTTATCATTTAAAGGTTATTTGCGAATGGTTAGAGGAGAAAAAAATAAGTTTATTAATTAATGTGTTCGCCAAGGATTCAAACCCTCGTGCCTACGTATTCTCATAGTGCAATGAGAAAATCAGAGTTTCGTAGTTTGTGGTAGAAAAACTACGAATTTGTTGGTTGTTTTAAGGGAACAATTGAAATTGTATCCTGGAAGTGCTTTGACGTTAGTTGGGGTATACTTTACCCCCAAGGTTTCTTCAACCTTTTTAGCTTGGGAAAAAAAATTTCAACCTTAGAATTATCAAGTAAATTCTCCTCCAACTTAGCGGTAGTAGGAGATTCCTGTGGGTTCTCTTAAACACAACCACTCAACAAATCAAATAAACACAAACAGTCCTTTAAATAAGGGTTATTCAATAGTTTTTTTGTAAAATAAACTCAATCTTCTCACCAACTACTTCAAAGGTCAACTTCCCTCACTTGACATTTATGATGTCCCCTACTGTAGCTGGGAAGGGCCTTCTTAAATTTATTGGGATTTGGCAACCTTCACCGATGTCCATTATCACAAAGTCCACTGGTACAAAATACTTTCACACTCTCACCATGACATCTTCTAGCACACCTGCGATACATAACCGATCTATCGGCAACTTGTAAAGACACATTGGTAGGTTTCATGTCCCCCATATCCAACTTCTTACACATCGACAAAGGCATTAGGATGACACTAGGTCCTAAATCACATAAAGCTATATAAAATTCCATGGTACCTATATGATAAGGGATAGAGAAACTTCCTGGATCTTGGAGCTTAGGGATCACCATGTTTTGAATCACGACACTATTGTATAAGGTCATGGCCACAGTCTCATGCTTCTCTAGCTTTCTTTTATTGGAAATGATCTCCTTTAATAACTTGGAATAAGAGGGCATTTGGGTTAGCGCCTCGATGACATGTACATTAAGGTGGATCTTCTTGATAAGTTCCACAAACTTTTTGAATTGGGCATCCACCTTGACTTTCAGAAGCCTTTGTGGGAAAGGAACAATAGGTTTATAGGGAGGAGGAGCAACATAAGGTGCTTCCTTCTCAACTTCTTCAACAACCTCCTTTTCGGGTGGTGTTTACACACTAACTTCAACCCCTATCTCTCTAGAACTAGAACTACCCACTTCTTTATCGCTACGGATTGTCACGGAACTCAAATGTCCCTTAGGATTTTGTTTGGGATGCAAGCAAATAATCTGGGAGGAACGGAAGAAACGGCTTGTTGTTGTGTAGCTTTTTGGAAATCCAAAGGTCTCATGGCTTGTTGGGGGTTATTGTTCCTATAAGATGATTTGAGGTGGTCACACCGCCCCATATTATAGATGTTAGAGTAAAGGTCGTTCCTTGGGTTATTGTTCACAAATTTGACATTATCTTGGGTGGATCCACCCATGAGGATCATTTGACAATCTATATCAATATGCTCATTAACTCCGCATATCTCACAGTGGAGTGTGTGTAAGAACAAAAATTGTTCTACAACAGATTCCTTGATTTTGATGATAACAAAGGATGAAACCAAAAATGGCACCCTAACGAAAAGTTTCTAAGTGTGCAGGGTTCTAAAGAAAGAAGTAAGAAATCTGATGATGTCATCAGATAGAGTATCAGATCAGAAGCATATTATCAAATGATCAGAAGCTCTGAAGTAGAAACAAGCTCAAGAAAGTCTAACTCTGAACTAAACAACAAGTATCAGAAGCATCTGAACAAGAAGTAAGTCCTAGAACCTCTGACTCTGAACAACGCTATCTGAAGAATCTATTTAAATCAACATCAGAAGCAAGATTCCAAGGTTCTCCAGAAACACAAATACTCTGATTATGGATTTGCTAATCATGAAAGAGTAACGTTGAAGACAAGTAAAGATTTTCAAATGGATTTCCTAATTGAGAAAGAGACGTTAATCTCCAATCTCAATAAAGAAAATACTACTTGTGGTAAGTAGTCATTTCAAGAAGAAAAAGTCATCCTGCATTAGCTAATTATGTGATGGCGTAACTTCATCTCAATATCCACCAGTTTCAACTACTACTTCAACTGATCTATATAAAGGATTGCAAATCAACTTTCAGCAACACGCGAGAGAACAATCAGTAAGCCAACAAGCCAAAATTATACTGAAACACCAAGTCAAGAAAAACACTCTTTCTCTCTAAGATATTCACGAAGCTTTTGCTTATAACGTGAAAAACTCTTGTTCTTAACACTGTAATATTTGCTTTCTTAGAAGCACTCTAGATTACAATTTATCTTTCATCTTTTGTTTGTTGATTTCCTCAAGTGACTTAGTGTAGTCTGTAGACTTGAGAGGACTAAGAGATTTTTCTCTTAGGCGTTGTTTGTAATCTTTCAAGATTAGTGAATTAAGTCCTTGTTGAAGGCGAAATCACCTTGGCCAGGTGGACTGGAGTAGCTTTGTGTTATAAGCGAACCAGTATAAAATCCTTGTGTGATTTTCATTTTGAAAAGCGTTTATTTTTCCAAACAATTCAAACCCCCCCTTTCTTGTTTTTCCAAAAAATTTGAAGAGTGTAGTGAACTTGAGATAACAATTCTATCACAAGAAGATACAATCAAAACTTTAATGTTAGAAAGAGATGAAGCAAAAATAAAATTAGAAGAAACGTTATCTCAAGCACCACAAATTTCAAATAAAATTATTTACAAATATGAAGAAGCCTTTCAAGAATTTCTGAAGAATGGGATAGATAGGAGTATTATGGCATCCATGATTTATGGAGTAAGTCAGAACAATAAAAAGGGAATTGGGTATGATCCCAATGAAGATAAAACTTCTGCAAGTTATAAAATTAAATCTCCTTTTTCATATCACTACACACACACACAAGAACACAAATTTAAAAATGCTAGAAGACCCAAAGTTATAAGAAACTCTGGGAAAACTAATCTAAAAGGACCCAAGAGATTCTGGGTACCGAAAGATAAGATTATCTATGTTGCAGATATCCTATGCAGCAAAGTTCAGACACCAGTCATGGTACCTGGACTCTGGATGCTCGCGACACATGACGGGAAGAAAGTCTATGTTCCAAAGTCTGGAACTTAAAGACGCTGGATTTGTAGGCTTCGGAGGAGATCAGAAAGGAAGGATCAGAGGCTCCGGAACTATTGGTAATGGTACTCTTCCCTCTATATCTTATGTTCTTTATGTAGAAGGATTAATGCATAACTTGTTATCCATAAGTCAATTAAGTGATAACGATTATGATGTAATCTTCAATCAAAAAACATGTAAAGCCATTAATCAGAACGATGGCTCTGTCCTTTTCACAGGCAAGAGGAAAAACAACATTTACAAAATAAATCTTTCTGATTTAAAAGATCAAAATGTTAAATGTCTAATGTCAGTTCACGAAGAGCAATAGGTATGGCATAGACGCTTGGGCCACATTAGCATGAGGAAACTTTCTCAGCTAACTAAGCTTGAGTTAGTCAGAGGCCTACCAAAACTGAAGTTTTCTTCAGATGCTCTGTGTGAAGCTTGACAGAAAGGAAAATTTTCAAAAACATCTTTTAAAAAGAAAAATGTTGTTTCTACCTCTAAGCCTCTGGAGCTTCTTCACATTGACTTATTTGGTCCTGTGAAAACAGCATCAGTTAATGGAAAGAAGTATGGACTAGTCATTGTTGATGATTACAGTCGCTGGACATGGGTAAAATTCCTAAAGCACAAGAGTGAGTCTCACTCTGTATTCACCAGTTTCTGTTCCAAAGTGCAAAAAGAATTTGACTCTAAAATTATTAGAGTCAGAAGTGATCATGGTGGAGAATTTGAAAACAAAGATTTTGAAGAATTATTTGATTCTAATGGAATATCCCATGATTTCTCCTGCCCTAGAACTCCACAACAAAATGGAGTTATAGAGAGGAAGAATAGGACACTCCAAGAGATGGCCAGAACCATGATCAATGAAACTAATGTAGCAAAGCATTTTTGGGCAGAAGCTGTAAATACAGCGTGTTACATTCAGAATAGAATCTCTATAAGACCTATTCTTGAAAAGACTCCCTATGAACTGTGTAAAGGAAGAAAGCCCAACATCTCATATTTTCATCCTTTTGGATGCTCTTGTTTTATATTAAATACTAAAGAACATCTGAACAAGTTTGATTCCAAAGCACAGAAAGGTATTATGTTAGGATACTCAGAACGCTCTAAAGGCTATAGAGTATACAACACAGAAACCAAAATTGTGGAAGAATCAATTCATGTCAGATTTGATGATAAGCTTGACCCTGAAAAGTCAAAGCTAGTTGAAAAGTTTGCAGATTTGGAAATCACTCTTGTAGAATCTGAGAAAACTCCAGAAGCAACTGTCACTCAGAACCCTGAAGAAATAAAATCTCCAGAAATTCCAAAGAAGGTCAAAAGTCGTATCAATGTATCTGAAGATTTGATTCTAGGAAACAAGGACGAACCTGTCAGAACCAGATCTACCTTCAGAACCTCTGAAGATATTCCTCTAGGACTAGTGTCTCTGATTGAGCCTACGTCTTGTGATGAAGCTCTTCAAGATAACGATTGGGTGGCAGCTATGCAAGAAGAATTGGATCAATTCTCAAAGAATGATGTCTGGGATCTCGTTCCTAAACCCAGAGGCACTCATGTTATTGGAACCAGATGGGTTTTCAGAAACAAGCTGAACGAGAAAGGAGAAGTTGTCAGAAACAAGGCTCGACTGGTAGCTCAAGGTTATAGTCAACAAGAAGGTATTGATTATAATGAAACCTTTGCTCCAGTCGCGAGGTTAGAATCTATTCGTCTTCTTGTATCTTTTGCTATTAATCACTCTATCAAATTATACCAAATGGATGTCAAGAGTGCATTTCTTAATGGTTATATTTCAGAAGAAGTGTATGTCAATCAACCTCCAGGCTTTGAAAATTCAAACTTTCCAGAACATGTTTTCAAACTTAAGAAATCCTTATATGGACTTAAACAAGCTCCCAGAGCTTGGTATGAACGATTAAGCAATTTTCTTCTGGAACAAAATTTTATTAGAGGGAAAGTTGATTCTACACTCTTCTGTAAAAACCTTAATAATGATCTCATGATATGCCAGATTTATGTTGATGATATTATTTTTGGTTTTGCTAATATCTCTGTTTGCCAAGAATTTTCTAAGTTAATGCAGGCAGAATTTGAAATGAGTTTAATGCAAGAATTAAAGTTCTTTCTGGGAATTCAAATTAATCAAACTCCAGAAGTCACGTACGTCCATCAAAGTAAATATATTAAAGACGTTCTGAAGAAGTTTGATATGACTGAATGCAACTCTGCAAAAACTCCCATGCACCCAACTTGCATTCTGGAGAAGGAAGAGGTAAGCAACAAGGTTTGTCAGAAGCTCTATCGAGGTATGATAGGCTCTCTCCTCTATCTGACTGCTACTCGTCCTGATATTCTCTTTAGTGTCTGTCTTTGTGCCAGATTCCAATCAGATCCTAGAGAATCTCATTTAACAGCAGTTAAAAGAATTCTTAAGTATCTGAAAGGAACTCCTAACCTGGGCCTGATGTATGAGAAAACATCAGAGTATAGACTCTTGGGTTATTGTGATGCAGATTATGCAGGAGATAGAATAGAACGAAAAAGCACATCTGGAAATTGCCAGCTTCTGGGAAACAATCTAATCTCCTGGGCTAGCAAAAGACAGTCAACTATTGCTCTATCAACTGCAGAAGCAGAATACATCTCAGCATCACTGTGCACAACTCAGATGCTCTGGATGAAGCATCAGCTAGAAGATCTACAAATCTTTGAGAGTAACATTCCTATCTTTTGTGATAATACTGCTGCTATTTGTTTAAGTAAGAATCCCATTCTACATTCCAGAGCCAAACACATAGAAATAAAACATCATTTTATCAGAGACTATGTTCAGAAAGGGATAGTAACATTGAAGTTCATTGATACAGAACATCAATGGGCAGATATCTTTACTAAGCCTCTAGCTAAAGATAGATTTCTTTTTATCTTAGAACATCTGAACATTAAAAATTGCCCTGAGTGAAATATGGCTCTGAAAATGTAAAATGTGACTCTGATGTAAACAAATGTACTTCTGCCTCTGACTCTGATACTTCTACCAAGTTAAGAAGATATCTGAGTTAGAAATCTTCAGAAACCAATCCTTTGGTATTCCTGAAGATCAGATACATCAACACGTGGAGCTCTAAACGTCTAACCCTAGAACTTCTAGACAGCTGTCAAAAGAAATCAAAGGTCAGAACGTTTGAAATCTCCTAGAGCAGTGTGCGTACTGTTGGGATTAGACATTCATTTATTAGCTGTAATCATTTTTCCCCCCAAACGTGCTATTTTGATTTTTGTGCTAACGCTGGAATGTGTGTCGTTTTGCATGTTTTTACTTAGAGTATATAAACACCTTCTCTCACTTTTCACACTTATCACTCTCACTCACTCTAAAACCCTAAACTCTCTCTCGAAGCATTCTCTGCAAGTTCTTCATCAATCTTCTTCTTCTTCTTCATGGATGCTCAACAACAAGAAGTTTTTAACTTCTCTCAACAGATGGAATCAAGTTCTAATCCCCAAACCTCAAACACTCAAACTCCAACCGTTACCGGCGTCACCGTCACCCCTGTCTACAAAGAACCTCACGTTCTTGACCGTGAACGCCATATCAACCTTTCAACTCCTTTTGAAGGTTTGGATGTGTTGTGTGAATCATTAGTTGATTTCGACAACCTAAGAAGAAATGGCGTTGATCTAACTGGAGAACTGCGTCAACAAGGGTGGGAGAACTATTTCCAAAGGTTGTATGGTCCAATCTACCCTCTTCTGGTCAAGGAATTCTGGAGACATGCAGATGCAGATGACAACTTCATCGTCTCATTTGTTCTGGGAGTGAAGATAGTTATCACAGAAGGGTCCATTGCCTCTCTGTTGAATATGGAAAGAAGTGGAGGAAAAAGGATCTACAACATTCCTCCTAGGTCAAAATGCATCACAGATGTGATAAACCCAACAATCTTCAAACCCAATGTTGAAGGAAACCCCTCTAAGAACAAGGAGCTACACCAGAACCTCAGAGTGTGGCTGAAGATTATTCTGGGAACTATCCACCACCGTCCAGCCTCCAACTCTTCTGATTACATTAATGCAGACCAGAAATGCATTCTGTACTGTATTCAGAAGGGTGTGAAGATCAACCTCCCTGCTCTCCTCTTCAGATATCTGAGAGATTCAGTCAGAGAAACCAGGAATAACATGAAGCCCAGATCCTACATTCCTCTGGGAAGATTGCTATCTGACGTCTTCATTGAGCATGGACTAGTAGATGAGCTGGAAAAGACCAAGTTGATGGATGATCTGGCAATTGATGTGGGGAAGCCTCTGAATGCCAGAAACCTCAAGAGTATGGGGATAATCAAGAAAATACAAGTCAAGCCAACTCTGGATACATCCTGGGATAGTTTGAAAGATCAGAGGAAGATGCCTCATGGCCTTGCCAGATTCTTCAAGAATGAGCCAAGAGACGCTGTTGCCATCTATCTTCAGCGTCTGCTGGATGATGGTGTTGACATCTCTGATTTCAGCCTCGATGACTGTCTGGACTCTGAAGAAGACTTAGTCAGATACAAGAGAGGTATTTCTGAGAAGAAGATAGCACCTCCAGCAAAGAAGGCCAGACTTGAAGGAGCTTCTGGAAGCGGATCTTCAGCTCCTCTGCAATTTTCTACTGGTAAGTCTGTTCCTCCTGCTACCTCTAAATTCATGATGGCTTCCTCTAATCCTCTCTCTTCACAACCCATTTATACCACCTCTGACATTACACCCTCAATCACCAGAACCTCCCAACCTACACCAGTTCTAAACATAGCAAGAACTTTCATACCTCCCTCTATACCTGCACAAACTCACCAAAGCACCTCATCTTCATCATCCTCTGAACCTGAATCACCTCCTTATGTTTCCCTTTCTTCTGACCAAGAACTTTCTGATCCTGGTTCCCCAACCATAGCCACACTTTATGCTCATAGACTTGCTTCACAACAAACACAAACCACAGAACCTGAAATAACTTCACCACTACAACAAACAACCACCATACCCTCTGAAACTCAACCCTCTGAAATTCAACCATCTGATCCCCACACCTCTGATATCACCCCACCAAACATTCCCGCTGTACCTGAAGCAGACTCTAACCCTTTAGACCTAAATCCTCTTTATGCTTCATCCCCCAGTCTTCAACCAGAAGCAGAATCTGAACCCCAACCTGAGTCAGAATCTGAACCTCAAACCTTGAATCTCAGCCCTCCACCTCATATCTCTGAACCAGAACCTGAACCTGAACTTTCTAAACCTACCCTTAAAGAAGCCATTATGATGATTGCAGAGGCTTCAGTTCAAAAGATCGATTCTCTGGTCTCTAACTCTGAAATCAGTGATGATCCTGAATCTGTAAGGACACACTGGAACAGAGTCATTGGCTGGATGACATCTGAGTCTTTTAGGCTGAAGAGTATCTCTGAACAAGTCAGAAATGACTACATCAGAGATGCTGAGGCAAGACTCCAGGAGAGACTTGCCAGAGAGGCTGAAGCCAGAAGGCTGGAAGAAGAGAGGTTGGCCAAGGAAGCTGAAAAAGAAGCCAAAAGGCTAGAAGAAGAAAGACTTGCTAAGGAAGTTGAAATCCTAAGGCAAAAGGAAGCTGAAGCAAAGGCTCTGGCAGATGCAGAAGCTCAAGCTGCTGCTGAAGCTGAAGCTCAGCAAGCTCTGACTCTGGGGGAGTCATCTTCTGTGATTCCTACGGTTCTTCAGACTCTGAAAGAACTCAAGCAAGATCAGAATGAACTCCGGGCAAGAATGGACAAGCAAGATACTGTCAACGAAAACATCCAGAACATGCTTGCTATGCTGCTTCAGAGAATGCCTCCGCCTCCGAACCCTTAGGCACTTAGGAGTTATTTGTTTTTTGCTTGCCTATTGTTTTTGCTTCTGTCTTCTTTTGGATCTGATGTTTTTCTTGTTCTTTTGAATCTGATGTTTCTGTTTGTTGCCTTTGTGCTTCTATCTATGAATTCCAGTTTTTCTCTTGATTTATTTTCTCTTTACTTATTTTCTACTATGTCTTTTTGATTCTGACAAAAAGGGGGAGAAGTAATTATTAGCTCTGATGAAAATATTGTCTAAAACCTTAAGCATTCTGCAACATATTTTTCATTTAAATAAAATTATCTAACTTGGACTTAAGAAATTGCAAAGAACTTCAGAAATCTTTTTACTTAAGAAACTCTGGTAAGAACTTCTGAACTCCCTAGCATTATCTCAGGGGGAGCTTCTGTCTATCTGATCTAATTTTATTCATGTTTCATCTGCTAATTAAAGTTGTTTTGTCATCATCAAAAAGGGGGAGATTGTAAGAACAAAAATTGTTCTACAACAGATTCCTTGATTTTGATGATAACAAAGGATGAAACCAAAAATGGCACCCTAACGAAAAGTTTCTAAGTGTGCAGGGTTCTAAAGAAAGAAGTAAGAAATCTGATGATGTCATCAGATAGAGTATCAGATCAGAAGCATATTATCAAATGATCAGAAGCTCTGAAGTAGAAACAAGCTCAAGAAAGTCTAACTCTGAACTAAACAACAAGTATCAGAAGCATCTGAACAAGAAGTAAGTCCTAGAACCTCTGACTCTGAACAACGCTATCTGAAGAATCTATTTAAATCAACATCAGAAGCAAGATTCCAAGGTTCTCCAGAAACACAAATACTCTGATTATGGATTTGCTAATCATGAAAGAGTAACGTTGAAGACAAGTAAAGATTTTCAAATGGATTTCCTAATTGAGAAAGAGACGTTAATCTCCAATCTCAATAAAGAAAATACTACTTGTGGTAAGTAGTCATTTCAAGAAGAAAAAGTCATCCTGCATTAGCTAATTATGTGATGGCGTAACTTCATCTCAATATCCACCAGTTTCAACTACTACTTCAACTGATCTATATAAAGGATTGCAAATCAACTTTCAGCAACACGCGAGAGAACAATCAGTAAGCCAACAAGCCAAAATTATACTGAAACACCAAGTCAAGAAAAACACTCTTTCTCTCTAAGATATTCACGAAGCTTTTGCTTATAACGTGAAAAACTCTTGTTCTTAACACTGTAATATTTGCTTTCTTAGAAGCACTCTAGATTACAATTTATCTTTCATCTTTTGTTTGTTGATTTCCTCAAGTGACTTAGTGTAGTCTGTAGACTTGAGAGGACTAAGAGATTTTTCTCTTAGGCGTTGTTTGTAATCTTTCAAGATTAGTGAATTAAGTCCTTGTTGAAGGCGAAATCACCTTGGCCAGGTGGACTGGAGTAGCTTTGTGTTATAAGCGAACCAGTATAAAATCCTTGTGTGATTTTCATTTTGAAAAGCGTTTATTTTTCCAAACAATTCAAACCCCCCCTTTCTTGTTTTTCTCACCTTCAGTGTGTCATGGGCAACCGAAGCAATATGGACTAGAATAATAGATTTGGAAGGTGCAACGCTCAGGCTATCTATCTTTTGGTAAAAAAGCATCAAACTTAGTGTTCATGTGATCAAACACATTAACCTCATACATACCACCAGTCTTAGAAGTAGACTTAGCTGCACTTTATCGCACGCTTCCCTATGAGTTAGGTTTTTGGCCATATCTTCTATCAAACTGTAGGCTACATCTTGAGGACTAGTCATTAGGGCTCCGTCGGAAGCCACTTCTAAAGTCACCCTTGTGGAGTAAAGGAGACCATTGTAAAAGGTATGGATGATCATCCACTTCTCAAGCCTATGGAAAGGGAAAAGTCTTAGCAAATATTTATAACACCCCCACACGTTGAAAGTGAGAAAAATACACAAGAATGAGGGATTTGAATTGTGTATACTTAAAATTCATTTTTCTTTTGGACCAGTAAGTTCATATTTTGAACAATGTTAAGACGCTGATAACATAATTAAACATAATAGCATAAATATGAAGTTAAGAAGTAAATGCAAGCAACACACAAAGATTATCATGGTTCCTCTCCTCAACTGAGAGTAGTTCAGTCCCCTTGCCTCAACAAGAGTTTTTCATTATAACAAAACAAGTTACAAATTGCTCAAGCACACTTGCAAGAGACTTCAATGATCAATCACCCTAGAAAGAGACTTCCACTTAAGTCCTCATGCAAGAGACGTCCTTGTTCAATCAACCTAGAAAGAAACTTCCTTGCTAAAAGCCTCAGACAAGAGACTTCCTCTACTTTAAACAAAACTTTAGTAGACAAGATAACTACTATACTTTGATACATAATCACAAGTATAAAATTTTTGCAACAATCACAAAGGTTTTCAGCCTTTTTAATATTTCTAAGATAAGAAATCTTATGATCTTTAAGCTATAACAGTTACATAAATAATAGCTCAGAGTTATGCCAAAGAACTTGTAATGTGTTGTGATGTTGTAACCTTTTTTTGAGTCTTCGGCTTCCTTTTATAGAGACTGAAAAAGGAGTCATTGGAGGGGTTGAACATAATGTGTAAACATAGTGAAGACGTATGTCAAGAGAGATAATGGAGACTTGCATCTAGTCTGAATCTTTCATTATACTAGGTATCTATCAAAAGGTATAACAATATGAAGATGTCACATCTCTTTTTATTGAGCCTTGCAAAATGAAAATCCTAGTTGACTTTGTTCAGTGTCTGATCTGTCATCAGAAGTTGGGTCATGAGGCCAGAGTTTGATGCCTTCAGAGGCGATGAACTACTTTAGATTCTGACCAATCAGAATCAAACTTTCAATTACTTCTCCATATATGCTAACAATTAAGATTAGTTTTATGCTTGTAATCCTTCACACTTAAACAAAATGTTAGAAAACCCTATTGTTCTTTAAATACTTTATTATCATCAACACCTTTTAAGGGTATATACAAATCTTGTTTTAACGATCTCCCCTTTTTTGATGATGAAAAACAAATATATTTAAGAACAATGATTGATGATTTAATTAACACAGTCTAACGTCAGAGTCTGAGGTTTGTAAGCTCCCTCTAAGTTAGACAATTCATTAAGGTGAGGTTTATAAGCTCCCCCTAAGTCTGATAGTCATTAAGACGAGGTTTATAAGCTCTACTTAACTCCTTATCTATATTAATCTAATCCTATAATTTTAATCAACAAATTCTAACATCAGGGTCTGAGGTTTGTAAGCTCCTTGTGAGTTTGACAAACCTTAGGTTAAGGTTTGTAAGCTCTTCCTTTAGTCTGACAGTTCATTAAGGTAAGGTTTGTAAACTTTCCATAAGTTCTGTCTTTGTTAATCAAAATTAGTCATTTAAGCTCAGTGATATTAAATTCATTCAGAAGAAATTAATATCAAAATAATTGAGTGATTATGGTTCAGGATTAATTAAAAGCATAAAAAATACTTTTAACCTTCATAAATATTCCCTTGATTTTCTCCCCCTTTTGTCATCCACTAAAAAATATGAGATCAGACAGGTCAACAAATATTAAATAAAACTATCACATATATGGAAAAAAGATAGTTCTGATAAGAACATAGTGTGAACAACTTTTACACAACTTTTACACTTCCCAATACTGAGAAACGACTAAAATGGTTGAATAATTTCTATTTTTCTCAAGGTGTTACACATCATTCAAGAATATAAACCATCATAAGTCAGCATTGCAAGCATTAAATGAGAAAGTGCTATATCTTCTTATTGCAACTTTCAAGACACACAACTTCCTTTATAAAAACACATCATTAGAGACATACTTCTCATCTTTTCATCAAACTCTTCTTAAAAAAACGAGTTCTTCATCAAAGACTGTGACTAGCATTGCTTCAGAAGATATCACAATCCCCCTCTAGAAGCGAGTCATTGAGGAGGCCCATCCAGTTGGGTCGACCACCACAAGGGATGCATTAAGGGTGAGAAAATCCAAGAAGAATAAGAAGAAGTCGAAGAAGTCGAAGAAGAAACATAAGAAAAGAGTGTCTGGAAGAATGTTCTTCTACGGCCCCGATGAGGGGAGTGAGGAGCGGGTGCCTGACTAGGCTGATTCTGTAGCAACCAGGGGTTATTATTCTGATTTGGACAAATTAATATAAACACATGACTATTGTAATCTTCCCGATCTATAAATGAAATTTTATCCCCCTTTTGAAATGATATTTACTCTGCATGTTTTGATTCTCCTTTGAATTCGTTTAAACATCAAGAAAATAACAGGAAAAAAATAATCCAAAAGATAACCAAGCAAAGACATTATCAAACACTTTTCAGAAGAATGATCATAATTTCCAAAAATATATAGCTTAATGTAAAAAACATGAGTAAGATAATTGTTGGTGCACAAGATGAAGAAGATGAAGATGGAGAAGAGAGAGAAGAGAGAATAATAAACTTCCACTACTCTGCTAAAATGGTTACAGCAAAATGGTTGCACATATACTACACTACAATACTAAGTGGATACAACTGTTGGCAGCTACCGTACTCTATATACACAAATGATAATGCCACATAGGCGAAAAACTAAAATATTGAATTACCCCTCAACACCATCCCTTAATTCAGGATTTAACTAATCAAAACTAATAACATCAATTCCATCCATTAAGTGGAGAAATTTACCAATCTTGATCGCTTTCGTCAGAACATTTGCCATCTTCTTCTGAGTGCTACAGTGCATAACTTCTAGTACTCCATTCTAAACCTGAATTTTTAGAAAATCTTACTTAGTCTCAATATGCTTGCTTCTCCCATGCAACACTGGGTTCTTGGCATTGATTGATTGCAGACTTGTTATCAATCATCAGCTTCAGAGGCTTGTTTACCTTGATCTTCAGATCCTGCAATAAATTCAGAAGCCAAACAACTTGACATGCAGCCATACCACCTGCAATGTATTTTTCTTCACAGGTTGACAAAGCAACAACTGGTTGCTTCTTGGAACACGGAGAAATAGGACTTCCCATATACATAAACAAATATCCAAAAGTACTTCTTTTTTCAACTCTGTCTCCACACCAATCAACGTATAAGTAACACATCAACTTTGAATTATCCTTTTCACCAGAAGGCAACAAAACTCCATATTTCAGAGTCCCCTTAATATACCTCAGAATCCTGACAACAACTTGGTAATGAGACCACTCTGGTTTACTCATGAACCTACTAACCATTCCAACTACATAGCAAATGTCAGGTCTGGTATTACATAAATACCTCATAGATCTAACCAACTTCTTGAAAGTTTTAACATTTACATCATCACCTTCAGAATCAGCAAATGTGACAACAACCTTATAATTCAGCATCTCAAATCTCTTCAGAAGCTCAAGTTCATATATCAGCTGATGCAAAATGATACCCTTCTCAGAGTACATAAACTCATCCCTAGGATATATGTCATCTTTCCTATATCAGTTATCTCAAACTCATTCATCAGCACTTTCTTGAATTTAGTTATCTCATGTTTACAACTTCCTGTTAGCAATATGTCATCAACATAGAGACACACAAAATCATATTGCCTCTAGAAGTATGTTGAACATAAATGACATATTCCATCTCACAATTTCTGAATCCTTGGAGATATAAAAATGAATCAATCTTCAGATTCTAAGCTCGAGGAGCTTGTTTCAGTCCATACAAGGCTTTATGCAACTTGTACACCATCCTTTCCTGATTCTTCTTCTCAAATCTAGGAGATTGTGACACGAATACCTCTTCTTTCAATGGACCGTTCAAAAATGCAGATTTCATATCCATATGCATCAGAGGCCAATTTCTGTTAGCAACTATCGCAATCACCAGTCTGATTGTCTCATGTCTCGTTACATGAGTAAACACCTCAAAGTAGTCTAACTTAGGTTTATGTAGAAAACCTCTTGCCGCTAATATTGCTTTGTGTTTTCCAATTAATCCATTTGGCTTCAGTTTCTCCCTGAAAACCCATATGACGTTGATGGATTTCTTGTCCTTTGGAAGCTTAGTCAACTTTTACATCTTATTTCTTTCTATAACCTCAAGTTCTTCTTTCACAAACTTCAACCACACTTTCTTCTTGAGCTCTACTTCAAAACTGTCTGGTTAAAAGTCTACTAACATGGAACACTGAATGACTTCTCCTTCAGAGTCTACTTTAGTATCTTCCAGCATGTCAAACTCTGCAAACCTTCTTGGTATGCTTCTGATTCTCTGTGGCTTCTGAACATGTTCAGAATCTCCTTCGGACCCTGGAACAGTATCAGATGTTGGAACCCCAGAAGTACAACCTTTAGAGGCATGACCACCTTTAGAGTCTGGAATATGCCCAGAGTCTGGATCTCCACCAGTGTCTGAATCACCATCAGAATCTGGATCAGAATCAGATTCACCTTCAGAGTCAGACTCTCCTTCAGAGTCAAACTCAGCTTCAAAGTCACCTTCAGAATCATTTTCTGATTCTGACTCATCTTCAAAACCTTCATATTTTGAAGTATATTCAGAGGTTAACTCTACACCAAAGTTGTATTGAGATTTACTTAAATCCCATGCTTCTGATTCCTTCATAATGACATCTCTCCTGAATTCAACCTTGTTGGTGACAGGAAAATAGAGTTTATAGGAACTTGTACATGGTACCCCACAAGCAACATAACTTTGCTTCTGTCATCCAACTTCCTTCTCTTGGCATCTGGAACATGTTTGTAACAAGCAACACCAAACACCTTCATATGGTTCACATTTTGCTTATCTCCAGTCCACTTCTCTAAATGAACAATTTTCTTCAGCTTCTTGGTTGGACACTTGTTGAGCATATATGTTGTAGTGGAAGCAACTTCTCCCCACAAGGTGTGAGGTAGCTTCTTCTCCTTCAGCATGCTCCTTGTCATATCAAGCAATGCTGGGTTTCATCTTTCAGCAAGACCATTATGTTGAAGATTGTATGGAGAAGTCACCTCATGCTCAATTCCATTCTCCTCACAAAATTTTTTGAACTATATAGAGTTATACTCACCTCCACCATCAGTTCTGAGAATCTTCAGAGTCTGACCACTCTGATTCTCAGCCTTGATTCTGAATTTCTTAAATTCAGCAAACACCTCGTGTTTGAACTTTATAAGGGATACCCATATCATTCTTGTAAACTCGTCAACAAATGACACAAAGTATTTATTCCCTCCAAGTGAAGATACTAGAAATGGTCCACAAACATCATAATGCACCACACCCATATCATTCTTTGCTCTTGGGGGCATTTCATATGCAAATGGAAGTCTTGGTTGTTTCCCTTTCATGCACACATTGCATGACTTCTCTGGCTTCTTAATTGCAGGAATTCCATGTACCAACTTCTTTGAATTCAGATGCCCTAATCTTCTGAAGTTCAGATGACCAAAACTTTTGTGTCACAACTCACTTTCCTTCATAACACTTGTTGCAAGAAAGCATTCAGAGTCTGCAGTTTTAACATTTACAATGAATGTTCAATTCCTTCCCTGTTCTAACTTCATAATCAGCTTCTGATTACAGTCATACAACTTCAAAAGATTGTTCTTCATGGTAAATGAAAAATCTTTCTCGATTAATTGACCTACACTCATTAGATTACTTTTCATGACAAGAGCATACCAAAAATTCTGAATCAGTGCAGTTTTGCCATTATTCAGAACTACTCTGACATTACTCATTCCTCAATCATCGAGGTATTTATAATTAGCACATCTGATCTTTATCCTCTTTGTAGAGTCAAAGTCAATCAACCATTTCTTATTTCCAGTAAGATGATTTGAGCAACCAATGTCCATATACCACCAATATGCCAAATATACATCACCAGATTCAGAAGCCATCAATAACACATATTCATCATCAGAATCTCTTCTGGCTATGTTTGCTTCTTCTGATTTCCTTTCCTTGTTTGACCAAAAATCAATAGCGAAGTGGACAAACTTCTTACAAAAGTAGCACTAAACTTTTTTCTTGTCATACTTTCCCTTCTGAGCACTCTTTTTCCTTCCAGAAGCTAAGGTTTCTGACTTCTGAGCACTCTTTTTCCTTCCAGAAGCTAAGGTTTCTGACTTCTGAACACCATCAGATCTCTTTCTGGATTTTGACCAAGACTGCTTCTGATATTTCTTATCATAAGCGGCTTTCAGATCCTACTGGTCTACCTCCATTTCAGAGTTTCTCTCAGTCAGACACAACTCTTGTGCCTCTAGATTACTTTGCAGCTCTTCAATTCTCATGGTGCTAAGATCCTTAGAATGTTCAATTGCTACCACAATATAATCAAACTGAGGAATAAGAGATCTAAGTACCTTATCAATGATACTTTCTTTAGAGAGATTTTCTCCATACGGCTTCATCTCATTTGTGATCAGAATCACTGTGGAGATGTAGTCAGGTACCTTCTCATTATTCTTCATGCCGAGATTCTCATACTACTTACGCATAGACTAAATTTTTACCTTCTTCACTGATGCATCAACACCATAGCATCGTACTAGTGTGCCCCACGCAGCCTTCGTCGTCGTGGAATCAATAATTTTATCAAACACGTTTACATCCATACACTAATGTATGTAGAACAACGCCTTATGATCCTTCTTGCTCAGATCATGTTGAGCATTTCTTTGCGCATCCGTTGCATTTGTCGGAAGTGAAACCTGAACGTAATCATCGTTGACAAGATCTAGAACATCTTGAGCGCCAAATAACACACGCATCTGAATCAACCACAGATTCCAATTCTTGCATCGAATCCTGTAAGCTTAGTACTCAGATTACCGTTTCTGTTCATCTTTAATCTTGTGCAATACACTCAGATCTCACCAAAACACTAGCATTTCCGAATCCCGCAGAATTAAGAAATGTGATTCTATTACGATTCTAATCAAAAGTTCAACACGAACTCAAGAAACAAAATCAGTCATACAACGCTTCACCATTCACTTGTGTTTCCTTGTGGATCTGAACCAGGTTCTGATACCAACTGTTGGTGCACAAGATGAAGAGGATGAAGATGGAAGAAGATAGAGAAGAGAGAATAACAAACTTCCATTACTCTGCTAAAACGGTTACAGCAAAATGGTTGCACACACACTGCACTACAATACTCAATGGATACAACTGTTGGCAACTACAATACTATATACACACAAATAATAATGCAACATAGACAAAATACTAAAATACTGAAATACGCTTCAACAATAACAAGACATGCAAAACAGATAGAAAAAAAAAGATTTTATGAAAGGAAACAGTTTAATAAGACAAAAAAATGGTTCAGATCCTAAAACAAGGGTTTCTTCAAAAGATCCAAAATCGCCCTTAGGTTTGCACCCATGATGTCTTGCCCGATGTCGTACCCCAAATTTTGTCCTCCCTTTATATGTTTTCTAACGCCACTTTATTTTGAATAAATGAAATGACACAGTAGGTAGAAATGCATGTGTAAGGAGTTACAAGGGAGATGTCTTGAGTTTGAATCTCACATTTTCAATCTTTTTTATTTTTTTTTCCTTTTTATTTTTTTTCCTTTATTTAAATTTATATTGTTTTCAAAATTACAAAAATCACAAAGAAATTGTATTTTTATGTTTTATTATTAATTATAGTTTTTGTTATTAGACATTTTTTAAATATTATTTTTTCATTAAAATCATGATTTTATACCTAAAATAGTAAAAAAAATATATATTTTTGTTTTAAATGCATTTGTTATTTTTCCATTATAGTTAATTTAATTCTATTTTAATTTAATTTTTAACTAATTTGATTTTATTCGATTGTTACTAAAAAAAATCTTTTTTATTAAAAGTTATTAAGTTATTTATTATAATTATTGAAAAATCTGTATTATAGTTTTTAAATATTACTCTTATTATTGTTATATTCTCACTATTGTTATAAAAAAAACTGTCATTAGTTATATAATTCAAAAATATATGTATATACCGTTTGTTGTCATTATATAAAAAAATCAATCAAAATCTTTTGTTAATTATATTAATTGAATTAATAAGATAGATAATTTCATATATGTATATTATTATTATTATTATTATTATTATTATTATTATTATTATTATTATTATTATTAAAAAATCAAAGGCTCTTATTTTTGTTTTTTATTAAGTGAATTATTATGTAATAATTAGAGGAAAAAAGAAATATATATATATATATATATATATATATATATATATATATATATATATATATATATATATATATATATATATATATATATATATATATATATATATATATATATATATATTGTATAAATTTATATTATTATTACTGTTAAAATTAAGATCTAAAAATCAATTCAATATCCTAATATCCCATTTTCATCACAAGATTTCATCAAATAATATCTCCCAAAACCTTAATCATCAATGTTAATCTCAGGTCTCAAAGTTTCACTATAAATTGGCATCCAATGAGATCAAAAGAGGAAGAACAACAAAATTCCACAACGTAAAATTCACAAAAGTCTTGGAGTGAACAAGTCTAATTTTTATTTTGACTCAGTCAACAAATATAATTAAGACATAATGTCAATTTCAATTAGCCAGCAAAAGCAGGCTTTGCCGGCAATTTAAGAAAAGAGAAAGCTTCAACTTCAACACTGATAATTAATTTGTATATATAACACTGAAAATAACACTAATAATCCAACTCAAGAAACAAACCACTATAACACAGTTAAAGCAAACTGAAAAACAAAGAAAAACAATATGAGACAAGCAGGTGCATATTCAAGTTTACTAAGTGGTGGAATATCAGGAAGAACAGGTCCACATTCATTACCCTTAGCAAGAATAAAGAAGATAATGAAAAACTCTAGTGAAGATGTGAAGATGATATCAGGTGTAGCTCCCATTGTTTTCTCAAAAGCTTGTGAGCTTTTCATTGAGGAGATTACTAGGAGGTCTTGGATTATGGCTATTGATGGTAAAAGAAGAACTTTGAATAAAGAAGATGTTGCTTCTGCTGTTATTGCTACTGATGTTTTCGATTTTTTGATCACTTTGGTTTCTGATTCTGAGAGTGGTTTAGTTGGTTGTGATGAAACTGATGACACTCTCATACAAATGGAAACTATTTGAGTTTCATTATTTGGCTATGTAGTTTCTTCGATTATAAATATAAGAAGCAAAAGTAAAAAATGTATTTCATTACTATCAATGTAAGTTAGATTTTGCAAAGAGATTATGGTCATGAGTTTGGACTACTTTGTTATGTTAGTTATAGTCTTTCATTTTTTCATAAGGTTAGGTATGTCTAAACTTGTGTTACTAAACTTTGCTATCTATCTTTATTTAAATAACTTTTGCTTCAACTACCACTTGTTAACTAATTATTTTTGGTCACTTGTATTTCAACTCATTATTTTTACTAACTACTCATTAATATCACTTTAATAACTTGTAATGTTTATATTTTAAAAGAACTTTAATTGTTTATTTTATAATTTTACAATTTCATTAATTGAAATTTTGTACCCACACGATGCTCCGACAACAGATTCGACAAAATACACCAGAACCACTACAATAACAATTTCTAGATGATGGAGTAGAAAAGCAATAATCAACACAGTCAATTGTTTATCCAGTTCGATGAAACTACACCTACGTCTAAGGTGTTGAGTCCACAACTCAAGAAAGGAAAATCACTTATTAGTAGTTTAGAACAATTAGTCTTACAAGCAACAACAAATCCTATGTTGTCCAATGTTTCTTCCTAACACCACCCAGTGACTTTTAGTTTAGAGCCTCTGCCTAAACATGAAAACCTACCCACTTTCTTCTCAGCCACACAACCTATGATCAGGGGAAACAATCACTAAACTCAAGTGATCAACTTCAATCTTAACAAGATGAAAGAATGTTAAATATTACAACTCAACTAGACAAGCATTTTATGTCAAGTTAATGAAACATAGAGTTGCGCATGACAAAGTTGAATTTACAACTTAACTAGACAAACCTTTTTTGCTAAGTTACTGAAACGTAGAGGTGTACATAAAAATAACAAGGACGCTTGTAAACCCTAGAACTCTAAGATCTTCAATATGAATGTTTTCTTTCTAATGTGGTTATAGCTTCTTATATAGAAAAATAACTCTTGGCCTTTTCCTTGTGGATCTGTAGTTATTTTCGTCCAGAATCTTTGCACAGTCTGTTGGATATTTGATATGCTCCTTGAATATCACTAACAAAAAGATATGATTTTGTTTGTTATAAATTCAAATATAAATCTCTTTTAAATATGATTTGATCTTCACAGTTGTTCAACAAATCATATAATCATATTGCTAAATCAATAGCAATAAAACATAATTGAATCTTCTCAAAAGATTCTATTAAAATACAACAATATGGCGCATGTTGCACAACGCCCAAATGTCGTACCAATATGCTAGAGCATCGCGCCTTACATGTATCCCTTTTACAGTTTCATACAACTTTAGCAAGCTATACCAATCTTTAGCACTTGGACACTTCTCCAAGTTGTTGTTTTGCTAAAATGTAGTCAATCGGAAGGAGAAATCCAATATGAACAACATTAATGGGTTCTATATGACTACATGCTTTTGTCTTGGTCAATAACTTTATTTAATAGCCAAATAAGGATGTTTCCCCATAAAGAAGAAGGTTCAAAACGACAGCCAAAGAACAGGGGTTGTTGAATCAAGATAGCATTTCAACAAACATTATCAGCCGAAGACGAGTGTCTCAAAATAGAAGTTTATGCGAATTTCAAACCCTAAAATTTGACTATAGCCATAACAGAGACCCACAAATTCAGTTACTCACATTGTAAACCTAAAATAACACTTACTTTTGTTAGTCACTGGCTTGGGTGTTAGGTTGTTTGCAAGTACCTGTCATATCCCAATTTTGTCAGAACATTTTAAACTATCAAGAAACCAACTTTATTTTATTTTGCCTAGAATAAAATTTCAGTTTTATAGACAGTCTGATTGAATTGGTTTCTTAACCGCGTAAAATCAGTGAACAGAGTTTTCAGGTTTGAGCCTTCAACTTTCTTTTTTATTGATATACATTATGTGTAGTTTAACCCAGTTTGCTTATTTTATTTTTTCGCATCTTTGCATGTGCGCATTATGAACAGTCTGAGCCTTTTCATTCGAGTATTTTTAACTGTGAGATTTGATCAGTGACTATTTGTTTTAGTGAACTTTATTTTGCATAGATTATTTTAGTACATTCATTTTAATTTTTTGCACATTTGCGCGCCCGCTTTTTATTCATTTTAGATCTTTATTTTTTTTAATCAAAATTTTAAGAAAAAATAAATAGAGATAAATAAGTAATCAATTTGATTGTTGTTTGCTTTATAAAAAATTATTTGTAATTTTATTTTACCAACATCCCACATAGAAGTAGAGGACTGGTCAGAAATCGAGAAAAGTCTAGGAAATCTAAGGCTAAGATGGGAACCCCTAACCCAAATATCATTCCAGAAGGAAGTGAGAATACCGGAGTCGACTTTCAAAGAAAGCGCATCCCTGGACCAGTTTGAGGTGTCACCAACTCTAGATCTCATAAGGGAGGCCCCCCTCCATCAAGACGGGGCATATCTGAGACAACCAACTCTCCCCCCAAGATAGAAGAGGTAGGGGTTACACCATATCTAGTAGTGAGAATATCACGCCAAATGCCAGAAGCCCCAGAAAGAAGACACCACCTCCACTTACCTAAGAGGGCCAAGTTGACCAATCGAAGGTCACGAACACTGAGACCCCATAATTTCTTAGGCTTACAAACATCCTCCCACTTGACCCAAGGAATATTATACTCCCATTTCACACCTACCCAAAGAAACCTCCTCTGAATCTTCACTATCTTTTTCTAAACCTTGACATGCATCTTTAGGAAAGAAAGGGAAAAAATAGGAATGGAATTAAGAACATAATTAAGGAGGATCGCTCTACCACCCAAGGAGACATATCTATGTTTCCACGAAGGAAGCCTTCTAGAAATGAGATTGACTAGAGTTTCTCAAGTAGTCGCAGGATGGGGGTTAGATCCAATCGGGATCCTAAGGTACTTGAAGGGGATGGGATCCTACTTATAATGGAAGAACTCACAAGCAAGATCTAAGAAGGCCTGATCATAATTCATCCCAATAAGAGAGCTCTTAGCAAAGTTCACACTAAGCCCAGAAGCAAGCTTAAAACCACGAAGGATAGTGTCGCGGCGCGAAAAATACTCGAGCGTAAGGAACATTTGAAATATAAACAAAACAGAGTCACCACCGAACTTTATTTATTCCCAAAGAGGGAAAGAGAAAATATCGATAAAACCCACACACAAAAAAAAGAAATGGTCGTCGTAACCAAATCGGGTTCGAGAGTCGGTTATGCAAGGGGAAAGGTATTAGCATCCCTCGCATCTATCATACTCGGTGGGACCCATCTAGTTAGTTTCGTGTAAGAGTGTTACCATGGTATCGTTTGCGATCTTCTACCTATAGAGTGAGAAAATAGAAAGAAAGAAAGGAAAGACTTAAGGTTTTTTAAATATTAATGTGCCTGACAAGATTTCGCAAACCTGCTTCTACGTATCTTCAAGTGCTACGAAGAACTCAAGGCATACGTAGTTCTACTCAACGAGAACTACTGGATGGATTTCTTTTAAAAAGATTGATGTTTAGATCATATTTGAGCGATTAAATATTTACTTGCTGCTCGCTCTTGGAGGATGAAGTCTTTGTTTGTTTCGCATCAAAATGGATGTTGCATACTATTTTTCTGAAAATGTTTACGGGGTCGCACAAGGGCGAAAAACAAGTTTGATGAGTTTGAGTTGATTTTAAGCGGAGACATGCATCCAAGCAAGAAGCTCTACACAGTACTCAAATGCCCGAAAAGGAAGAGGCCTAAGTTCAATCATTCTTTTTAGATCCAAAATGTGTGGTAAATTAGTTCAAAGTTCATTAACAAAAGACAATTATTCAGACAGAGAGCCCTACTGTAGTGTCCTAATAATCGGGAAAGAGGAGGTCGATACCCAATCAATCTTTTTCTTCTATAAGAGAAATGACTTAATTCTAGTAATTAATATATTTTTATATGGAAGACAAATGTCTGAACATAAAGCTCTACAGCACTATCCTAACATTCGAAACAGAGAAAGTCTAAACCTAATCCATTCTTCCATTTTTATAGTAAAAAGCTTTTAAAAAACAGGGGGACAAGTTTGAAATTGGATCAAGTGTCTAAAGTTGATTTATGAAAAGAATTTGGAGGTGCCAGGGGCATGCTCGAGTTTGCATTTAATTTGGATTTGATTTGGGAAAAAGACTCGACGTTAGATCAAGTGTTTGTTTTTGTTCTTTTCTAAAATAGTTGATTTTAATCTTTTGTCAACAATCAACTTATAAGGTAAAGTAAATGAAAGCGATAAATTTATTACATATTTTGAGAATGGGGATACAATTTATCAAATGGGATACAACACAATAATTTAAATAGTACAAGTTCAAAAGACAATTGTAAAATAAAGAATCTCGTTGTAAGAAGACCCAAGAGAAAGTCAAGGGACTCAAAGTAAAAATCAGAATTTAAACTGAAAGAAATTTAACACTATGTTAAGTAATCATAAAGCGATTCATGTATGAATGACCCTATTTAAGGTCGATTAACAAGACTTTATACATGGAAGCAATTTCTGCAGTTAAATTGAATTTTTAACTTCGAAAGTACTACGTATCTATGATAAACTAATTTTAAGCGACAAAAAGAAACTAAAAGAATTAAACTAAAAGAATTTAGAACTATGTTAAACAATCGTAAAGCGATTCATGTAGGAATCACCCTAGCTGAGGTCGGTCAACAAGACTGTATGTGTGTAAACAATTTCTGAAGTTAAATTGAGTTTTTAACTTCAAAATTGCTACGTATTTGTGAAAAACCGATCGAACAAATAAATCAACTTTCTCAATTTAATAATTTAAAATAAACAATTTAACCAATAAATAATAATAACAATAAACAAATAACAGTAATCATAATAATAAATGATAATAGAAATAATAAAAATAACAATAATAATTTATCAAAAATAAAAAACAATAATAATTATAATGACAACCATAATTAATTATAATAATAATAATCAAATAATAAATTAACAATAATAATAATCTGAAATATCAAAATTAACAATAATAATAAGCACATAAATCATAATTAATAATAGTAACCAACAATAATAATCAATTAAATAATAATTAGCAATAATAATAAATATTAATGACAGCAATATAATATTTAGTCAAAAATTATTAATAAATAACAATAATTATAAATAACAAAAATTTACAATAATAATAATAATAATAATAATAAACAAAAATAAACAAATAATAATAAATAATGGTAAACAAAATCAATAAATAATGATAATAACAAAAATGAAATGAAAGATTAATCAATAATTATTAATGGAATATAAACAAATAAGTAATAATAATAAATACAATAATAGTAATAACTTATTAGTTAATAATAATAATCAATTAAAAAATAATAATAAACAATAATATCATTATTATTATTATTATTATTATTATTATTATTATTATTATTATTATTAATAATAATAATAATAATAATAATAATAATAATAATAATAATAATAATAATAATAATAATAATAATAATAATAATAATAATATAATAAAACCAAACAAACATAAAAAAAATTTAACAATTTTTTTTTGAAAAAAAAGTAAAGAAAAACAAGTGGGATGGTGGTTTTACATCATAGAGAGTTTTTTTTTATAATTGTTTTTATAAGCTCCACTTCCTGTCTGACACGTGGTAGGGAGGATGTAGTCAAAAACACTCATTCATTTCTAACTCCTCTTCCCTTCGTGTACATCTTCCTCTTCGTTAAAGTTTTCTTCTCTTTCTTTTTTTTTATAAATAAAAGTTAAACTTTTACACGTCGGAGGTGGTGGTGATGTTTGTTTCGGTTGTGAACCGGGAAAGAGGGAGGATGGTGAGGTCGTGTTGTTGTTTTGAGATCTTCAGAGCATGTCAATCGGAATCGCGTGCAGCGGCGGCCGGAAAGGGGCGGTTCTTAGTGAAGAGTGTGATGGACGTCTTTATGAAGGAGAACACGGTGGCTTATGCGGTTGAAGAAGATGGAGGTTCTTTGTGGTTGTATGGTGGTAGGTTCATGGAGTTTTTAAAGCATGATGAGTTGATGGTGAGTTAAAATAAAGATGAAGTCTTAGTGATTTGGAAGATAGTGGTTATGGAAGAAGATTGTGTTGTAATTTATTAAATACAAGTGTATTCCAAAATGACAAATGGTAGAAGTGAATTAATGCTAATAAATGCATGAGATAAAATCCCACATTGGAAGATTTACTCACTTTGTAAGTCCTTATAAAGAGTTAATATCATTAACTCAACAAAAGGACAAAAGAGGATAAAGTGCCACATGAACACATATGGTGGTCCCAAGCATTATGTCACTCGTCCCAACCTTACAACCACTCGCCGGTGTCGCCACCGGTGACACCGGGTCCGTGGACGTAGGGCGCTAGTGGCGGCTTGTAGACGGCACTTAGGCACGTCGCATCGGAGCAATCGGGCTATTCGCGGCCTTAATAAGGCGCCGCCGCTCCGTCGGCCGGCTTTCCCTTTGTGAAACATGCTGCAGGCCAACCATTATGATTATTGTGAAACAATAACAACATGGCCTATAAAAGCATAAATCCGGATTCAGAATAAAACACACAAAATCCGAAAATCCTCTAAATAATTCCAGACGCTCTTCGCTGCATTCGGGTTTTCGTCGGTCTTGCGCAAACTCGATAAGGCTGAATTATCCTGGGTATTCCTGAATCAAAACTCTAAGACAATCGAGAGTGCTTGAAATACTATATGGAAAGTGTTGCGTTCACGATTCAAGCCTGAATCCCTTTAATCTTTTCGAATTTTCTAACAGTCTTATAGTATCTCAAATCATGGCCGCCGACGCTTCTGTTTCAAGCATCAAACTGATGAACCAGGACCTTGTTAAGTTAGATCGTTTCGATGGAACAAACTATACCCGCTGGCAAGACAAAATGACATTTCTCCTGACCGCCATGAAAATTCAATATGTCTAAGATCCTGATCTGGAGGAAATTCCAGAACCAACTGAGAATGACATTGATGAAGTAAAAAAGGAGAGAAAGAAACGAAAAGAAGATGAACTGTTTTGTCGTGGACACATCTTGAACACATTATCTGATCGTCTCTATGATCTCTACACCAATACTGCATCCGCAAAGGAAATCTGGAACGCACTTGAATTCAAATTCAAAGCCGAAGAAGAAGGTACGAAAAAGTTTTTAATATCTAAATACTTTGATTTTAAGATGTTGGATTCCAAGCCAATTCTTGCACAAGTACACGAGTTACAGGTTCTCGTGAATAAAATAAAAGCCGTGAAAATTGACATTCCTGAAGCATTCCAAGTCGGTGAAATAATAACAAAATTGCCACCTTCGTGGAAAGGATACAGAAAGAAATTGTTGCATAGTTCTGAGGACTTTTCTTTGGAGAAACTTCAGAAACACCTTCGTATCGAGGAGGAAACGAAGGATCGAGAAAAAACTGAGTCTGCTGGATTTGCTAAAACAAATGTTGTTGCCGCTAAAGGAAAGAAAAAATATGATGGCATGAAAAACCATCTCGGCCCAAGGAAAGAACACAACAAGTTCAAAAATTTTGGCGGACCAAAAGGTACTAAAAATGGTTGTTATGTATGTGGCAAACCCGGACATTATGCTCGAGATTGCAGGCACAATAAGTCCAAAAATGAGGTCAATGTTATTCATGCCGATGACGACATAATCGCTACGGTAAGCGAAATTATGGCAATCAAAGGCAAAGTGCAAGGATGGTGGTATGACACATGTGCAACTGTGCATGTATCTTATGATAAAACAGCATTCAAAACCTATACCGAAGTCAATGATGGACAAGAAGTGCAAATGGGAAATGAAGTGCGATCTAAAGTCGTTGGAAGAGGATCCGTCGAACTCAACTTCACTTCCGGAAAGAAAGTCACTCTTGTTAATGTGCTTCATGTTCCTGATATGAATAGAAACCTTGTTAGTGGGGACTTATTGGGAAAACCGGGTATTAAATCTGTATATGAATCGGGCAAATTAATATTGACCCGTAATGGTATATTTGTAGGAAAAGGATATTCCGCTGAAGGAATGATCAAACTTTGTACTACCGACAATATTATTAATGAAATTTCTAATTCTGCTTATATGCTTGAATCGTCTTCTTTATGGCACTCTAGATTGGCACATATTGGTATTAGTACTATGAATAGACTAATTAAATCCGGTTTGATATCATGCAACATTCATGATTTCGGAAAATGTGAAATATGTGTTAAATAAAAAATGATAAAGAAACCTTTCAAAAGTGTTGAAAGAAAAACAAACGTGCTAGATCTTGTGCACTCTGATTTGTGTGAATCTAATGGTATGTTGACCCGTGGGGGAAATCGTTATTTTATAACGTTTATCGATGATTGCTCTAGGTTCACACATGTATATCTCTTAAAGCATAAAGATGATGCTTTTAATGCCTTTAAGACATATAAAGCAGAAGTAGAAAATCAATTAAGTACAACTATAAAAGTACTTAGGAGCGATAGAGACGGAGAATATTTCTCAGCAAAATTTGATGCATATTGTGAAGAATATGGCATCATACACGAATGTTCTGCGCCCCGCACACCACAACAAAATGGCATGGCCGAAAGAAAAAATAGAACATATCAAGAGATGATAAATGCTATGTTAATGCATTCAGAATTACCATTTTATTTATGGGGTGAAGCACTATTGTCCGCATGTCACATAATGAACATGATTCCTTTAAAAACAACCGGTATTTCTCCATATGAGAAATGGAAAGGAAGACCACCAAGTATTGGTTATTTCAGAGTGTGGGGGTGTGTAGCTTATTACAAGAACATGGATCCCAAAAGGACAAAATTGGGTCCTTGAGGAATCAGATGTGCCTTCATAGGATATGCACCAAATAGCAAAGCATACAGACTTCTAAATCTAGAGTCTAATGTAATTGTTGAATCCAGAGATGTGGAATTCTTTGAAAATCTCATCACAAAGGATAAGGGACCTGAAAATCCCACAATTGAAGAATCTCGTGACAAAGATTCGACACGAATTGTTGAAACACAATCAGAACCAAGGAGAAGCAAAAGGGCACGAAAAACTAAGGATCTAGGACCAGATGAAATCAATTCCCAACTCATTTCTCTTTATTTAGTTGAAGGAAATAGCAAGAATGATGTTCATAAACTTCCTATTATTCTTCAAGTAGAAGATGATCCTAAAACATATAAGGAAGCAGTGGCTTCTAGGGACGCTTCTTTTTGGAAAGATGTTATCCAAGATGAAATGGATTCAATTATGTCAAATCATACTTGGGAACTAATTGATCTTCCGAAGGGATCAAGACCCATTGGATGCAAGTGGGTGTTTAGAAAAAAGTATCATAGTAACGGTACATTAAACACCTACAAGGCTAGACTAGTAGCAAAAGGATTTAGACAAAAGGAAGGTGTCGATTATTTTGACACATATGCACCGGTAGCAAAAACTACGACAATTAGAATCATGTTTGCACTAGCTTCCTTGAATAACCTTATTGTTCATCAAATGGATGCTAAAACAGCATTCATAAATGGAGATCTCGATGAGGAGATCTACATGGAGCAACCAGAAGGCTTCATGCTTCCTGGAAATGAACAAAACGTATGCAAACTTGTTAAGTCTTTATACGGTTTAAAACAGGCACCAAAACAATGGCATCAAAAATTTGACACCGCCATAATTTCAAATGGGTTTGTTCCAAACTCTTGTGACAAATGCTTGTACACAAAGGTGCGCGAAAGTGTTGTGATATTTCTATGTCTATATGTTGATGACATGTTGATTATCAGTAATGAAATGAATGGAATATTAGAAACAAAGAAATTTTTGACTTCCACATTCAAGATGAAAGATCTTGGACTAGTTAACACTATACTAGGGATCAAAGTAAAACGAAATAGTGGGGGTTATGAACTTAATCAAACACATTATATTGAGAAAATGTTGGAAAAGTTCAAACACCTAAACTTTAAGGAAGTAAACACTTCATTCGATCCTAGTGTCAAACTTCAAAAGAACAATGGGAGAACCATGGCACAATTGGAATATGCAAGTGCAATTGGATGTCTAATGTACTTAATGCAATGCACCATACCTGACATAGCCTTTGCAGTTAGTAAGATGAGTAGATTTACTAGCAATCCAAATGATGAACATTGGAAGGCCATTACTAGGATTTTCGGATATTTGTTAAAGACCAAAAATCTTGGCCTTCATTATGGTAAGTTTCCTGCCGTACTAGAAGGATATACCGACGCAAGTTGGATATCAAGTGTTGGAGATTATAAATCTACAAATGGGTGGATATTCACATTAGCTGGAGGTGCGATTTCTTGGAAAAGCAAGAAACAAACATGCATTACTCTCTCAACCATGGAATCAGAGTTTGTGGCTCTTGCGTCTGCTGGACAAGAAGCAGAATGGTTGAGGGACCTCTTATTGGAGGTTCCGTTAGCTAAAGACAATGTTTCAAAAGTATTGATACATTGTGATAGTCAAGCCACCCTGGCTAGAGCGTTCAGTGAAATGTACAATGGAAAGTCTAGACACATAGGTCTTAGACACTCTCTCGTGAGAAAAATGATAAAGGATGGGATCATTTCACTAACATATATACAAACAAGCTATAATTTGGCTGATCCATTCACTAAACCACTGGCCAGAGATTTAGTAAAGACTACCTCGAAATGTATGGGATTAAAACTCCTTGAATAAGGGTTCCGACAATGATAGCAACCCAATCTGAAGTTAACACATCTTAACCTAAGATTCAATGGGTAACAACAAGTCGTTGATTCGGATGGTTATGCAACATTCCGGGATAATGTTGACGATTACAAACTGAGGGTTGAGTTTTCAAAGAAACTCTTAATGAAGTTCTATATCAAGGATGATACGTATCTCAAGAAATAGATACGAATTGAACTTCACCTATATGAACTTCAAGATGGTGCCGTCTTAAGGTGAGAGTTGGAGTTTCTCTCATGAAAAATTCATGAAAATAGGAAAAGCACATGGCCATAAATAGTGCTAGGCGAGATATGTAGGCGAAGAACCTCTAAAAGTGTGTGTATAGCAACGCCGATCTGATCACATGGGATAATGGTTCAAAGCATAGTTATCTAACATTCCGATTAGGCTTTGCGTTGTCTTTACTAAGGTTAAGTTCAAATCGAAAGATACCTAACTGTATTAACACTTTTTGCTTTCTACATTCTGGAATTGGATTTGTCATTATTAGAACAAGTGGGGGATTATTGTAATTTATTAAATACAAGTGTGTTCCAAATTGACAAATGGTGGAAGTGAGTTAATGCTAATAAATGCATGAGATAAAGTCCCACATTGGAAGATTTACTCACTTTGTAAGTCCTTATAAAGAGTTAATATCATTAACTCAACAAAAGGACAAAAGAGGATAAAGTGCCACATGAACACATATGGTGGTCCCAAGCATTATGCCACTTGTCCCAACCTTACAACCACTCGCCGGTGGCTCCGACTCCGGGACCGGGACCGGGTACGTGGGCGTAGGGAGCTAGTGGCGGCTTGTAGACGGCACTAGAGCACTTAGGCACGTCGCATCGGAGCAATCGGGCTATTCGCGGCATTAATAAGGCGGCGCCGCTCCGGCGGCCGGCCGGCCTTCGGCCGGGCTATTATCGTTGTTCCCTTTTGGTCAGTGCCTACGATTTGAATTTTGAATTCGGAGATTGTAACTCTTCATGAGATGTTGCAAAGGCGAAACCATGCAACTGTTGGTGAAACATGCTGCAGGCCAACCATTATGATTATTGGAAAAGGACATTGCTTCACCAAGGGTCGCTACCTTGTGAAACAATATCAACATGGCATATAAAAGCATAAATCCGAATTTAGAATAAAACACACAAAATCCGAAAATCCTCTAAATAATTCCAGACGCTCTTCGCTGTATTCGGGTTTTCGCCGATCTTGCGCAAACTCGATAAGGCTGAATTATCCTGGGTATTCCTGCATCAGAACTCTAAGACAAACGAGAGTGCTTGAAATACTATAAGGAAAGTGTTGCGTTCACGATTCAAGCCTGGATCCCGTTAAACTTTCCGAATTTTCTAACAGATTGTTGGCCGATGGATGCTTTTAACGTGGTGGTTTCATGGAGTAGTAGAGTGATGAGTGGTTTTGTAGGAGCAAAAGTGAGAGAAAAAGGTGGTGTTATGAGATGAAAAGGAGAGGAAGTGATGTTATTGTTTACTGCAATTTCAGTTTTTTAGAAAGAAAATCAAACATATATCATGATATTTTCGTGAGTTTTTCTTTTTTCTTTTTTCTTTTTTCTTTTTTCTCTACACAGCTAAACTGCCTATAATATATCTTTGTGGTCTCAGCAGATCATTGAAAACAAAAAAGAATTTTTTTATCAAAATAATTCAATTTTTTTCCAAAGTATCTCATTTTTAGGAGGATGCGTCAATCCAATTGGCGACTCATCTTAAAAATAGAGTGCAGACGCTAATTGGATTGGCTAGGGCACATGGTGCAGTCAATCCAATTGACGCCCATGTGTATTATTTCAAAGGAGACGTCAATTGGATTGGCACCTCAGTGTAAAATACAATTTTTTTTGTTATAAATAGAGATGTTGTGTGAATCATTTTTCCACATCTCATTTCATCATTTGGCGATCATGTTTGGTGTTCGTCGCCGCTACGGAAAGGTGATTTATGCGAGAGACAAACCTCAGATGTTGATGCTCTTCTGGAACATCACTACTTTTGTTTAACTAAAGAGGGAACTTGTTCGTTGGTTAGATGGGAAAATACCAGAAGGGGAAAAATTAGAAGTATTGAGAGACTCGACAGTATCTTTGGTTGAATGCGAATGAAAACTGATAAGGATGCTAGGGAAATGATGTTCGGACGAGATGACATCACTTTGATTGTTGTAATCAGTTAGAAATGTTCTGTTTTCAGTTTGCTTATGTTGTAGTGATTTTTGTTGTGAACCTCGTTGTAACAAAAACTTTATGATATATAAAAATTCAAGGTTACAAAAATACAATGTTACAAAAAGATTATGACCCAGATGATGTTCCTCGATTTAGACAGTTGTTCTTGCTGTGTCCTGATTGACGACAGATACTACATAATCTTATCATTTTATCTGTCGAATTCATTTTTGTCCTGATACGTGTGCTGTTTGGCCTTCCTTTTTTCTTTCTATGCATCTCGTCGTTGTGCCAAAATATGTCACCTTCGTATGGAGGCCAGTATTCCTCCATTGGTAGCACCGAGAAGCTTTTATTATATACATTCATGACTTTTGGGACTGCCTATTGAAGGTAAAAATGTAAATGGTAAAACCAACTATGCGAATTCAATTTGCATGGACCTCTTGGATACTGATTTGTTAGATGATAACTCAAGAGGTCAAGGTATACTCCTTTCACGCCTTAAGTCATATTATAGCAATTTACATTTAGATGAGCATTCTACCGAAGATGCTCGAATAATAAAAACTAGGTGTTACATTATGCTTTTAATTGGTTCGTTTTTATTTCACGAAGGTAGTGATTCTAGTATGCATATTATGTACTTACCTTTACTAAGACATGTAGATAGAATAGGAAGTTACAGTTGGGGATCCGCTTGTCTGACCTATCTTTATAGCTCTTTGTGTAAAAACTCACATAAAGACACATCTACCTTTTCTGAATGTGTTGTTTTGCTCCAAGCATGGGGTTGGTCAAGACTATCGTCCCTAGCGCCCGTCAACAACAACCCTTTCACATTCCCGTATGCACAAAAGTAAGTTGTTTAACTTGCTATACATTTACTTACTTCTTTAACGATTATTATCTCTAACTAATATTTTTACCTTTTTGGTGCAGATGGCCGGCACATGGTATGAGCTATAACAAATGTTCTAGACACTGTATTACCCAGTATTACAATCTGTTGGATCACCTTCAACCGACAGACGTAAGGATAGTAACCTCATTATTTCGTTATAATTTGTTAACTTCTTCTACCAAGTTTATAATCCAAGTTACTTTTACATTTCAATTCATTTGGCGTCTATACCTATATTTGGACCATGAAGTCAACGAAGAAGACGTAGCCGTATGGACTGCATGCACACCGATAATAAGATGCACAACAGTGATCATGTGAAGTTGCAGTTCGGTATGCTTCAACAAATCCCAGATCCCCCAGCAAGCCTAGGAGAATGGCATCTGCACAAAGTTAACGACCAATGGAACTTCAATATATGGCAAAACTTCGAACGATCTGAGTGTCGGAAATGGAAGCACCGCCATGACCATATCTTAAGTGACGCAGTGATGCCAAATGAAGAAAAACCAAGTCGTATTTATATGGCTTGGTACAGATCGGTTGGTTTTCAGTTCATCGTCGAGGATATGTACCTATACGAATCACGCCAACAAACTTACACACCAGACGCCTCAACATCTAACCCCTAACAACATTGTCAGACCGGATATACACAACCCCCTGTCCGTCAAACTTTCCGTTCCACAAACATACAACCCAAACATGCCATACACCCAACCCCAATACCAAAAGCATACCCCATACCACCACCAACAAATTGATCATCAACCAGAGACCCAACATCGCTTCGCACCCAACACATCACCCTACCAAAGCCGCCTTAGCCAGAACACTCAATGATCATTTAACACCAATTGTCCCTCCTCCTACCATAGCCAAGAAGCCCAAACCTCACAAAACTGAAACCTCCAACAACCCTATCTCTACCAAACACCCCAACAATCTTTCCAACCTTTCCTCGACGCATCATTCACACCCATGTCTCCCTTCAACCGTCTCGGTCGCCCACCAATGAGTCAAACACAACCCAACTACTCTGACATGGGTCAAAAGGTGATTTGTAAACTATATCTCATATTAGTGTAACAATATCAAAAATGTCTTTGAGAGGAGTTTTAGTGTAAAATGAATTAAATATAATTAAAAAATTAAAAATTAAACAAAATTAAATAATAAATATAAAATTGAAATCTATAAGTAATCCTAATTAGTTATTTTGGATATGTTGATAAAAAACGAAAAAAAAACGTATTCGAAAGGAATAAAAGTTTGGTGTAAAAATGTCAGAAAAGTAAATCGAACGCATTAAAATTATCAGTGCAAAATAAACTTCTCGAAAACATACAGATTTTGATCATATTTTGAAATAAAAATTGAATGGTTAAAAGGCTCAGGCTGGTTGAAATACGATCGAAAAAGTAGTCAAAAAATAAAACGAGTACGCCAGGTTAAACTACGCAAATCATAGATTAAGAATACTATCGTCTACAAGCTCGATTTTGAACGTTTTGCTTGCTAATTCGACATATAGTTGAGAAACGATTCGACCGGTCTGTTTGTAGATCCGAAAAATTATTTCAAGCGACATTGTAAGCGTTATACATAATGAAATGCACGATGTGATAAGTAGAAAATGAAGACGTCTCGTGAATGCACTGAATATTGATCAAGAAATCATGAATAGACAAACAGATGCAACTAAATCGCTCTTGGATCATTTGCTTTTGATTCTCAAACACAAACAAGACTTCAAAAAGATTCAGATGGCGATAATACTCTTAATTGTCACCCTCTGAACCTCTAAAAACACAATGCAATTAATTTGAACGAATGCACAGAGATTGAGAAATCAAGTCCTTCGACTTCTCAATCAATAAATGACTGAATGAATTTTATCAAGATCAGATAAAATGCCACAACTCCTGACTTTTCATCTAAACCCTATTAAATTCTTTTAACTGATGAAATACATGACAAAATCATGCTATTCTGATGCGGGTGAAAAACCTAGGGTATGACAGTTGTCCCGATTTAAACATCTTTAACTGGAGGATATGAAGAACTCTTGTCTGAGATATTGGATTGAACTCTAGTATGGTCAAATGGTAGCTTCTTGCTTAGACAATCCAGCATGATCATTAGCATGTCGCCGAAGTTCGTTCACATGTTGTAGTCGAAGTATGCTAGGATTATCAGCATGTCGAATTGGGCCTGTTTTTTATGCCCAATTGTTTAAGTTAACTTGTTCTCTAAGTTAGCTTGTGTAATTGTCTTGTGTGTAAAATCTCATTAGTTTAGTGTGTTAGTTTCTTATAAATAGTATACTAGTCTCTCATCATTGCATAACGCAAATCCTAATTATGGTGAGAGAGGTTATTTGCTATTTTGTAAGACTTGTAATCTTGTTTAAAAAAAAAGGTAAAGAATAGCAGTTTGTAACCAATTTCATTGTGTTCTTATTGTTTTCTTTTTTTCTATCCTTGTGGGTTTCTTACCGATCAAGAAATCAATTATACTTTGTAATTCCGACACCATTTTCACAACAAATTGGTGCGGTGAGCGTGGAGAAGATGTCGTCAACAGAGTATGAGATTGAAAAGTTCACCAGAGTGAACGGTTTTGGTTTGTGGCGCTTGAAGATGAAAGTCCTATTGGTTCAACAGGGTTGTTTAGAAGCGTTGGAGGGAGTCGAAGCCATGGACGTTGCGTTAGCGGACATAGAAAAAAAAAAGATAGTTTGTTTCCTTGATGTTATAGAGTTTGTTCCAAGATGGAGATTTGTGAGATATTTGATCGAACTCTAGTATGTTCAAAGGGTAGCTTTTTGGTTCGACAATCCGACAAGATCATTAGCATGTCACCAAAATTTGTTAATATGTTGTAGTCAAAGTATGCTAGGATTGTTAGCATGTCGAATTGGGTTTGTTTATTAAGCTCAATTATTTAAGTTAGCTTGTTCTCTAAGTTAGCTTGTGTAATGTGCCTATGTGCAAAAGCTCATTAGTTTAGTGTGTTAGTTTTCTTATAAATAACATACTAGTCTCTCGTCTTTGCATAACGCAAATCCTAATTAGGGTGAGAGAAGTTATTTACTATTTTGTAATACTTGTAATCTTGTTTCAAAGAAAAAGTAAAAAAATAGTAGTTTATAACCAATTTCATAGTGTTCTTATTATTTTCTTCTTTTCTACCTTGTGGGTTTCTTACCGATCAAGAAACCAATTATACTTTGTAATTCTAACATCATTTTCATAATATATATATATATATATATATATATATATATATATATATATATATATATATATATATATATATATATATATATATATATATTGTTGTTATTGAGATATGAAAGGCTTTGGTATTAATGTTGTTGTGATTATGTTGTTGTTATTTATGTTTAGTGTTTACACCCTAGAGGTTTATTTGTTGTTGTTGTTGGCGATAATGTTAATGAATGTCTAGTGTCTAAGTTGTTGTTGTAGGGACGGAGTCAGAAATATTGAATAGTGGGGGCACTATATGTATAAATTTATAGTTTAAATAATATATCAACTTATTTTTCAAAATATAAATATACATCACAATTATTTTATAAAGAATTTCATATTTAAAAATAATTAACAACTCTTTATATTTAAAAATAATTAAAAAAATTCATATTTAAAAATAGATAAAATAGAATATACACTGACAATGTAAATTAATTTTATACTGTCAACTAATAAAACTCATATATCCTACTAAGATAATTTTTTTTATATTATTGATATAATATGAGAGAGTGGTGAATTTCTATTGAACGATAATGTAAAACTATTTTATATTATACATATCTATTAAACTCTTAAAAATAAATGAGAGTTATTTTATAATCATGTGCATATGTGTCACTATAACATGTGAGTCGATTTGATTGGAATTAAGTTTTATTCAAACTTTTAAAATTACATGTGATTCAATTGGATTGTTATGACAAAAAATGTTATAAATTTAATTGAACATTTAAAATGATTTTGACATAACCAGTTAAGTATGTATATAATAAAGGCAACAACATTTTTATTGTGTTTGCTATTGATACGGTATAACAAATGTTAGGACTGTATGGCAACAACCCCACCCATATATGAAACTATTTTAAACGAACTATTAATATATTTATATAATAGTATCACATCATTACATGATATAATATATATATATATATATATATATATATATATATATATATATATATATATATATATATATATATATATATATATATATATATATATATATATATATATATATATATATATATATATATATATATATATATATATATATATAATAGGTGTAGATGATTTAAAAATGAATGGGGGCATGGGTCCACACTTTAGTGTGAATAGCTCCGTCCCTGGTTGGTTGGTTGTTGTTGTTGTTGATGATGATGATGTTTAATTTCTAAACCCTAAACATTTATTTGTTGTTGTTGGAGATAATGTTAATGAAGTTATTTTATTTGTTTTGTTGAGATATGTTGTGAATACGTTGTTGTTTTTGTTGATTTTTAGTGCCTAAATCCTAAAGGTTCATTTGTTGATATATGTTGTAATTATGTTGGTATTGTTGTTGTTGATGTTTAGTGATATGTTTATTGTTGTTGTTCGTTTTGAGTAAAATGATGGTTTTGTGTTATTTAGATATGAAGATTTTTTAGTTATGTTGTTGCATGAATGATTGAGGATAATGCTGTTTTTGATGGTGGTGTTGTTGTTTTTAAGATTTGTTTAATGTTATGATGTTGTTTTGCACATAGATGGACTATTCATCTAGTGATGAAACTCAGGAAAATGAATGTTATACTATAGAGGGAAAAAGGAAAAGAAAATCTATAGGTGCTTCAATGATGGCTAGATTAACAAAAGTCCACAACAATGACGGGAAATTAACGACCGAGTTTAATGATAAAACTTCGACTTGTTATGGTATGAATTCTTCCCTTTTTAGGAGTTATGTTGTGTTTCTTGGACGTGGCAAAATGAATATTTTGATAGACGATTTGACCCAAGTATCAGTAGATTTGAAAGAAAGCATATGGACAAACATTAAGGTATTTTTTTACATGATTCGATAGAATTATTTTTACATAATTTGATAGTATTTTTTAAATTACCAATGCATATTTATTGATGTAACTGTAGTCCGCTTTTGAGTTTACTGATGAAAATAAGTTAAAGAAAAAGTGAGTCTCTTATGTTGGAGAGCGTTGGAGGGGCTTCATGTTACAACTCACGCCTAATTACATTATTAAGCCTAAGTTTGATATTGAGCATCCAACGGTGAAATATAATTATATTTAGAAGCATATTTGGGAGAAGCTTGTCAAGTCTCGTATTTTTGTCGATTTCTTAGTTAGTAGTAATCTTATCTTCTGAATAACAATTTTAGGCTTATGCTTTTTAGATAAAACCATGTAAATTAATTTTTCACTATATTTATAACAAGTTAAAGTGAATCTAGAAAGATAAATAAGGAAAATAAATAAATATCCCTCATAGATTGTCTCATGGGGGTTTCAGAAAATTTGAGAAAGTATTGCTTAATGAAAAATAAACAATAATTGGGAGATGAGGACTCATCAACTTGTAACCGCATCCCATCTCCACCATCATGAAATAAGAAGTGTAAGAGGGACTTACAAACACCAACTGGAGAATTCACTTCAGATGTCTCACGTGCACTCGCTGAGAAGATTGTAAGTAGATTATTTTGTAAATTAGAATATTAAACGTAGGATTTTTTGTGTGTAATTTAAATTTCTTTGGTAATGATATATTATTCCTATTGTGTAGGATTTTTTGATTGATATGGCCACTCAAGATTCCTTTGTTCCATAAGTATGACATGATATATTAGTAGAAGCAATCGGAAAAAAGGAGCACGGTGGAAGTGTACATGATGTTGGAGAAGGTATCATCTTGAGATTATTCTTTGGTGCCTCGAGAAAGAGTAAAGAATTTCGAAAGAAAGCCATGGACGAGCTCGTTGATAAGAAGTTAGCACATGAACGAGAAACCCAAAAGAAGGAGTTTGAAGATAAATTAGCACATGAGCACGAATCCCAAAAGAAAGAGTTAAAGGAAATGTATGATAAGAAATTGGAAGATGCATTAACACGTGAATGGGAAATGCACACAGAATATTGGAAGACCTATACGTGGTATGTGAAAATAGTGTTTCGTGTGTTAAATCTATTATGTGTTATTGTAGCATAAATAATGTTTTTACTTATATGCATTGTGTGTTTTCGTTCTTTTTATGATGTAAAAACTGGCACTGATGGGTGTAATTGTCCAATCAAGTACAAAATGAAGATAATGAATTATCTGAAAGAGTTGTTTTAGGTGGTGCGAGCACCAAAGGAAGTTGTTCATCCGTCAATACCCATACTAAAAATGAAATGATAATACCTCCTGACGATTCTTTAAAAAAATTGGTATGTTTCATTATGAATGTTAAATAAATCGTTCCTCTCCAATTAGAGCATGATCGTGAGATAGAAGTTTTCTATCTCGATCCTGAAGTTATAACGGACTTTTTGTTTGGAAATGAGTCGCTGGACATAAACATATTATAGTTGTGGTACACGTAAGTACAAATTTTATTCTAATAAATGACAATTTTAAAATTTGAGTACATCAATAATTTTAATATTAAGACTCACTTATTTTTAGAATTAAATAAATCAAATATTTATATCGTTTTTGTATAGAATCAAATAAATCAAATATTTATGGATTCTTGGACCCATATAGTATTAGATTTACAAATAATTATCCAAAAATGATTGAAACATACATATCATCACAATTAAGAAAGAGGAATAAAGACTATTAATTAGCACCATTTATCGATTTGTGGATAATTTTAAAATTATGGTTTCTTTACTATAGTCAGTTTCCCTATTTTACCAATTACTAATTATGCTCGTGTTTATTCAGTTGGCATTGATAATTGATCATCGTCTCTCTTTGGTAGAATATGGTAATTATGTTATGTTCCTTATCCTAACCACTTGAAGCGAAGATAAAACACATACTTTCTTTCTATGTAAGTTTATATTTTATATGACTTTTAGTAATATTTTTTTTGAATTTGTAATTATCTAAGTGTGTAATATGTTTAAATATTTTTAATATATAGAGTTGTGGATGGAACCAATATGATGAACGAAATTAGAATAAAAGGCCCGAATTTTATACGCCTTTGATACGAGAATTACTTGTGACATTCATTTATCTAAAATTACATGTGCGGTTATATATTCATATAATGTTTAAATTGATAGACCAGGAAACAACCATGATGATACGACATTGTTTATTCTTGGGAGCAAGTATATATACTTACAATAACATATTAATAATTTTTACCGCATGCATAAAAGTTTGTTATTATTTCAAATCAAATGATCTTACATTACCTTCAATTTTTTATATAGACGTTAAACAACGTCACCATATCATTCTCATAAGAATACTTAAAAGACGTTCGTAAACGTTGGACATCTTGTTTCAATGTGATTTATAGGTCAGACTGATCACACTGATTTTGTAATATATGTTTGCAATATTTTTGGGTTTGGTGTAAATAATATTTAGGTTTGTATAATACTTTGGTGTTATATTGAAGCCATAATTTGATGCTTTCATATAATGTATACATATAAGCCATATAAGTCATATTTTAGTTTTTTTTTTAAATTGTGCATATATTGGTTCAAATTTTGTTGTGGTAGTAAATGTGGTATACAATACATGAAGTATAAAAAAGGGCATATATGAAATATTAAAAAAATTATTTTAAAAAAAATAATAAAGTATTTCATCACGGTTGCATTAGTCAACTGTGATGATATGTGACGCGCCAAATATGATATACTATGGTATGGTTAGGAATCGAATCCATAACTATTTTACATTTCACTACGGTTGTTAAAAATGCATGTGGTGAAATATGACGTGCTACCTCATTTCTCACCACGGTTACACACTCGTGGGAGAAAGTAGCACACTTGCTCTCACATCCTATGTTACCACAGTTCATCACCCGTGATGATATCCATCTCGCTTCTGTGATAAAAAATCTTTTTTATAATATTGCTAACTTTAAAAATCACGGTAGTTCATCTTTTCCATCTATACAACTAGTATTGAATGGAGATTCTAAACAATTGTTAGGCGAAAGAACAAGCTCTAGAGTTTTTTTATGTCTCTAGATGAATTAATACTTTTAGGGTACGTCAGAGAATGGTAGTAATACATATGTTAACACTAAAAGTGTTATTATAAAAGAAATAATTTAACACTTGAGCATAGAAAGAAAAAGAAGTATAAACTTCACCATAAAGTCAGAAGCAAAATGGTGAACACAATCTATCTTTTAGGAATTTCATAAAATTCTAAATGAATCAACTACATCTATGATTCTCAAGTCAACACTTATGAAGGATATCAATAGGTTAAAAAAGGAAAATTTGATCAAGTGATCCAATAATATGAATTATTAAAAATGAAGGACGATGAATATATTGAAATCATATTCTTTTTGTTTTAAACTTCGGTTTCATGACATCTAATATTAAACAAGAGTTATATTGCTGGTCATGTGAAAAAGATCCTTAAAATTTGACATGTTAAAGAAAGACCGAAGGTCATAACTATTCAGGAAACATTTGAACAATCTAGTTGTGGAAAATTCATCAGATCTCTACAAAATCATGAGTTTGAGTCAAACAAACATGAACCTTCGAGGAATGTCAAATCTATTGTCTTAAATTCAAAGGATAAATATGTCAAAGTTAAAGCATTTTAAGTTGAGATAATGGAGTTAGATGATAAGTCCATAGAGGATGAATGTTTAGAGTATGAAGATTTGACTTTTCTAATTAAGAGGAAGTCACTCAACCATACTAAAGATCATGTTTGTTTTGATTCCAATAAGCTAGGAGATTTCAATAATAAATATTCAGATCTTTAGAAGGGAAAATCTAAAGGTGAAAACTTTAAAGAAAACAATAAAAGGATCTCATGACAACGTGATAATGTTTTAATAATTTATGCCTTATAAATTTTATAGTGTTTTTTTATAAGCAATTGGATTAAAAATGCACAAGCGAGGTAGAGGATACAAAAACACAAAACAAAAGAACAAAAAAAAAAGGGCGACCAAACAAAACTAATTCAAATCCAAATTTCGGGTGACACACCACTCCGATCAGGAAATAATACAACCCGGTCCCGGTGTTAGCACCAACATAAATCACTCCCACGACAAATGTTTGGTTATACTCAACCTATAAAAAATGACCAATGAAACCCCTTCAAAGATAATAGAATTATGAAATTCTCATATAGTCCAATAAATAGCCAATTCAAAAATCCAATAGGTATCCATGTTAAGACAAGAGTTAGTCGAAGTCTCCAAATCTTTGATACGATGAAGCGGATATAACAAAACAGAAGGTTTTCTAATCCGTAAGCAATTTCACCAAATCGGACAACTACCAAATAGATGATATGAGTCCTCACTTACCATGACGCTCAAGATTTACATGAGTTGAAAGTCGATCAAATATTAATCTCCAACCAAATAACAAGAATTTACTTGGCACTTTTGTCTTTCACAACTCTTCCAAAGCAACCAAAACACATTCATCCAACTTCGAGTCCTGGTTACCCAACTCCGCAATCCTGGCATAGCAACTTTTTACCGAAAAATCGGAATTATCTCGCCACCACACACAGTAGAGCAAGCTATCACCGCCATCCTTTGTCTGTTCAAACGTCGTTCTGAGCAATGTTGCACCTGCCCATATCAACCAAAACAAATAGAGAAATAAAAATACTACACAACGGCTCTGGACCCGGTCATTTATCGCGTCAAAAATCAATAAAATCACCATTTCCAACTTTAAAAGCAATAGAATCAATAAACCAATTTCTATGTCCCTGCGACGAACCCACAATACAAACGTCTTTCCACCAAATCGAAACTTTACTCCTCAACGAAGGATAAGACTCACTAATCATAAATCTCTTTATATTACCGTATCTATACGACAGAAGGTTAAACCAAGACGCGCTAACACCGTTCAAAATTCTCCACTTCCACTTACATAATAGAGCAAGATTAAACTTTCCGCAATGTTTAATACCTAGGTCTCCCACCTTAGGCAAACAAATCTTCTCCCAACTAATCCAAATAGTTTTCCTCCTTTCCTCCACTCTACTCCACTCCAAAGAAATCCTCAATTCATCAATGATCGTCTTCGGAGTTTTGTAAAAGGAAAGATAAAAAATCGACAAAGTCAAAAGAATTGCATTAACAAGAACACTGGTAGCATATTCAAGACCGTACACAAACGTACACCTATTTTGCTAGTTATCTAGAAAAGGTAGGACCATGACATACCTTTCAGAGGACAACTTATTTATGTTACAAAAATCCCAGTGTATCTAGTCAACAATGACGCACTCTTTTGAGTTGATCAAAGTAATAACTGATAAGAAGGAACTATGAAAATTTGTTGTGAAGGAATTGATATTCATGTACTCGTCCCAATATTCTATAAAGCATCCTTTGATTCGGTTATAACGGTCAATAACACATACATAGTCTTCAACTTTCAAGTTTAAAAGAATGATGCGATGTTCAAGACGATTGACCATAAATATCTTCTCAAGTTTACTTGTGGAATCAGGGTTTCAAATCTCAACAAACATACAAAACATGATCTGAAGTTGCACTTCAAACCATTTATTGATATTATTTTTGAGAAATGGAACAAGGATCATTTAATAGGTAAGCTTTACTTGAAACCATTGACACTTTCTATCAAGCTTTATCTAAAGTTGCAGCATCAAATGATTTGCTTGTATTATAATACACCATTAATCAGATGTTACTAGGATGTTTGATGACATTGGCTACACCCGATCTCAGTTAGAAAGTAAAAAGCAGCAAGTCAATTTCATCTTGAAGGATTTGGACTTTGTATTCTAAAAATGTCTATTTATTTTTATACAGAGTCTATTTTCTCACAAACATTTACTGATATCATATTTCATAAGAGCAACACAATCAATTGCACACTTTCGGAAGCTTATGAAAATAGAAAATATTTGTCACCTATTATCGTTGTCTTATAATATACAAAGATCAAGGAGGATGGTGTATACAATACTTTTCTTACTTCAATAATGCTTTATTTGATCTCTTTTGGAATATACTGAAGTGCCTTATTTGTAGTCAACTAAAATGCTCTTTTTTAGATCAATTTTGGTAACAATACCTTTTTTTTTAGTAGTTTGGAGTATAATTTTCCTTCTATTGGGTGTAGTTGGGCCTCCTAAAAAGTGGCTATCTTTTCGTGACAACTTCTCCAAGATAAAATTCCAGTTAGAGAAAATATGCTTAAGAGATGTGTTATTCTTAACCATGATGGTGTTTTTTTTTTTTTTAGGTTACGTGTTAGGTCCGTTGAGTTTGTCTCCCACATGTTTGTTACCTTAAGAGTGGCAAAAAAAATATGTGGTATAAGACTTTTTTAGGGATAGGGCGAATAATCATCTTGCTGGATATATTATCTTGCTTTTTGAGGTTTTTTATTCCTTATGTGGTTTGGTTTAGATTATAGGTGGTCTTGTCCTAATTTGACACACCGTGGTGTGGACTATGTGAAAATTCTTGAATGACTTCATATTTTTAAGTATATTGATAGACGGGGAGGATATGAAAGATAAAAGCATCTGCTTTGCTTGGAAACGGTATATTGATAGGTTGTCGGCTTACTCTTGCTCTTTTTAAACTGGCTTGCCAACCGTATTTTATGTCTGAGTCAATAGAAAATCAAGTATGTAACTTGGTTTTCTTGGGGTTGTAGTCCTAAGCTACTCTTGGACGATGTTGTTATGTTGATGGAAGTTCTTCTTGTTCTTGAGATCTAGCATGATTTTATTAATGTTATGGTTGTGGTCAGACTTTTTTGGGTTTTATCCCATTCTCTTGTTGCAACTTTTTTTAAGGGGCTTTAGTGCACTATTTGGGTCGTTGTCACACCCCAATTTTGACCCTGAATAATTGAATCGATACATTCATCATGACATTTGCATGACTTGCATAGTATAGCATATCATGCATTTCATCTCACATAACGTTTAAAATTTCAACAAGAATAAACTTTTGGTTATACAGACAGACCAATCGAATCAATTTTCAAATATACATAAAGTTAGCGGACAAAAAAAAATTGAGATTGAGCTTGAAGACGTCAGTTTTATTAATCTTCGATTTGCGTAGTTTAACCTTGCGTGATCGTTTTATTTTTTTTACTCCTTTTGCAGTCACATTTTTTATCAGCCAGAGCCTCTTCAACATGGCGATTTTTACTTCAAAATTTGATCAAAATCTGTCTATTTTTTCAGAGGTTTATTTCGCGCTAATCATTTTGGTGAATTCATTTTAATTTTTCGAGCATCTTTATGCCTACTTTTTATTCATTTTGAGTCCTTTTATTTTTGTTATTTTGTCAAAATATTTGAAATTATTAAGCAGGATTAACGGTAGTTTTGTTTCGATTTTATTGTGATCATTTTTAGATTATTACTGTTATTTAGTTTTAATTAGCTTTAATTGTTTTGTCTCTAAAATAAACATTAAGGACATTGTTGATATTTATAAAAAACAAAACTCTAAATTAAATATATATATATATATATATATATATATATATATATATATATATATATATATATATATATATATATATATATATATATATATATATATATATATATATATATATATATCAGGGCCGATCCAATCATATCGGAGATCCGGTTCTAATTTTAAAAATTGGCTCAATTTTTAAAAAATATATAATTATATTAATTAAAAAAATATATTAAAAATAAATTTAATTATAATTATTGAGTTTTGATCCATCTTAATTTTTGTACGTATTAAATTTTTTATCATAATATTTTTTCAATTGTTGAGTTTTTTTAATAATATTTTATTTTGATTTTATTAATATTTATGAAAAAAAATATTTAAATTTTGGGGTCTTATAAAATGTGAGGCCCTATGCTTAGGGGTGGCAATACAGGCTCGGCCCGCAGGGCATGCCCGTTTTTCCCGCACTTTTGTGCGGGGCGGGCCAAGGATTTAGGCCCTAACCCTCAAATGTGTCCGCCCCGCCCCGTCCCGTTTTTTTCGCGGGTTTTTGCGGGCATGTGTATTTATATAAATTTTTGCATTTTTAGGCTTAAAGAGTGTAGTGCCCGCGGGCTTTCCCCGCCTCGCCCTCACTTTTTTGCGGGACGGGTCTAAGTTTTAGGCCCACATCCTCAACTATGACCGCCCCGCTCCGCCCCGTTTTTTTGCGGGTTTTTGCGGGGCGGGCCTAAACGGGGCGGGCATGCCCGTTTGCCACCCCTACCTGTGCTACAGCACATGCACATGCACAGGATCGGGCCTGATATATATATATATATTGTTGAAAGTTGAGGGGGCCACCACACGCCGCATTTGATTGGTTAGGGTGGAAATTAAAACAAAAACAATTCTAGAAACGCATAGACCGAAATCTTTTTATGAAAAGAAAAATAATAGATCATAAAAAGAATAAGAGTTGCCTAGTGAAAAAGAAAAAAATGAAACAATTTATTCTTTGGAGTTTCTTCTTCATCGCGTTTTCAAACTATTGTGCATTAAACAGAAAAATACACAATATAAGTAATAAAAATCAGATGAGTCTCCACTTCTTTCATTTCATATCAATAAACATTTCTCATTTTTCTTGTTTATCAATAAACACTTCTTACTGTGCATGGATATCTTTCTTTTCATGATGGGTACCAATACAGTAGCCATGCTTTAGACTTGAGAGAATTCCAAGGATTAGGTACAACAGTCAACTTTTATTGTTGATTAACAAAAAAGTCAATTGTAATGTAGTAACTTATTCCACAAGTAAACATCACAAAATCCCTAATCCATGGAGATTAATAGCATCGTCTTGCATGATTCAAGCATCTTGTACCATATGGAGAATCAATAAATCATCTGATCAAATCATCCATATCCAAGTGTTGAGACATTGAGTTGAATGACATAGTTGAAATCCAAGTGTTATAGACCTTTTGAAGCAATGATATTATCTTATGCAAATGAATGATGAAAATGAATGGTTGTATGCATATGGGTGAATGATCTTGACTAAAACGACTGATTGGGGTTAATGTATGCAGCTGAATCCAAGAAGCTATAAACCAGATAAATGAATGAGGGATATGGAAAATTTGGGGTATGGCAATCACATCTGCAAGTTGCTTCTGAGTCTTATAGTGAACAACTTCAAGCACGCCACTATGAACTTGATTTCTCAAAAAGTGAAACTTTGTGTCAACATGCTTGCTTTTCTGTGCAACATTGAATTATTGGCAAGGCTTATAGATGATTTGTTATCAATCATCAACCTTACAGGCTTGCTCACCTTAATCTTCAGATCCTGCAGCAAATTCATTAGCCACACAACTTGACAGGCTGACACGCACCTACAATGTACCCAACTTCACAAGTTGACAATGCAATTAGTGGTTGCTTCTTGGAGCACCAAGAAATGAGACCTCCAAGATACTTGAAAAATTATCCATAAGTACTTCTTATGTCAATTCTATCTCCACATCAATCAGAGCCTGAATAAAATATCAACTCTGAATCAGTTTTAACACCAGAAGGGAACACAACTCAATACTTCAAAGTCCCCTTAATATACCTAAATATCCTGACAGCAGCTTGGTAATGTGACCACTTTGGTTTATTCATAAACATGCTCACGATTCCAAGTGCATAATAGATGGTAGGCCTGGTATTGGAGAGATATCTCAATGAGCTCACCAACTGTTTAAAAGTTGTATCATTTACATCATCACCTCTAATATTAGAATCCAACTTGTGATTTGTTTCAGCAAATGTGATTGCAGACTTGCAATTTATTAGCTCAAATCTCTTCAGAAGCTCAAGTTCATACTTTAATTGATGCAAAATTATACCTTTATCAGAGTACATAATCTTCATCCCTAGAAAATATATCATATTTCCTATATCAGTCATCTCAAACTCATTCATTAACACCTTCTTGAACTTAGCTATCTCATATGAACAACTCCCTGTTAGCAATATGTCATCAACATAGAGACACACCTGAATCATATTGTTATCAGATGGATGCTTAATATAAACACCATACTCCATTTCACATTTTCTGAATCCTTGAAGCTTGAAAAATGAATCAATTTTCAGATTCCAAGCTATAGGAGATTGTTTCAGTCCATACAAGGCTTTATGCGCCCTCATTTCATGATTATTTTTCACAAATTCAGGAGGTTAAGACACATAAACTTCCTCTTATAAAGGACCCTTCAGAAATGCATATTTCACATCTAAACGCATCAAAGGCCAATTTCTACTAGCAACTATAGAAATCACCAATCTGATTGGTTCGTGTCTAGCTACAGGAGAAAACACCTCAATGTAATCTAATCTAGATTTTTGTAGAAATTCTCTAGCTACTAACCTTTCTTTGTGTTTGCCAATTGATCCATATGACTTCAGTTTCAACTTGTAAACCCATCTCTCACTAATGGCTTTCTTGTTCTTTGGAAGCTCAATCAACCCCCAAGTCTTGTTTCTTTCTATAGCCTTAAGTTCTTTTTTCATGGTCTTTAGCCACACTTTCTTCTTGGGAGTTTCTTCAGTACTAACGTGGCACACTGAATGACTTCCCCTTTAGAGTATACCAACATGGCACACTGAATAACTTCCCCTTCAGATTCTATCTCAATATCTTACAACATGTCAAACTCTACAAATCTTCTTGGTATTTGTCTAATTATTTATGGCCTTTGAACTTGTTCAAAATCTTCTTCATATGCTAGAACAGTATCAGATGCTACACTGCCTTCAGAGGTTGGACTACCTTCAGAGGCATGACCATCTTCAGAGGCATGATTACCACCAGAATCGGGATCATCATTAGAATTTGTACTAAAATTAGATTCACCTTCAGAGTCAGATTCGCCTTCAGAATCTTCTTCAACATTAGAGTCACCTTCAGATCTGACTCATCTTCAGAGGAAGAATCTCTTTTAGAGGCAGATTCTCCTTCAGAGTCTGAAATATCTTCAGAAGTTAAATCAGGTGTTAACACTGCACCAGAGTTAGAATGAGACTTTTTCTAATCCCATGCTTTTATTTCCTTTAGAGTGACATCTCTACTGAATTCAACTTTGTTGGTGACAGGACAATAGAGATCATAAGCATATGTACTGGGTGTACCCTGCAAGCAACATGACTCTGCTTTTGTCATTCAACTTCCTTCCCTTAGCATCTGGGACATGTTTATAACAAACATAACGAAAGACATTCAGATGGATCACACTTTGCTTATCTCCAGTCCACTTCTCAAAAGGAAAAATCCCCTTCAACATCTTGGTTGGACACATGTTGAGCACATATGCTGCAGCGGCAATAGCTTCTCTTCACAAGGTGTGTGGGAGTTTTTTCTCCTTCAACATGTTATTTGTCATATCAAGCAAAGTTCAATTTCTTCTTTTAGAAATACCATTTTGTTGTGGAGTATATGGAGCAGACATCTCATGTTCAACTCCATTCTCTTCACAGAACCTTTTGAAATCTAATGAGTTGTATTCATCTCCACAATCAATTCTAAGAATTTTTAACTTCTAATCACTCTGTTTTTCAACATTCACCTTGATAAGTGCTACCCATGTCATTCTTGTGAACTTATCCATAAATAATATAAAGTACTTGTTTCCTCCAAGTGAAGGTACTTTAAATGGTCCACATACATCAGAGTGCACTACTCCTAAAGCATGTTTTGCTCTTGGAGCCACTTTTGATGCAAATGGCAATCTAGGTTGCTTGCCTTTCATGCTTATCTCACATGACTTCTTAGGCTTCACAATATTATGAATGCCATGTACGAAGTTCTTAGAACTCATATGCCCTAAGCTTCTGAAGTTCAGATACCCCAATCTCCACATATCACTATCAACTCCAACACCTTCTGCACTAAGGCGTTTAGTTTCAATTATTTCCATATTCACTTTGAATGTTGTGTTGCTTCCCTGTTCATATTGCATAATCAACTTCTGATCAAAATCATACAACTTCAAGAGATTGTCCTTCATAGTAACTGAGAAGCCTTTCTCAATTAGGTAACCTACACTCATCAGATTGTTTTTCATGCCAGGAATATACCAAATATCCTTGATCAGAACAGTTTTTTCATTCTTAACTCTGACTTTGACATTTCTCATTCCTTTAGCATTCAGATACTTATCATTAACACATCTGATCTTTGTCCTCTTTCTAGATTCAAAAGTAATCAACCATTGTTTGTTTCCAATTAGGTTATTTGAGAAGCTAGTGTCCATATACCACTATTCTACCAAATATCCACCATCAGATTCAGAAGTCATCAATAGCACAAGTTTATTATCAAAATCTTCTTTGGCTATGTTTGCTTCTTCTGATTTCCTTTCCTTGTTTCATCAACAGCCAACAACAAAGTGATCAAACTTCTTATAACAGTAGTATTGAACCTTCTTCTTGTCAAACTTCTCTGTTCCATTTTGATGTTTCTTCTAATCAAAGTTAGAGACTTCTGACCTATGATAACCACCTTCATGTCTCTTCTTGACCTCTGACCAAGACTGTTTCTGATTCTTCTTACCAGAATTTGCTTTCAGAGCCTGCTCTACCTCTCTTTCATAGTTTCTCTCAGTCAGACATAACTCTTATGCCTCTAAACTACTTTCCATCTCTTTAATTCTCATGGTGATAAGTTCCTTAGAATGTTCAACTGCTACAACAATATAATCAAACAGAGGAGTAAGTGATCTCAGTAACCTTTCAATGATTACATGTTCAGAGAGAGTCTCTCCATAAGATCTCATCTCATTTATGATCAGAATCACTCTAGAGATGTAATCAGGTACATTTTCATTGTTCTTTCTGTTTAGATTCTCATACTGCTTACATAGAGACTGAAGCTTCACCTTCTTCACTGATGCATCACCACTATAGCATCGTACTAGTGTATCCCACACAACCTTCGCCGTCATTGAATCAGTCTTCTTTAACATATTCATTTCCACACATTGATGGATATAAAAAAGTGTTTCCCGATCCTTCTTCCTCAATTCTCTATGTGTGTTTCTTTGTGCTTCAGTTGCATATGCTACAACTGTTGTGCAATCGTCATTAACGAGATCAAGAACATCTTGAGTGCCAAACAACACACATTTGAATCATCCATCGATTCTAATTCTTTTCATCAAAGTCTGGAAGCTTGGTTTTCAAGCTACCGTTTCCGTTGTTCATCTTCGTTCTTGTGCAAACTCACTCAAATTTCACTAACGCTCGTGTTTCCCAATCCCTCATAATCAAGAAATGTGATTCTGTTTCGATTCAGATCTTCAATTCACTGTGAATTGAATGAGCAGAATCAATCACACACACCTAACATAGATTCATGTTTTCTAATCTAAATCTGAACTGAAGCTCTAGATATTAATTGTTGGAGCAAAAGGTTGAAGATAAAAAAGATGATGGAAGAGAGAGAGTCTGAATCTGTAACTAATTTGAAAAAACAGTTGCAAATAAGTTCTATCTATCTGAATGTAAATCAAATTTATATACAAATTCAAAATCTGAGATGAAACTCAAATGCAATCTAAATTCAAATGACACTTAAATAAAATACAACTAACTACATGAACTTGAATTACGACAAACACACTCCACAATAATTCAATCTTGTTTTCCGTGTAACCTATAAAAAAATGACCTAAAATTTGTTCTTTGAAAGTTCAATAAATTATGAAGTATGACATAAGATTCTTTCGTAGCTAAGTTTGCTGTCGGCTCTGCACAATTCTGCATTGATGAATTATTTTCAATTTGAAAGTTTAATGGGGAGCAATAGGAAGCGTTTCAAGTATTTCAATGTCATCAAATCTTGTGCGTTGAACAGAAAAATACACAATACAAGTAATAAAAATCAGATGAGTCTCCACTTGTTTCATTTCATATCAATTAACATTTCTCATTTTCCTTGTTTTTATACAAATGTTAAAATTCCCCTAAACCAGAAGAAAAAAATTAGAAAAAATCTTTCATCTCTTGTTGAAGCATTTGTTCCAACCACAACTTAGACCCATCCATGAGTTCAGGACTAAGTCTAAACATCAAAACACAAAACTCCAACTGACTAAGAGCGCCATCGCCATCAAAATCACCTTCCACAATCATGTTTCTCAGTTCCTCATCGCTTAAATCCTGTAATCCAAACAAAGATGAATTCCTCTTGAGGCTTTCAAAGGTGATAACCCCTTTACTAGAGTCCATCAAGAGATTGAACCCGTTGCAAAGCTCGTCTATTAGTCCATCTCCACCAAGCTTGTTTGCCATCAAAGGTAATGAGTCTTGAAATTGAAGTTGAGTGTTGTTTGAAGCCATTTGAAAAGAAAGAGTTTAGAATAGAAGAAAGAAGAAAGAAGAGAGATTTTGAGTTATGAATAATTGTGAATGATGAAGAATGAGATTGAAGATTGTATATATAATTGTGAAGAGGAAAGAGAGAGGAATGTGAAGTGGGTTTTTCCGAGAAGGAGACATAGATTCATTGAAGACAGCTATGGAAACAAATTTGCTTGGTCAGAGACAGACACGGCTTACGTTGGAGTGAACTTGCGTAGCATATTCGTGGAAAGTTCTCAAAAGGGTAGAATCGTAAATTAAAATATCTTGATGTGATTTTTTTTATAATATTTAGAAACTGATAATGACGGGTATAGTTTTTTTTAGAGTCATAAATTTATGATAATTTAAAATAACTAGGAATTGGTATAGAAAATTCGATGCTTCGATTGGTGGCGTTTGGGTGATGAATGTTTAGAACGTGGTGAGGACTTTGAATAGAATATTAGAGTTGAATAATTTTAACTATGACGAAAATGAGAAGAAAAAGGAGGTACCGACATCAAATAGTAATTTCATGGTAACATAGAAATTATAATTTAATAAAAATTGAGAAAAGCTTATATAAAACATAAAAAAATTATTTAACTAAATATATAAGTATATCGGGCCATTTATTTTAACTTTAAAAATATTTTATTTATATTTTTAATAAGAATTTTTAGGATTTATTTTATAAAAACATAAAAGTTTTTAATGAATTTTTTATTAATTAAAATTTTAATTTTGACATCAGTGCCATAAGTATAAATTATTAAAGGTTAAAATATAATCAAAATTATCTAATTTTAAATACAATATATACTTTAAAAATAGTTTTATGAAAATATTATTAAATACTTTTTATATAAAATATACTTAATTTTAAATATTTAAATACTTTTTGAATATATATATATATATATATATATATATATATATATATATATATATATATATATATATATATATATATATATATATATATATATATATATATATATATATATATATATATATATATATATATATATATATATATATATATATATATATATATATATATATATATATATATATATATATATATATATATATATATATATATATATATATATATATATATATAAAGGAATTTTTTTTTTTAAAATAACCATGTTTTTGAAATTAAATACGATAATAACCAAGATTTTAAATTTTTTTCCAAAATAACCATGTTTTTTAAGGGATGCGCCGGAGGAGTTGGCGCATCCCATAAAAATTTTAAGGAGCCTTAAGGCAGGCGTCCATGGGGTAGGCGCCCCAGTTGAACCCCCCATAAGGGAGGCGCCCCTAGGGTTGGCGCCCTTGTGTGTTCCTAAAGGGAGGCGCCCCTAGGGTTGGCGCCTTAGCCTCCCACTAAGGGAGGCGCCCTTAGGGTTGGCGCCTGTGTGTGTTTGCCCTAGGGTTGGCGCCTGTGTTTTAGGTGCCCCTTCTGTGTGTCTTGTGTGGCTGTTATCGGATTTATCGCCTCTATAAATACGATCACCTTGTATATAAATTTTCAGTCAAATTCATCTCTCAGTCTATATTTTCACTCAAACTCATCTTCTAGTCTAGTGCAACCACCATTTTTAATTTTGTTTGTTTTAAGAATGTCTAGATATATTCAAAAACGAAATGCTGATGTAATATTTTCTGCCGTTGCGGCTCCGATACAGGTTCGACTTTGGAACACAGATACGTTTGAACGTCTTAATCGGACGTTGTATAGTTGGTTAGAGGGAGAAATTGGAGAGGGTGAACGGATTAGAAGAATACAATGGCTTGTGTCCACGTTCAACCAAAGCGGAAAAGTGCGTGAATGGGTGGATATTAAGACCGACCAAGACGCTCGTAGGATGATGCAGTACATGTTCAAAATTGTTTTGATGGTTGTAATCGCATAGTTTTTGTATTCTAGTTGTTTTAATTGTTTTTGTTATTTTTTATGAACAACTGTCTTTTCGTCACAGCCGTCTACTATGAAGTAAAATTAATTTTCCATATATTGCAACAGAGGTACTTTGAAATAAATTTAAGTTTCCATATATAGCAATAGACGTACATCTGAATTTATCTGGTTGTGCTCGTTCTAACACTAGGACAGTTATTACGATTGTGACCTGGTTGACGGCATGAACTACATAGTCTAACCATTTTGTTCGCCGTATCCATTTCGGTTCGAATTCGGGTGCTGTTAGGGCGACCCTTTTTCTTCCTTCGCATAACTTCGTTGTGCCAAATGATGTCCCCTTGATATTCTGGCCAATAATCCTCTTTTGCCACTACTGAAAAACTAATTTTATAAACATTTGAAAGGCTGGCGACTTTGTAAACTTCAGATAGCAAGTAGGATGGATCTCTTCGAATCTTTGAGCACGCCGCTATGACATGGGAGCAGGGGGTACGGAAGGCTTGGAACCTTCCGCAGTCGCACCAACCTCTATCTAATTCAACTCTGTACTGTCCCATTGGCATGCCCTCATTGTGATCCATGGACTCGGCAACACTAAACCAACCTTTTGTTCGGTCAAATACCGTAACCACGTGTGTGTTTGCTTTGGCAGCTTCATGTCTGATGAATTTCATTGAAGCATCACTAAACAACTGTTCAGATTGCAACACGGAACTCCATTTTGAGCGTCTGGTTTCAAACAACGCCCCAAGCCTGAAATATGTAGCTTGCACCAAAGCGGTTATTGGTAGGTTACGAATTCCTTTGAACACAGAGTTCATTGATTCCACAAAATTTGTTGTCATGTGGCCCCAACGTTGTCCGCCGTCGTATGCCCTAGTCCACTTCTCCAACGGAATATATCGATCCACCGAACCGCATCTTCGTTCGACAATCTTATTTCGTCGCGGTAGTGTTTGAAAGAAGGTTCCGTCAATGCGTAACCTGCATTGACAACCTTCTTACGCAACGTCTTATCTTTGATTTCTCGCATGAAATTCTGAGCAATATGTCTAATACAAAACACATGCGTCGAAAGAGGATTTTGCCAGCCATTGTCAATGTTATTATATGCACTGATGATTGAGGGGTGTCTATCAGAGATCAAACACAAGTTAGGTTGAGGTGCTACGTGCAATCGGAGATTTCTTAGGAAAAAACTCCATCCCTCAGCTGTCTCCCCTTCAACTAAGGCAAAGGCGATCGGAAAAATATTGTTGTTCCCATCTTGTGCCACTGCCATCAATAACGTTCCTTTGTATTTTCCATACAACCATGTACCATCAATTTGTATAATTGGTTTACAGAAAGAAAAACCTGTGATACACGGTTGATACGCCCAAAATAGACGGTGAAATATTCTATTTCCAACAGCACATGTACCATTTGATGTATATGCGGGCAATGTTTCCATCTTGAAAATTGTACCGGGAGCATAGTGTTTTAGAGCGAACATGTATTTTGGAAGTTGTTTGTAAGACTCCTCCCAATTGCCAAACACTTTTTCAACAGCTTTTGTTCTAGCTATCCATGCCTTCCTATATGATGGTGTGTAGTTGTACTCTGCCCTAATATGCGAGATTATTGTACTCACCTTTAAAGACGGATTATCGGCAATGACAGACAATATTTCATCGCATATTAGTTGGGAGCTTAATTTACGATGATCCTGCATTGGGTTGGTCAGGATGCATGTGTGATCTGGACCCATTGATCCAATCTCCCAAGACTCCTTCCTCTTCCTGTACGAAGCTGATAACTTAAAAAGACAGTGCTCATTCGGATGATAAATTTTATACCTCAATGCGTCAGTTCTGTCAACTCTGAAATCTGCTGATAGTTCCATGTGGAATTTTTTTATGGCTTTTACACATTCCTCTTTTGTGCGAAATGTGTCTCCTTGTTTCAGAGATCCTTGCATTTGCACGTAAGGATTGTACCATACATCTCCCGAAGGTTCATCCGAACCCAAATTTAACCTTGTCATGTGTTGGGGTGGGCAATATACATGACCTACTGGTATTGCCTCCTCTTCCTCTTCAGCGGGAAAAGAATACTCAATACAGAGGGAATCAAGAATCTCTGTGCCCTAATTTTCCATGTGCCCTAAGACTGAACATAGGCGCCCATTCCCTTGGCAAAACATAGGCGCCAAAGGTTTGAGCGCCTCTTCCTTAAATTATGCATAGGCGCCATTAGGAAGGGCGCCTCTTCCTAAGCCTTACACTAAGGCTCCTAGAGGAAGGGCGCCCCTTCCTTGCATGTGAAAAATCACATGTAGGCGCCAAAGATAATGGCTCCTCTTCCTATTGCATGTGATTTCTTCACATGCACCTACTAGATTCCCTTCCATGCTATGATACTTTTGTCGTTCACTTTGTGTGATTCCCTTCCATGCTATGCTACTTTGTCATTCACTTTGTGTCATTCATTTGTCTTTTGTCATTAACTTGTTTTTTAACCTCATATGCCTTTGCATGCAACCAATCATAATTCTTTATAGTTTCTAAACCTACTCATTTATTCATCTATAAATACCCTCCCATATCAACATTATCAAACCATCTTCATCACACTCTTTCCTTCTACCACATTTCTTTCATCTAACAAACTTAAGCTTTGCAAAATCAAATCATGTCTTTGTTAACTATGGGCGATGAACACAGAGGCACAATCGAGAATATCTCGACATTTGTATGTTATCTCTCTCTCTTTTAGTTACTATTTATGGATTACTTGTAATACATATGTTCTTTGTGTTATACCTTTCAAATCTCTTTATTTTTAGTTTCTATTTATGGATTACATCTTGTACATATTTCTTGAGAATGTATTTCTTCTACTAATTTTATTTTTGTTTTTTTGTTATTAGGATCCGAAGCGGTTTAGATGTCGTGTACATGAATATGTACCCCACGATCCTTTAATAGAACCATATATTAGAGGATGTGGATTTGGAAATCTCCTAAACATTGTTTCGTACTCGGTGGACTACAAGTTCATCCTAGCTTTGTTGGAGAGGTGGAGACCCGAGACCCACACATTTCACCTTCCGATTGGTGAGTGTACCGTCACACTTGAGGACGTGTACATGTTATTGGGTATTCGTATAGATGGAAAGGCAGTCAATGGGAAAGTTAACCATGTCAACGACATATGCAATGAATTACTGGGTGCCCCTTTGTTAGACGACGAACCTGAGGGAGACACATCCAGTCAAGCAAGGGGGCAAGGTATAAATTTAAAATACCTTAGACAATATTATAACAGTATAGTACTGTCTGAAGATTCAACCGAGTATGAGAAGATAATAAAAACTCGGTGTTATATAATGATTTTATTTGGTAACTTTTTGTTTCCAGAAAGTACAGGTAATTCTGTGAATATAATGTATTTACCTTTATTACGCAACATCAATAAGGTAAATACTTATAGTTGGGGTTCAGCTGTGTTGGCCCATCTATATAGTGCATTGTGTAAAAATGCAAAAAAGAATACCTGTACTTTTTTTTCATGTGCTTATTTGCTTCAAGCTTGGGGGTGGTCTAGGATTCCATCACTCGCCCCAGAAAATGAGCGTCCATTCGCGTTCCCCTTTGCAACCAAGTAAGTCTACCACTTTACTATTTACCATTTTGTTAATTATATCTATTATTTAAATTAACAGTAAATAATATTTTTCACTCCTTTTTTTTATCTTAGGTGGTCAGTAAGGGGAATGAACTACAATAGGTGTCCGAAACACGCTATTGTAGTCTATCGAAATCTATTGGATCACATTGGACATGATGATGTAATACTCCTACCAAACTATAGTTAATCTTAAAATAGTTCTCAAATTATTTCTCATCTAACCAAAGCTTATTTTTTTCCAGTTTGTATGGAGGCCATATCTGGGTCTGGATCATGATGTGAACCATGGCGATGCTGCAGTTTGGACAGCGAAGACACCAATTATCCGATTCACTACAGTTGAAATGCACCAAAGTGACAGGGTCAAACTGCAGTTCGGAATGGTACAACATATCCCAGAGTCTCCCACGTGTTTGGGGAATTGGCATCAAAAAAGGGTCGATGCACAGTGGGATTATTCGGACTGGAGAGACTTTGCAAAAGACATGTGTCGTCAATGGAGAAATCGACGACAACACATCCTGAACGAACCAGTCATCCAAGGTGTAAGACCGACTCAACAATATATGGCATGGTTTAGGTCTGTAACAACTCAACAATTCGTATCTGAGCCGCGGTATTTGATGGATCCGCGCCAACTTGCTTCGTCATCGTATGTCCCACATCAATTCACCACCCAACACCAATGTGAACCCACCCAAACCCAACAACCAACCACACAACACCAACCGACCACATACTCAAACCAACCAAACACCCAACATCGCAACCCGTTCATGCCAACCACCCAACAACGAACCATCCAACGTCGCAATCCCTTCATACCACCCATCCAAACACAAAACCAAGAACCAAACCCCGCAACCACAACCGTCTATACCACCGATGATTCATATGGGTCACGTCATCCTAGCCCCCCACCATTTAACACCCAACCACTATTTAACTATAGTACGCCCCAAGAACCATTGCTTCGTTTTCAAAACGACTCAATGACCCAATTTGGGCAACTATACCGTCCCCAATTCACCCAATTCACCCAACCCCAACGCCCTAACTACGATGACATGGGCACCGAACTCCATTACGGAAGCGCCGTTGGCCACAGCCCCTCCGGGTATTGGGAGCAAATGATGACACATCTTTCGAATACCGCCGGAACCTCTGCCGGACCTTCCAACCAGCCATCGCTCGATCAGGTCAGCACCCAAAGACCACAAACACCTCAAGAAAATCGTGGGAGACCTCGGAGACAACCTAACGCACCGGGATGTGGAACCGGGGGACGTTATAATCGGGCGGGTCATTAGGGTTTTGGTCATTCTAATGTAATCATTTATTATATATTTAATGAAGTCATTTTATTTTTATTATTATTTATTACGTATTAAATAATTAAATAATTAATATGAAATATTAAAAAAAAATATTATAAATAATTATAATTAAAAAAAAAATTAGACAGGGGCGCCAACCCTAAGGGCGCCTCCCTTAGTGGGAGGCTAAGGCGCCAACCCTAAGGGCGCCTCCCTTAGTGGGAGGCTAAGGCGCCAACCCTAGGGGCGTCTCCCTTATGGGGGGTTCAACTGGGGCGCCTACCCCATGGACGCCTGCCTTAAGGCTCCTTAAAATTTTTATGGGATGCGCCAACTCCTCCGGCGCATCCCTTAAAAAACATGGTTATTTTGGGAAATTTTTTGAAATCTTGATTATTATCGTATTTAATTTCAAAAACATGGTTATTTTAAAAAAAAAATCTATATAAAGAGGTCGAAATAGCTAAAATAATATTTTATAAAAAATATTTAAAATAATTTTTAAATAGAATAGTTTAAAAAAAGCTATAATTTTATTTTTTTAAAAGTATGTAATATCAGAAAAAAGTTAATTTAAAAAAAGATAAAACAAAGTATATTATTAAAAGATCAAATTGTAATCAATATAAAATGATATGAATATTGTCCGTAAAGTTTAAGTGATGAAAGTAAATATTGTTAGGCTCAAACACTATTACTCAAGGTTGAATTTAGAATTTCCCTATTATTAGTCTAAAATTTTAATGGTTATTGTTATTTTGCCCATAAATTCAAGATTAAAAAAATGAAATACATGTTAAATATTTAATTTTAATGCATTGTGTTGTCGAAAAATTATTTTAATAACAAAATTTTGAATTTTAGAGAAATATTATTTTAATAGTTTTTCTGGGAAAGGATTGCTTTGCAAATGTGACATTTTGATTAGACAGGTCCACATTTCGATTTTTTTAAAATAATTATTATTTAAAAAAAATTCAAAATAATTAATATTTTAATTCTTTTTCAAAATAATCACCTTTGAAAACGGATGCGCCAAATGAACTGGCGCATCCATTTGCAAACAAGAGGAGGTGCTAGCACCACTGGCACATGCTTTTAAAGCATGAAATGGACGTCCAGGGTGTTGGCGCATGCACTTGCCCTTTGGTGTATGCGCCAATTCATCAGACGCATACACATTTGTATTATTTATTTTTTAATTTTAAATTTTTTTTAATTTTTTTTATAATAAGTAATGAAATAAAATATTAAAAAAAAATTATTCATGATATAATAAAAGTTACATGGGATTGACAAAAATTTAATGACCAGCCCGATCGAAGTGTCCCACTGTTCCACATCCTGGTGCGCTAGTTTGTCTTCGAGGTCTCCCACGATTTTCCTGAGGTGTTTGGGGTCTTTGCGTGCTGACATGATCCAATTATGGCTGGTGTGAAGGTCCGACAGAAGTTCTAGCGGTATTTGATAGATGTGTCATCATTTGTTCCCAATAGTCGAGGGACTCTGGCCAACGGCGCTTCCGTAATGGAGTTCGGTGTCCATGTTATCGTAGTTAGGTCGATATGGTTAGGTGGATTGTGGACGGTATAGTTGCCCGAATTGGGACATTGAATCTTTTGGAAACGAAGCAATGGTTCATGGGGTGTACTATAGTTAAACAATGGTTGGATGTTTTGGCGATAGGATGTTTGGGTGGTCATTGGTGGGGGGCTTTGATGAAGTGACCCATATGAATCATCTGGGCTATAGACGATTGTGGTTGATGTGTATGGTTGTTGGTGGGTAGGGTTTGATTCTTGGTTTTGTGGTTGGGTGGGTGGCATGAATGGATTGCGAGGTTGGGTGTTTGGTTGTTGGGTGGGTGGCATGAATGGGTTGCGAAGTTGGGTGTTTGGTTGTTGGTGTATGTGGTAGGTTGATGGTGTGAGGTTGGTTGTTGGGTTTGGGTTTTTTGGCATTGGTGTTGGACAAAGACTTGTTGTTTGGCGTATGATGACGAAGCTAGTTGGCATGGATCAATCAAATATCGTGGCTCAGACACAAATTGTTGCGTTGTTACCGACCTAAACCATGCCATATATTGTTGAGTTGGTCATGCACCATGTATGACTGGTTCATTTAAGATGTGTTGTCGTCGATTCCTCCAATGACGATACATCTCTTTTGCGAAGTCTCTCCAGTCGGAATAATCCCATTGGGCATCGACTCTCTTTTGATGTCAATCTCCCAAACATGTCGGAGGTTTTGGAATCTGTTGTTGCATGCCGAACTACAGTTTTACCCGGTCACTCTGGTGCATCTCCACAGTAGTGAACCAGATAATTGGTGCTTTTGTTGTCCAAACTGCAGCATCATCATGGTTAACCTGATGATCAAGACCCAGATAGGGCCTCCAGATAAATTGTACAACAATACGACATGATTAGATGATAAATAATTTGATAACTATTTTAAAATTAAAATAGAGTTGTGTATGACTATTACATCGTCTGATCCAATGTGGTCCAATAGATTGTGATAGACTACTATAGCGTGTTTCAGACACCTATTGTAGTTCATCCCTCTAACTGACCACCTAGATCATAAAAAATTGAAAAATATTATTTACAATTAATTGTAATATAAAGTATAATTAATTAAATGGTAAAGTGTTAAACTTACTTTGTTGCAAATGGGAACATGAATGGGTTCTTGTTTACTGGGGCGAGTGACGACATTCTTGACGAACCCCATGCTTGTAGCAAATACGCACATGAATAAAAAGTACAAGTATTTTTTTTTGGCATTTTTACACATTGCACTATATAGATGGGCCAATACAGCTGAACCCCAACTATATGTGCTTACCTTATTAATGTTGCGTAATAATGGTAAATACATACTATTTACTATATTACTCTTTCCGAAAATAAAAAATTACCAAATAAAATCATAATATGACACTGAGCTTTAATTATTTTTTCGTACTCGATTGATTCTTCAGACAATATTATACTCGCATAATATTGTTTTACGATATTTTAAATTTATACCTTGCCCCCTAGGTTGACCGGATGACTCTCCCTCAGCTTGGTCGTCACACAAAGGGGCACCCAATAATTCATTGCAGATAGAGTTATCCTGGTTAACTCTACCATTCACGGTCTTACCATATATTAGGGCATGGGCGCCTACTTTGGACTATTAGGGCAGAGATTCTTGTGAGATTCCTTGTGTGCAGACGCGTGCTTTATGTGTGCAGAGATTCTACCAGGCGCATGCATTATATTATCTTGTCTATGCAGAAGAATTGTGTGATCAATGAATTCAATGTTTACCTATTCAATTGCATGTAGACAATATATCAATGCATTCACCAGCAGTACCATATAGATCAATAGAAATACTAAAGTTAGTTTTAAAAAAATATCTTCAAAGGCATCTGTAACCTACCTATAACCGCTTTGGTGCTGACAACATATTTCAGGCTAGGGGCGATGTTTGAGGCCAGACGTTCCAAATGGAGTTCAATGTTGCAATCTATGCAGTTGTTCAGTGATGCTTCAATGAAATTCATTAGACATGAAGCTGCCAAAGCAAACACACACGTGTTCACGGTGTTTGACCGTATTAAAGGTTGGTATATGTTGCCGAGCCCATGGATCACAATGAGGGTATGCCGATGGGACAATACATAGTGGAACTAGATAAAGGTTGGTGGGATTACGGAAAGTTCCAAGCCTTTCGTACACCCTACTCCCATGTCATTGCGGCATGTTCAAAGGTTCGAAGGGATCCATCATACTTATTATCTGACGCTTACAAAGTCAACAACCTATCAAATGTTTACAAAATTAGTTTTTCCGTAGTGGCAAAAGAGGATTACTGGCCAAAATATCAAGGGGACATCGTCTGACACAACGAAGTTATGAGAAGGAAGAAAAAAGATCGCCCAAACAGCACCCATATTCGAACCGAAATGGATACGGCGAACAAAATGGTTAGATTATGTAGTTCATGCCGTTAGCCAGGTCACAATTGTACTAAATGTCCTAGTGTTGGAACGAGCACAACAAGATAAATTCACATGTACCTCTCTTGCAATATATGAAAAACTAAATTTATTTCATATTATAATTTTGCGAGGAAATACCATTACGTAAACAACAACACAAAGAACTACAACTACTAAAATACCACTAATATAACTAAGCGATTACAACCATCAAAACAATTTTGAACATATTATGCACCATCCCGCGAACGTCTCTATCAGTCTTAATATCCATTCATACACACACTTCTCCATTTTGGTTAAAGGTGGACTCGAGCCATTGAATCCTTATAATCCTTTCACCATCAGAAGTTTCCCCTTCTAACCAACGGTCCAACGTCCGATTAAGACTTTCGAACGTATCTATATTCCAAAGTCGGATCTTTATTGGAGACGCAATGGCGGAAAAATTAAATCGATATTTCTCTTGTGAATATGAAAAGACATGGTTAGAACTCAAAAACTTGAATGAGATTGAAGTTGAATGAAAGAAAACATGGTTGTAGGGTAAAAGTTATGTGAAAAATATGGCTGAAGGGCGAGGTATTTATAGAAGAAGTATGAAAATGCATGCACCAAAGGGCTAGGCGCCACACATGTCGACACATGTAGGCGCCAGAAGTATGGGCGCAAGATCATTAGAAATTATTTTCCTGATTAATCTCATTTTTGGCTTATTGATTATTTTACCCCTAGGTAGAAAATTTTGATTTTTATGCATGTTCCCCTAGTTTGGGATCAACGCAGGATCTGCTGTCAGTAACTTATTAATTTTGATTCAAGTTGCAAGCTACGAGCCTTAGGTAATAAGGAATGATGAGACAGAGTTTCTCCTATCCTTGTCTAGAGTGATTTTGCATACGGGGCGCAGGCCCTAGCTATTCAAAGCACTCGCCCTTGTTCCTAAACTCTAGGGCAATTTGAATCATGCAATTTACAAGTCTTCTTCAAGCAAACCTAAATCTTTCAACACCCTAATAGGGGAGCATCTTTTTCTATCAACAACTTGTGGTTGTACACCTTCTTCCAATCAATTCTTTATCTTGTAAGGTGTTAAACCTTGGCACAATCTTCGCCTTGTGAGGTATTAAACCTTGGCACCATTCTTTGCCTTGTGAGGTGTTAAACCTTGGATCTTCGATTTTGATCTTCGCCTTGAGAGTCCTAGACTCAGGCATCTAACTCTCTTTTCCTTGTGAAGTGTTAAACCTTGGCTATTCGATTTTGATCTTTGCCCTGAGAGTCATGGACTCTGGCATGTGACATTGATCGCGACTTTATAAGTCTATTGGGGTACTAACTGCAAGTGCACAGTCTTATCGCGTAGTTTTAAAAGATATCGATCCCACAGGGACTTATGAATCGATATATCGTTTTCTAAGGTTACTTCGTAAAGCTAAGGCGGATGATACTTTGATGATTTGGGGGAGAAGTAAAACTGAAATTGGATCTAATTTAAATATCAATTAAGCGGATATCGGTATGTAGTTCGTCGTAATTAGGGAATCAAATCTTCGTTGGTTTCTTGGTTTTAAAATAAATCTTTTCAGTAGACACTATTGATTAAAAGTCTTATCTCAAACTCTCGCTCTGTTGAATAGACTATGACTTTATATTAACGTAGTTGTCACTTATTAGTTAAGTCCAAAATCACCTTTTGAAAACAACAGAATCTATAGAAACTCTTTTCATTGAAATAATAACCGTTTAAACACCCTCGTCTCAAACTCTCGCTCTATTGACTTAGATTATATAATTAAACTTAAATGCTTAACTCTCGTCCTCACATTTAACCTTTAAAAATACTTTTTGAAAAAGATTAGAATTTAATTAACTCTAAAAATTGCTTTCACCCTGATTTAGAATTAATGTCCAATTTACACTGTCCAGTTAAAAACTCAAACCGTCGTTCTATTGATTTTAACTTCTTTATGTCTTTTACTTTCGTACAAAAACCTTGGTATTAACTCTGTAAATTGAGACCATAAAAAGAGTGACTTTATTTTTAAATACAATTATACCAACTTAGTTTTGATTCCTTCATTCTGCTTACTTTACATACCGATATCTAAATTAATTAGCCGGACATGCTAAACAGGTCTAAACAATTATCATGCTTAAATAAAACCATATCAGGCAAACAATATAAATAAACAGCAATGCAGAGCATATATAAATTAAAACAATAAATTAAAGAACCTGAATAATTAATAGGAATCTTGAACACTCCACCACATACCGGTTGGATTTGTTCTTGCACTCTTCAATCGGACAGGAAAATAAAAGCAAAGGGATAAAATTACTATGATCTAACGTAAGGTTAGATCCAGTAAAAGATACACAATAGTTTCCGGTGTAGAAACTATTGTGTGAAAAATTAATTAAGTGCTCTGAAAATTGACTGGAAAAGAAAAGGAAATAAAAATTGCTAATAATAGAAAGCTGTAGAAAATTAGTGCTGTAAATGCTTGCACGGCGGAAAGGGAAGCGAGAGCTTCAGGGTTGGTTCTTTGGTTCTATTTATATTAGTCCCCTTTGTAACCGTTTTTCCCAAAATGCCTTCGGTAAGTAAGCTTCACGTTTCAACAAGTCAAGCGGAAGAATAGCTTCAATGTGCCTCTGTTACGCGTCAAAAGCCAAAAATATAGGAGTAGGGTGTGACGTTCGTCACACCATGTGTTACGCTCGTAACACAAAGTAGCAAGGCGTGACGCTCGTCACACCTTGTGTGGCGGTCGTCACAGCTTCAGCGTTCCTGGCTTGTAACTGTGGGCTGGGCTTTAGTGGAATTTGCTTTCATCCTCTTTTTCACCCCCCTTTTCTTCCTTTTTCACTTATGCTTCAAATAAGTTACCTGAGACAAATAGAAGGGAAAATACCACGTAATATCGAATAATATGAAATAAATTGAAACAAATAATAATATAATTTAATTAAATCGAGTCCAAAAATGTGATATTATTTCATGTTATTAGACATTCTTTGTCTTGTGAGGTGTTAAACCTTGGCTATTCGATCTTGATCTTTTCCTTGACAGTCATGGACTCTGGCATATGTCTCTCTTTTCCTTGTGAGGTGTAAAATCTTGGCTATTCAATTCAATTCTCAGCCCTAAGAGTCTTGGACTCTCGCGTATCTGTCTCTTTTACCTTGTGAGATGTTAAACCTTGGTTATTCAATTCAATTCTCATCCCTGAGAGTGATGGACTTTGGCACTTGATTTTATTCTCCCTGTAGGTGATAAACCTTGGCAATTCAATTCTTTGACATCATTAGTAATAAACTCTAGTATTAATACCTTACCTTGAAGGTGATAAACCTTGGCACTCCTTTTTGGCCTTTAAGGGTATTGAACCCTGGTAAATCAATCTCGTTCCCTTTTGTTTCAGTCATAGTAGGCTGAACTACGATTGCTCTGATTTTCTCATTGCACGATGAGAATACGTAGGCGCGAGGGTTCGAATCCTCCACGAGCATACTTATTTATTATTCTTCCTTTCGCCTTAGGGAACCATTCATATCTTTCATGATCTGTTATCTACCTTCGATCATAAATCATTCACCCAGTGACATACTACTTCTTTGACATCGAAACTCAGTTTTCTTTGGGATATCCATATACACCCTTTTAGGACGATATAACGACAATCTGCATTTGGCCCTAGAGTTGTTTGGCTTATGCCCAAACATTTAATTCCTTCTTCTTTTGGTTAAATATCAGATAATGGCAACCATGCTAGTCCATATATCATTTAACGATGTTTCCCTCTATGGTGCAAATCCCATTTCTCTTATGGATTCCAATATACTTTCACCTTCGGTTTCAAATCATACCTCTTCATTCGCTTATTACCAAATCATTCAATTCTGTGACTTTGGTCACTTCACTCCATCCATCTCCATGATGCACTCATATCCCACCTTCATTCACTTCATGTGATATACATATTCTTTGAGCCAAATACATTATCCCTTTGTGCTCCATCTTGCGTCACCTTGTGAACCAAGAGATGTTTGGACCATTCCCAAACACTTATTCTTCGTATTTTTGGCATTACCCTATAGTGGCAGCCCTGCTAGCCCACGTACTGGTAAAAGCCACTTTACTCTTGGGTTCATGTTTTCATCCCTTGTTGGAGTTCAAAACATTATCCTTTGGTTCAGACCATACTTTGATCATAATTCTTTTCACGTCCCACCACTAGTTCTTTGAACTACGGAGCTCTGAATTCCTCATTGCACTATGAGGATACGTAGGCATGAGGGTCTCAATCCTCACTGAGCACTTTATCTATTTCCTTCCTTTTCCCATTCTTTTGCGAGTAATCTTTAGCTATCACACTTATTCGAGCAAGAACAATCAAAACGGTTCCCATGGAGTATCATGGATGTTAGGGGTGCTAATACCTTCCCATTGCATAACCGACTTTCTTACCCATAATATCTCTTTCCCCCGAGTTTTTTGATTTTTTCCCTTTCCTTTGAGAATAAATAAAGTTCGATGGCGACTCTGTTGTATGTTCGGTCATGCGATACATTTGGGTATATTTCTGTTAGCTTCAGAGTCAATTACGCAAAGGGAAGGTATTAACACCCCTCACGTCTGTTGTACTAAACGAGAACCTTTTAGTCTAATTTGTGATTTGAATGTTAGGTTATGTTAATTGTTTTCTTCGAGCGAATAAAAAATTGAAAAGAGAAATGAAAGAAAACCTCAAAAGGGGAAAATATAGGTTTTTTATTAGTGCGTTCGCCAAGATCTCGTAATCTCGTACCTATATATCCTTATAGTGCAATACGAAAATCAGAGCATTTGTAGTTCGAGGAACTATAGTTTGTTGGTGTTTTTTAATGAACAACTGTTTAGATCACGTTCTAAAGGCTAAAAATGAGCTTGTGTACTCTCGGAGGAGGCTTAAGCACTAGTTTGTTATGCGCGTTAGAAATAATTGAACAATGTTCTTTTTGAAAAGGTTTTCAATCCCATAAGGACGAGAAGTTGAATTAATATGTTGAATGTTTGGTTTGAATGATGATTAGGCAACTCATATCCAAATAATCTAGGAGAGGAATCGAAAGATCTAGACCATCTCTCTTTTCATCCTTAATTGCAAAAGGAGTTTGATATTGTTAAGATATTTTAAATGAATGACGAATACTCGAATGGTCGAGTAAGACAACTCGTATCCAAGTATTCAGGAAAGGGAATAGAAGGCTCGAGACCATCCTCGTTTTCATCTAATTTGTTATAAAAATGGATTTGCATATGATTGATATTTTTTAGATAAACGACGAATACTCGAATAATCGAGTAAGGCAACTCGTATCCAGGTATTCAAGGAGAGGAATCAAAGGCTCTAGATCATCTCCCTTTTTGTTTAGTTTATTATGAAATGATTTGATTTAATTGGTTTAGAAGTTTTTAAAGAGAAATGATAATTGTTTGACTAATCGAGTAAGGGAACTCATAGCCAAACAATTGAGGAGAATAGTCGAAGGCTCGAAACCATCCTCCTTTTCATTTCTAAATAATGTTCAAGTATAATTAGAAGGTTTTAATTTTAGCTTAGTAAAATACTCGACGTTGAATCGAGGTTTGAATTTGCGTTCAAGATGAATTGGATTATATTTGGTGAATCAGTCACCTAATCAATTAATTAAAATCGAATAGGTCTCATTGTAAGAAAGTCCAACAGTAAGCTAGTGAGGTTGAAAAGGGGGACCGATATTGAATTAAGAATTATGTGATATTTCTAATGGTTTAACATGGTTTTGAATCGATGATGAAATTGAATGGGTCTGGTTTGAAATGCTTATGAATTCAAGATAATGATAAAAGTCATCAATTTTTAATTAAATAAAATCAATTGATTAAAATTCGGTTAAATCGATTAATTAAGATTAATTATTAAAATCATTTAATTGAATCAAATAACCAAATTAACTAAAATTAAATAATAAAATTAATTAATTAAACAAAATTTAATTGATTAATTAATTTAATTAAAACATAAAAAATGAGTGACAATGTTGATCTAATAATGATCGAAGTGAATTAGTCACACAATGTCTTCAAAAACCGGTTTGTATATAATAACAATACGAACAATGTCATACGTAAGATCATAAGGCGGCAATGTATTGAAAATTAGGCAGCATTACAAGATGAAATGGCTGGATCCGTGGATTAAAAAAATAGATTTAACGCAATAGTATTATTTTCAATAATTATAGCAACAATATTCAGCCAAAACACAATATAACCGAACCGCAAATTATGCACGTAATCGAGAACATTTAAACATAATAATGCCAAAAAAACTCAACACCCCCTCAACTACATTTTCATTCAAACATAACTCAAATATAGAGCTTAGAGTAAATAAAATCAGGATTTAAAAGTTTAATATCCTGGGAAGCGACCCATTTCCTGACAGCATGGTAATCTCTACTAATTATGGCAATGGAAAGTATAGGTAGCAACCAAGGTGTTAAACCAACATCCAAAGATCTAGTACATAATAAAACAATGTGGCAGCAAGCTTGTCAGTTACAAAATCTAAGAATGCACCAAATGAATATTTTAAATTCATCTTGTGAGCAATATAACCATCCAGTCAATTTGTAATAGAAGCAATAATGAAGATTGTGGGAATAACTATTGTTCATCGCCAACCATCCATATAAAAAGTGGCGACGTGAAGCGGCACAACAAAGGTACAAATTACAATGTTATCACCATTCTCAAAACAATAACCAAAAAGAATTAGCAGCAAAATAAAGAAACCAAATAAAATGAGCACACCGTTTAGGAATTTACCATAGAATCGAGACCGAGCAGAGTATGAACAAAAATAACATTGCCAAAAGAACTCGAAGTAGCAAGTTAATATTTCTCAAATTTACAAGTTCAATACAGTATCAAACTTAAACAAAGTATGAACAACAATTGATAATAACCACGCATAACAAATTGCCCAATATGTGGAACATCACAAAGTTCACATACAAAATAAAATCCGCAAAAATGCGAACAAATCAAAATTAATACGCAATGATATAAGAGAAACAAAATACTGGATAATTTTATTCATAAGAATAGGTCCCTTTTGTAGGCATTATAAAGTGTAACCGCTGTTACCAGTTTTCCTAAAAACTAGCTATCCACTAACCAACTAACAGACAATTCCTAAAGATCAGGTTTTAGCAACTGCCATTAGTTTTAAACAAAAACAATTCTAAAACAAATAAATAAATAAATAAATCTTAACACCATCCCTTAAACTAATATCTGCAGATACTATCAGTTTAGAAACAAGCACAATGCAACAACTTCTTTCTTTATTTTGTCTCCATTACCGAACAAACTCCTAGCATACTTCGAAGCTTGAAAAATGCAGCAGGCTTTAGGGGCTTGGTCAAAACGTCTGCAACCTGATTTTCACTCTTACAATAAATCAATTTAATTGTTCCATCATTGCTAAGATCTCTTAGAAAATAATATTTCACATCAATGTGTTTACTTCTACCATGTAGTACAGGATTCTTGGAAAGTTTGATTGCTGAGTTGTTGTCACAAAAAATTGTGGTGGCTTCAACTTGTTTTGACCGTAGCTCTTCAAGAATCCGTCTCAACCAAATAGCTTGACAAGCACAAGATGTTGCAGCAATGAATTCAGCTTCTGTGGATGACAGAGTGACAATTTGTTGCTTCTTAGAAGACCATGAAACAGCCCCTGTCCCCAACAAGAAAGCATAGCCAGATGTGCTTCTTCTATCATCTTGATCTCCTGCATAATCACTATCCGAAAACCCGAATAATTCCAACTTTTTACCTTTCTTGTAGAACAGCCCAAAATCTTTAGTTCCTTGTAAATAACGAAGAATTCTCTTGGCAACTAACAAATGCATTTCTGTTGGACTCTCCATATATCTGCTTATTAAGCTCACATAATACATTATGTCAGGCCTCGTTGCTGTTACGTACATTAAGCTGCCAACAATTTGCTTGTAAAGTGTGTTGTCCACTTTCTTTCCATCATGATCCTTGTTTAGCTTCAAGCCAAACTCGGTTGGAGTGCTTACAGGATTACAGTCCTGCATTTTAAATTTGTCCAAAATATCTTGCACATACTTCCTTTGGGAAATAAAGATCCCATAAGTTGATTGCACTACTTCTTTGCCAAGGAAGTAATGCATCATACCAAGGTCAGACATTTCAAATTCACTCATCATAGATTTCTTGAATTCTTTCATCATGGCATCATCATTTCCAGTAAATATAAGATCATCAACATATAAACACACAATGAGCATTTTCTCAATATCTCCCCTTTTAACAATAAGCTTCAATGCGACTATACCAAGCTCGTGGAGCTTGTTTTAGTCCGTAGAGAGCTTTCTTCAATTTATAAACTTTATGTTCTAATCCAACCTTTACATAGCCAGGAGGTTGATCGACATATACCTGTTCTTCCAAGTATCCATGCAAGAATGCCGATTTGACATCAAGCTGGAAAATCTGCCAAGATTGTAGTGCCGCTAATGCAACCACTAATCTGATTGTGTCATGCCTTGCAACTGGAGAGAAAACTTCTGTCTAATCAATCCCATACCGTTGCTTGTATCCCTTGGCGACCAAACGAGCCTTATACTTGTCAACTTCGCCCTTCTCATTTAGCTTTGTTTTGAAAACCCATTTCATACCAATGGTTTCCTGTCCATTTGGTAGATCACATAGCTCCCAAGTATCATTTTTTTTCTATTGATGCAATTTCTGCATCCATAGCCTTTTTCCATTTTGATTCCTTGATAGCAACTTCAAAAGTAGTAGGATCACAATCTGAAAAGAGAGCAAAATGTGTAAGTACATCCTCACCTTGGTCAACTCCAGTAACCTCATAATCTTCCATCCATGCAGGTCTTCTTCTATGACGTTGAGGCCTTTGTGATTTCGCTACAAGTGGACTTCGATCGGCTGTAGGAACATTCTGATTTCCTTCTACTACTTGCACATTTTCCATAGGTTTCTCCCTTTCCTCATTATCATCGCAGGCTATTGGGATATATTGTTTAGCCTCATCTTCTTTCCATGACCAGGTTGCTTCTTCATCAAAGACTACATCACGGCTAATGACAATTTTCTTGGTGCTTGGATTGTATAATTTGTAAGCTTTTGATGCATCGCTAACACCAAGAAATATGCATTTTTCTCCCTTGCTGTCTAGCTTTTTTCTCTTATGATCTGCAATATGAGCATAAGCGATACACCCAAAAACTCGGAAATAGTGTACAACTGGTTTTCTTCCGCTCCATGCTTCTTCCGGTGTCATATTTTGAACAACAAGTGTGGGACTTCTGTTCAGTACATGTATGCTCCAGTTGACAGCTTCTGGCCAAAAACCTTTTGGAATACAACTCCTTGACAAAATGTTACGCACCATATTCATAATAGTGCGATTTTTCCTCTCACATACGCCATTTTGTTGGGGCGTATAAGTTGCTGTAAGCTGCCTTTTGATTCCATGAGTCTCACAAAAATTTGCAAATTCATGTGAACAATATTCTCCACCGCGATCTGTGCACAGAACTTTGATTGGACTGCCTACCTCTTTTTCAACCAATGCTTTATAGCTTTTAAATGCTAGAAATGCTTCAGATTTTTCTTGCAAAAAATAAACCCAGACTTTACGACTAAAATCATCAATGAAAGTAATTATATACCTCTTGCCTCCATTGGAACATGGAGTAATTGGTCCGCATATATCTGAATGAACAAGCTCTAGTGTAGCCTTTGCCCTCCATGATTTTCCTTGTGGGAATTGATTCCGGTGTTGTTTGCTAACGACACACTCTTCACAAACTTCAGAGGGGATTATGATTTGAGGAAGACCTGTCACCATATTCTTTTGTTGTAAAGTCTTTAACCCACCAAAACTAAGATGCCCGTAGCGAAAGTGCCAAAGCCATTCCTTTTCTTTTAACCTTGCAGAAATACATGATTGAGTATTGTCTTGTAGATACAATGGAAACATTCTATTAGCTGTCATGTTCACTTGATCTATCAAACCCAATTTTTCATCTTCAATTCTGCAAACTCCATTTTTGACATAGATTCCATATCCCTTTTCTTGAAGCTGACCAACACTTAGTAAATTTGTTTTCAAATCTGGAACAAAAAGAACAATAGAAATAGTTTGAACATAATCTTTTTTTGTATGAATGCCAATTGTTCCTTTTCCCATGACAGACACAGTAGAGTTGTCACCAAATTTAACAGTGCTGCGAAATGATTCGTCTAAGTCAGAGAATGCCTTCTTATCGCCACACATATGATTGCTGCAGCCAGTATCCAAATACCACAAGTTTGGTTGAATTTCTTCCTTCACGTGACACATCATTAGAAGAGACACATCTTCCTCTCTTTCTGCAAAGTTGGATTTTTCTCCTCTTTGATATCTCAAATTTGTTCTGCATTCTGACTTGTAATGGCCATACTTATGGCATCTGTAGCATTCAATATTGGACTTGTTTAATGACTTTGTTAATTGATGGCCTCCACGTCCTCTTCCTCTTCCTTGAAAATAACTTTCTTGATGCTGATAATTTTGTTGGTCCACCCGATCATAGTTATTTTTGCCTCCTCTGCCTCGATGTCTTCCTATATCTCGTCCTTTATCACCTCCACTAGATATGGTGTGATTTTCGGATACGGCCTTGAATGCTTGTTCTTCTTTCTCCTGCTGGTTAATTTTTTTCTCATGAACCAACAAGGAACTTTGCAATTCATCAATTGAAAGTTCATCCACATCATTTGCTTCTTCTATCGAACAGATAACAAAATTAAATTTCGGTGTCAAGGATCGAAGAATCTTCTCAACAACGGTGACATCTGTTGTCTTGTCTCCATGAATCAGCATCTTATTAACGATAGCCATCATTCTTGAAAAGTAGTCTGTAACTGACTCTCCTGATTTCATTCGAAGTAATTCAAACTCCGAACGAAGTGATTGAAGCTGTTGCCTCTTTATTCTTGTTGTACCTTGGTATTTCTTCTTCATGGAATCCCAAATATGCTTTGCAGTGTCCTTGCAAAGAATGGTTTCCAAAATTGATCGGTCAATTGCTTGGAAAAGATAATGCTTTGCTTTGAGATCCTTCAGCTTTAGTTCTTCCTGCTCCATTTTTTGCCCGTCTGACAACTCAGCATCTGCTGCAGGTTCTGCTACGCCAGAAACAACAACCGTCCAGTATTCTTTGGATCTCAAGAAGTTCTCCATGAGCATGCTCCAATGGTCATAGTGACCATCAAAGCGTGGAATAGCTGCTTGCACAAAGCCATTTTCTGAAGTCATTTGTGAGAAAAAAATTACAGCTTTTCCTGGTTCTCTCCCTCGCAGTATTTTTTTTCTCACTGCAATCCCTTTCACGTAACGAAGCTCTGATACCACTGATATAAGAGAAACAAAATATTGGATAATTTTATTCATAAGAATAGGTCCCTTTTTTAGGCATTACAAAGTGTAACCGTTGTTTCCAGTTTTCCTAAAAACTAGCTATCCACTAACCAACTAACAGACAATTCCTAAAGAATAGATTTTAGCAACTGCCATTAGTTTTAAACAGAAACAATTCTAAAACAAATAAATAAATAAATAAATCTTAACACGCAAAGCTACACAAAAACACAATGTTCCCAAAATATCACTCAAAACATTACCATAATGTTGAATTGTTTACACGAATTAACATCGACAATAGCTCAACATGAGACAAACAACAACATCACGATATTGAATCGACATCATACAAAGTCATACATTGAAAAAAAGACAATCATAATGTAATCATGAAAATAATGTATTTAACACAGTGTCTTTGTATTCCTAACGTTGTTTTCTGTTGGAAATAAAGAAGAACAAAGCTGAGTTGTGTAAGGTTGTGCATGGAGGTGTCGTGTTGTTGTTGAGCTTCCACTTTGAAATTGTCGTGACGAACAAATATGGTGGCTGTTGCCGGAATCGTGGATTAAGAAATACAGAAACAAAGGTTGTTGCTTAGGTGACGACGGAGCGCTAGAAGGAAATCGATGCTTCTTGTGGAGTGGTGGTTGTGTTGTTTCGGTTGTGATTTGTCACTAGTTGTGAAGGTCGTGGATATATGAAGAGGATGATTTGAGTGGTTACGGTGTCGTTAATAGAGGTTTACGGTTAAGTTGACGATGGGGTGACAATGGTGGATGGAGAGAGAAGATCGGGGTTGTTTCATGGTCGTTTTCAGGGTGAAGTTTCCGTTAACGAATTTATTGTGAAGAGTGGCAATTATGAGCGGAGGAGGGGGTTCCACATGGTGAAGCTTTGGGTTCCGTTGGAAGTGGAAGATGAAGGAGATCCGGTGAGATGTGAAGGTTGCTCGCCGGAAAAATGAACACAACGATGAGTTATGGGGTTTGTCGGAGTAGAGCCTATGGTGGTTCGTTAGGTTAAATTTGTGGTGTATGGTTAAAAAGTGGTTTACTTGAAGAAGAAAAGGTTGTTTGCAGTTCTTCAAGTCTGAGAGAGAAGGAATTATTTTCTCAATTCTCTTTTTTTCTTTTTCAAAAACCATTTTCAATTCCCTTTTTATGACTCGTTGACCCTTTTTTTTGGAGAGATTTCACTGCAGTTGTCCACTCGTGAGAGATATTTTTAGAGTGACATGTGGCAGCGGCTGAATGGAGAGGTCCTTGTCGAAGTGAGTGTGTGGCCTTCTCTAATGAGTGGGAGTATTATTATTTATTTTCTGAATTTTGTATTAATTCAATTATTATTATATAATTTTTTATTGGATCAATGAAAATGGACAAAGATGGTAAACATGGGCGAGTGATTAATTTGGATCAATGATCGAGATTGAATCAAAGAAACACAAATTAATTTAAAATGCCTATAATATCCCTTCTAGATGATTTAATTGATTTAAATCAATTAAATCAAATAAAATTCACATATTTCTAAATCCACGTGATAAAATTGAAATGTAAGCATGAAAAACTCTATTTTATTTTTCTAATTAATTTGATCAAGGAATAAAATTAAAAAGATTAAAAATGAATAAAAGTTTGGCACAAATGTGCTCGAAAAAATAAATAACATGCATTAAAATAATCAGCGCGAAACAAACCTCTCGAAAACATACAGGTTTTGATCAGATTTTGAAATGAATTTTAACCGGTAAAAAGACTCAAACCAATCAAAATGCGACTAAAAAATATTGTCGAAAAATAATATTGACGTCTGCAAGTTCGATTTCGAAACCTGTTACCCGCTGTTTTACGTGTATTTGAGAAATGATTCAACATTTTAGACGTTATTCATGATGAAATACATGTTATGCTATGCTACTGATGCAAACTTAAAATAAAGTCAGATGTACGAAAGTTTTTTTATACCCGAACAAAATTGAGGTCTGACAACGCGCACACACACGGGCGCATGCTCACACATACACGCAGGAATCGGCATGCGCACGCACGCGCTCACACTCATATATACATACACACAAGCACGGGCGTGCGCACACACGTGTTCACACATACACACACATACGTGCACGCTGTGATACGGTGAACTGACTTTGTGTTTTTGCTTTGAAAAGCTATGTTGCGGATAGCAGGAGTCACCACCGACTTTTCTTTTATCCAATAAGGAAAGGCGGAAAAGAACAGGAAAGACCTTGATTAGATTTTGAGTTCGGGAGGTACATTATGCAAAGGGAAGGTGTTAACACCCTTTGTATCCATGGTTATCCATGGGCTCTTAATTGCTTAACTCACTTATGTTTTCCTTGTTTGAGAAAGTGTTTGAGAAATGTGGTGTGTTTAGAAAATATTTTGCAAGGAGAGTTTAACTTTGTAATGATTCTTGTACTAATGTATACAAAGTGTTTATCTCGTTTGATTTTGAAAGATGTTTAGAAAAATATAACTCGACGATGATTCTGGTGCGAATGTATACCAAGTGGTGATTTTCTAAAAGATGTTTTGAAAAGTGTGAGGTGTGAAAAGTATTTTAAGCTGTGAGCAAGCATTTAAGAGTTATACCTAACCAGGGTCTTTATAGGTATTTCCTATCCTTAGGAGGGTAAAATTGTCCTTACTATTGAGAAGTAAGTAGTCTTATCCTTTGGATGTAAAGGGACATCGTGGGGTCGTCGATTGGTCATTGAAGGCAACATTTGTAAGGATACCTTAGCATTCGAAGAGACGATCATCATTTAATCGTAGGCTACAACGAAGGGTCATCGAGGGACAAAGTCATATATTCGAAGGCAACGTTCGAGGGACAAGGTCATATATTCGAAGGCAACGTTCGAGGGACTATGATTTATCTTGTAGGGACATTGACCTTTTGATCGAAGGGACTATGACTTATCTGTTTAGGGATGATGATGATTTAATCGAAAGGGTCTTTGCCAAGGGTATCCCCACATTCGCGGGACATGGCCGTAATATCGTAAGGCAACAAAGAGAGGGTTACCCTAGAGGTGCAAGTGTGGAAATGATTGGATTCAGATATATTATCTTGAATTAATTTATCTAAGTTCGATTATTTATCTTTCCATGCAATCCTATTAGCATACATGTAGACAATTATATTCACAGTATGAAAAAATTAAAGTGCGAAAAATAAGACTACGCTATTACATGGCTTCGGGATGGGGGTACATAATTTAAAAGGAGATATAAAATACCTAAATCTTAATTAACGAGTACAAAATTAAAAGGGCATACAAAATAATAAAACCTAATTAAACTAAAAAGAAAGAAATAAAAAAAATAGATTTTTATTATTCAAAATAGTCCATTTTAATTAATTAAGTGATATATGAAAATTTAATTAATAAATTAGATTAAATTATATTAATCTACGTTGCAGTGAGGGGGAGCTACCAACGAGCCATGTTGGTCCATTCGTTATTTATTCACCTTCATTAAAACATATATTAATTCTACACGCCACCATGCATGTTACAGCTTTCTCTCTTACGGCAAGCTACTTTATTTTTTCTCATGCTGTTTCTTTCATGTGAATATAACAAACTTGTAACTTCATTTTATATCAAACCACACACATAAAATAAGATCATATGTAATCATCAGGAAATAATAAAAATAGCCATGCACAAATCAAGAAGCTTATATTATTTTACTCATGTATTAGTTCTCTTTACTGCAAGTGATAATGATAAAACAAACCTTACACATACATGTTAAAGAGAACCAAGGATTTATATTATCACCATTATATCATCATCATCATTTTTATGTAATAACAGCATGTGAAATAAACATAATCATGCTAGAAACAACACTCATATAATAATAATTAAATAGCAGATATAATTCCTTAATCATGCAAACAGAATTTCTCCAACATGCTATGACATATCAAGAATAGATGCATACTTGAATAAAGCAATATCAACATCCACCAAACCATGAATACATCATCTCAATCTATATATTAAACCAATATTATTCATGCATGAATTAAGGAGTATTGCAAGGTAATCATGCTGGATGCAAATTCCATAATGAACACTTACTGGGGATTTGATTCTTCTAGCTTGCTCACTGTATATGTGTTGTTCTTATTCAGGCTATGAGTGCTTTATGGTTGCTTCTCTTTCCCTGCCCGTGAATCTTCTTGTTTCTGCCTTGCCTTGTGTATCTTCTTCTGCTGTATCTCTCCTTTTATTCCTCTCTTTTTTTCTCCCTATTCTCGCTGCAGCCATATCAAGTATTTATAATGGTGTGGATTAGGGTTTAACCTTGCTAAATATTTGGATCCCTTCCTATATTTTAGGATTTAACCTTGCTAAATATTTGGATCCCTTCCCATACTTTAGGAGAGTTAGGGTTTAACCTTGCTAAATATTTGGATCCCTTCCTATACTTTAGGAGAGTTAGGGTTTAACCTTGCTAAATATTTATTAAATACAAATAATGAATAATTCAAATGACTTTTAACAAATAAAAATTAATTTAAATTTTAGTTACATAATTGAATTAAAGTTTAAACCTATTTCTATTTTTACTTTCATCATAAAAAAAATCAAAATTATTCTTACTTAGATCAATCAAAATTATTTTATAATTTATGGACTTTTAAAAAAAATGTTACTCTTATAAATAAATTTTATTAAGTAAAAACGTGAGTTACTAAATAAATACTATTTATAAATAATGAATAAATGGAACATGAGTCACTAAATTATAAAAAATAGTTATTATAATTCAATGAGCTTTAACAAATAAAATTAATTTAAACTTTTAATTATACAATTAAAATTCAAATCTATTTTTATTTATCATTAAATTAAAACTATTTTATTTATATATATAATTTATTTATATCATACAGATAACCAAAATTATTATTATTTTTTATATCTGTATCACATAATAAATAAATTAAAACTTATAATTTATATGAGAATGTATGCTAATGAATGAATGCAAATGTGCAATGAATGCCATGCATGAATCAATTTATCATAAAAATTAACAGGCAAATTTTGGGGTATGACAGCTGCCTCTGTTCAATATTCTTAAACCGAGAGAATTAGAATGGTATGTACGTCATTCGTGATCTGGAGGTGGAAGATTATTGAACACTTAGAATGCCCCAAAAATTTGCACTTGTTAATTAAAAGATAGTCTTGATGGAGGTGGGCTTAAAGATGTCATCCAGAAAGTTTGATGATGAGAGCTTCAGAGTGCGTCGTACATTAGACCATATTTGAAGACATGGGTGTCACACTGGGTCGTACGCTAGACCGTATAATGAGTCATCCATTAGGTGATATTAGGGTGAGCTGAACCTGATGAGATAAGGATCAGAATGGGTCATACGCTAGACCGTATCTGAGTAGTAGAGTGAGCCATCCATTAGGCTGTATCTGGAGAAATAAAGATCAGAATGGATCGTACGCTAGATCGTATCCGAGTAGTAGAATGAGCTGTCCGTTAGGCTGTATCTGGCGATAAAAGGTAGTCTTACGCTAGACTACATTTCAGAATGTATCGTACGCTAGGTAGTATCTGGTGAGAAGAGCCAGACTGGGTCTTACACTAGATCGTATCTGAGTTGTAGAGTGAGCCATCCATTAGGCTGTATTTGAGGATAAAAGATCAGAATGGATCATACGCTAGATCGTATCTGAGTAGCAGAATGAGCCGTCCATTAGGTTGTATCTGATGATAAAAGGGGTAGTCATACGCTAGACTACATTTCTGAATGTACCGTACGCTAGGTAGTATCTGAGGGGATGAATATCCAAATGGGTCATACGCTAGACCGTATTGGAACAGTTGAAGGAACCATACGTTAGGCTGAATCAGAATGAGCCGTACGTTAGGCTATATCTGATAATATTTGTATATGTTGTATTTGCAATAAATGTCTGGGATGGGCTTAAAGATGCCATCATTAGGAGGATATCAGAATGCTTGTCAGAATGAATATTCATATGGATTATATCTGAAAGATGTATCTGAATCTTGAATATAATCGATAAAGATATCCGTCTGAATGAATCTTTATTTTGACTGTATCAGGAGGATAATTAACCTGGAAAAAAAAAGAGTTAGCCTCATGCCATGTCATGATGCATGAGATGTTTTATGCTCTTGAAAATAAATGCGAACATTGCATGCATGTATATGCTGTGAAATGATGCATGAATGAATTATGCGTCTGAAATTTTTTTCCATGGGAAAATAAATCCCGATATTCTGATTGGAGATATTTGTATTGATGACCCTTTCTTAGCTAGGGATATTTGATTTCTGTCTGATGGTAGAAATATTCAACAGAACCTGACTGGGGATAAAAGAGATGACCAGTCTGTCTAGTAGTGCCAATTTCTTCTGGGAATAACTGGTTTTGCTGGGGAATAGGATTTGCAACCGGATTTGTTAGAACACATGGTTAAACCTTATCCTTGATACTAAAGTCTTTTAGTAATTGCTATTTCTATTTTATGCATGTATTTCGGTAAACATCAATCATATTCAAATGCATATATTAATTCGAATTAAATCAATGGACGTTTATGCAAACAAAACGGAGAAAGTAAAACAAAAGTATCTTTTTGGAAATAAAATTGTATTGATTTTGAAAGAGGGCCTATAAACAAGCAATTTTAATACAAGGAGACAGAAATCCTAGTAAGAGGACATTGTCAAGAAAGCAAAGAAAAAACAGCTATGAAAAAAAAGTCCAATTGATTTTAATTCTACTACTGCTATTATGTCTTCAAGCATCTCATCTCTTGTTGTCGGATAGAAGTGATTGGCTTGTTCAGTCTCTTTGACTTTGGTGAAGCTGACCGAGAACGGGACATAGTCATACGCTTTAATCCCTAATTTTTGCCTGGACCGCCTTTTCAGGTTTTCAGTCCACCAGGATACCCTTTTTTGCCCAAGCCGCCTTTTCAGGTTTTCGACTTGCCGGGTGTAGATTTTTATATGTTTATCCCTAATTTTTGCCCGAACCCTTTTGGTTCGCCGGGATGCCCTTACTTTTGCCTAGATATGTCGACCTAACGGGTCTCTTTTATGCGTAGTATTTTTTAACTATGTCCGCGTTCACGGGATGCGGGAAATCTTCGCCATCCATTGTAGCAAGCATCATGGCTCCACCAGAGAATACCTTCTTAACTACAAATGGCCCTTCGTATGTGGGAGTCCATTTGCCTCTAGGATCACCTTGTGGTAGAATGATACGCTTTATCACCAAGTCGCCAATTTGATACACCTGTCTCTTGACTTTTTTTATTAAATGCCTGGGTCATGCGCTTCTGATATATCTGTCCATGACAAACAGCCGCAAGTCTCTTTTCATCAATCAAATTTATCTGATCGAGTCGAGTCTGAATCCATTCATCTTCATCTAAGCCTGCATCTTTCATAATTCTTAGAGAGGGAATCTGAACTTCCACTGGTAAAACGGCTTCCATTCCATAGACTAAAGAGAAAGGAGTTGCCCCTGTCGAAGTGCGTACTGAAGTGCAATAACCATGAAGAGCAAATGGTAACATCTCATGCCAGTCTTTGTATGTTACTGTCATCTTTTGTATAATCTTCTTAATATTCTTATTAGCAGCTTCTACGGCACCATTCATCTTTGGCCGGTACGGAGAAGAGTTATGGTGTTTTATTTTGAACTGCGTGCAGAGTTCAATAATCATCTTGTTGTTCAAATTAGTACCATTATCAGTGATAACTCTTTCAGGGATGCCATACCGACAAATAAGACTATTCTTGATGAACCGTGCCACCACATTCTTGGTGACAGAAGCAAATGAGGCTGCCTCTACCCACTTCGTAAAGTAATCAATAGCAACAAGAATGAAATGATGTCCATTAGAAGCAGTAGGTTTAATCTCTCCAATCATATCAGTGCCCCACATTGCAAAGGGCCAAGGGGCTGTCAACACGTTCAATGGGGCAGGAAGTACATGTACTTTGTCCGCATAGATCTGGCACTTGTGACAAGTTCTGGAGTGATGGTGGCAATCAGCTTCCATGGTAGACCAATAATACCCTGATCTCAGAATCTTCTTGGCCATCATATGTCCACTAGAATGAGTCCCAAAAATACCGTCATACATGTCTTCCATAATCTTTTCTACTTCCTTTTTATCCATACAGCGAAGCAAAGTCGAATCATGATTACGTTTGTATAATACTCCATTACTCAAAAATGATTTAGCGGAGAACTTCCTCAGAAATTTTCTGTCATTGATGGATGCCCTTCAGGGTATTCCTGAGTTTCTAAATATCTTTTTACTTCGTGGAACCAAGGTTTCTCTTCTACTTCATCAGCATTAAGTTCATAACAATATGCTGGTTCATCTAATCGTTCAATGGTGATCATGGGAGCTTCATTGTCCCATATGACTCTGAACATAGATGACATGGTAGCCAATGCGTCTGCCAACTGATTCTCTTCTCGTGGAATATGTTCGAATGTAATATCTTCAAAGTATGGGATTAATGTCAACACCCGCTCTCGATAAGGGATGAGATTCGGATGTTTAGTGTCCCATTCTCCTTTGATCTGACTGATTACTAAGGCTGAGTCTCCGTACACACTCAAAAACTTGATTCTTAGGTCTATAGCAGCTCTGAGTCCCAAAATATATGCTTCATACTCAGCCATATTATTGGTACAATCAAAACATAGTCTAGCAGTGAAAGGCGTATGGCAACCCTTGGGAGAAATAATTACAACACCAACACCATTGCCCAATGCATTAGAAGATCCATCAAAAACCATAGTCCATCGGGATCTCAGTTCGGGTCCTTCATCCGGTCCATGTTCTTCATAATCAGTAACAAGCATAACATCCTCATCAGGGAACTCAAAATTCATAGATTGGTAATCATCAACTGCTTGATGAGCCAAATGATCAACTAACACGCTTCCTTTGATTGCTTTCTGGGTAGTATACTGGATATCATACTCTGTTAAAATCATCTGCCATCTTGCTATTCTTCCGGAGAGAGTAGGTTTCTCAAATATATATTTGATAGGATCCATCTTAGAAATCAATAAAGTGGTATGATTCAACATATACTGTCTTAGTCGGCGAGCAGCCCAAGCCAAAGCACAGCAAGTTTTCTCAAGCAGTGAGTATCTTGTTTCACAGTCGGTAAACTTTTTGCTAAGGTAGTATATTGCATGCTCTTTTCGACCAGACTCGTCATGTTGCCCCAGCACACACCCCATTGAATTTTCTAACACGGTCAAATACATGATTAGAGGTCTTCCTTCAACTGGTGGCATCAGAATTGGAGGTTCTTGGAGATACTTCTTGATTTTGTCAAAAGCTTCTTGACATTCATCATTCCATATTATCTCTTGATTTTTCCTCAGTAATTTGAAGATGGGTTTGCAAGTAGCAGTCAAATGGGAGATAAATTGGGCAATGTAATTCAAGCGTCCCAAGAAACCTCTGACTTCATTATCTGTACGGGGAACTGGAATTTCTTGAATAGCTCTCACCTTAGCCGGGTCAACCTCAATTCCTTTACCACTAACAATAAAGCCCAAGAGTTTACCGGATCTTACTCCAAAGGTGCATTTGTTCGGGTTCAATCTCAACTTGTATTTCTTCAACCTCTCAAACAGTTTGTATAAATGATCGAGATGTTCTTCTTCAATATGAGATCTGGCTATCATGTCATCCACATATACCTCTATTTCATGATGGATCATATCATGGAACAAAACCACCATAGCACGCTGGTATGTTGCCCCTGCATTCTTTAAACCGAATGGCATTACTTTGTAATAGAAAGTGCCCCATTGCGTCACAAACGTAGTTTTCTCCATTTCTTTAGGTGCCATCTTAATCTGGTTATAACCTGAGAATCCATCCATGAATGAGAATACCTTGTGTTGAGCGGTGTTATCTACCAAAACATCAATGTGCGGAAGTGGAAAGTCATCTTTGGGACTTGCTTTATTCAAATCTCTGTAATCTACACACATTCGCACCTTACCATCCTTCTTTGGCACTGGTACCACATTAGCAACCCATTGAGGATAAGAAGTAACAGCTAGAAAACCTGCATTAAATTGTTTCATAACCTCGGCTTTGATTTTCTCAGACATTTCAGAACGCATGCGACGAACCTTTTGCTTAACAGGATGACAATCTTCCTTCATCGGTGTAAGACCCCAATTTTGTCCCTAAGATCCCTCATGGCATCATATCATGACATTGCATTGCCTCAAGGATCATTGGACACCTTGCTTCCTTCCCTGTGGGTGGGATCCCTTTGAGAGTGATTCTGGATCACCAAGCATGGCTTGCATTTGTATATCATTGCTTTTCTTTTAATCACTAACCAAAAATGTACAAAAATATGTCATTAACCTTTGTTACTTGCAGCTTAAGCAGTCAACAGGTCAAGGCATCAGGTGAATTCATGGTACAAAGAGCAGATGATATTTTCTTGAGATATGGATCATGTGATCATTTCATTGAGCTTATATGAGCTATAGGTTCATTTTGAAGCAAATTCCCAAGTGGTTGAGGCCCCAAATTCATCAGGACATTCTCAGGTCATCTAAGGACCAATGCAGTCAACTGAAAAGTCAACTGTGGGTTTTGAATTGAGAAATTGAGTTTCTTCATCCCATTCATGTCCAAATCATGCTTATTCATCATGTCAAAGATCAAGGTTGAAGAATTTGAAGTCAAGTCAAAAGTTTCCAAAAATGGAAAGTGACCTATAATTTCAACTTTCCAAAAATGGCAAGTTTTTAATCCAACTTCAACTCAACTTTACAACATTAAATAAGCTTCAAATAAATTTTTGTCCAACATGAAAGTTGAAGATCTATCTCTCCCATTTCCAAAAAGTCCAAGATCATGAGCATCTGATGATTGGTTGAGGAGATATGATCAAATCATTGACAAGTGTGCATGGAACTTCAAATGGCCATATCTTTTGATCCATAACTCCAAATTTGGTGGTTCTTTTTGCATTTTGCTTCTCATGACATGAGCTTTTCAAAACAATCATCACATTGCATGAATTGTTATCACATGATCACTTGCTATTCCATGCCTTTTTTGGAGGGAAATTGCAAAATTCAAAAATGGTGCATCAAAAATTCAAAAATGGTTGATGGCGGATTTTGCGGTCTTCTACCCAGTATTCGGTAGTTATAAACCCTATGTTGTTGTTGTCTCCCTAGTGGAGTCTGTGATTTCTTGTGGATAATTGCCGTATGCTAGCAATTTTATCCTCAGCTGAGTCTTTGGTTTTCTACCCAGTAGTCGGTAGTGGTAAACCTCTTGTTTCCTCAAGCCAGAGTCTTTGGTCTTCTAGCCAGTATTCGGTAGTTGTAAATCCTTCGTTCTCCCCTTTGCAGAAGTAACCTTGTTGTTCATCTTAACCGATGATGGTTACTCTTGTTGGTTATCCTCATCCAGTATTCGATGTTGATATTCCCTTGTCTGGGTAATTGCTCTGAGTAAGCAATTGTATCCCCAGCATGTTTTTGTGGATAATTGCCGTATGCTAGCAATTTTATCCTCAGTGGGTCCTTTCACCGTATGCCAGTGATTTGTTACCAGGATCATTGATTTTTATCAATGCATCCCCAGTGAGTCTTTCATTTACCCTTTTTGTTGGTAATGATTGTTGCTCCTTTGATCGGTCATCTTTATATACCTAGTTTTGGTATCCCGATGCCTTTCTTTTCGGTCGATTTATCCTTTATTAACCCAGTAACCGGTTGTGGATAATCTTCCATGTGAGTATACTATCCACGTTCTGACGGTAATGGATAATATATCTCATGCACTCTTCAGTCGAAGCCTGTTGTGTTTCCCCAGTCGAGTAAGATTCGTATTCCCTTTGCGGAATCGAATATTTTTCCCCTCTTTTGAGTGTATCTCCCAGTAATCGTTGATATGTCTCGTGGATAATTGCCGTATGCTTGCAATTTATCCCCAGCGAGTTATCTTTCGTCTACCCTGTTGTTGTTGGTAACGATTGTTTCTCTTTTCGGTCGGTCACCTATTATATGCCCAGTAACCGGTATCCCTGGTGTTCCTTCCATGCGAGTATATTATCTACGTTCTGACGATAATAGATAATATATCTCATGCGAGTATGCTATCCACGTTCTGACGGTAACGGATAATATATCTCATGCGCTCTTTGGTTGAAGTCTTTTGTCCTTCCCCATTTGAGTAAGATTCGTTTTCCCGTTGCGGAGTCGAATGTCCATCTTGTAAGTTGATTTGCTTTTTCAAGCCCTCCTTTTGGATGATGAGTGTTTTGGCATATAAACCAATTCACGCTTTGGTTGGTCACCTATTATATACCCAGTAACCGGTATCCCTGGTGTTCCTTCCCTTCTGCTCCCTATTATGACCTTGGTCCCCTGTGGAGTCAGATTTTCCTGAGTTGATGTACCTTGTTCAGGTCTTTCTCAGATGTTTTGGTTGATTGATATCTCTCACCCTTATACCGGTCTTAGATATTCTTTCTTCCTGAGCTTGTTGTTCTTTCACCCAGTAACCGGTGTTTAGATCACATGTCTCTTTGAGCTTGTTACCCAGTAACCGGTAACACCTCATCTTGCAGGTTTTCCCCATGAGAGTCTCTTTTGTTAGACATTTCCCCAGTGGAGTTTCTGTTGTGTTTCACCCCTTTGCTGTATTGGCGGTTTCTCCAATATACGCATGTTTCCCCGGCAGGGAGGTTCTGTGTGAAACTTTTTCCCCAGTCCGAGTCCGAATTTTTATCCGAAGTATCCTTTGTGGATAATTCTGCTGTATTGGCGTTTTCCCCAATACACGCATCTTTGAGTCAGCTTGAGTCTTTCCAATGGATTTGTTCCCTTTGGAAATTTCTTTTCCCCAATTCGAGTCCTTTACTCCCCAGTGAGGTCTCCAGTCCAGTCGTGTCCTGCTCACGCAGTGTCAGTTAATTTTCCCCTAATTCAGAGTCGTGTCCTGCTCACGCATTCTTTTTTTCTTTTTTTTTTTCTCATCCCCATGAGAGTCCTGTTAGAGTCTCTGTTCCTGGTGAGTGTATCACTCCGATGGATCATCGTTTCTTCTGTGTGGACCCATGTTCCCCACAGAGTTTGTTTCTGTTGCATTCATACATTTGCGTCATGAGGTCTCTTAGGGACCAAAATTTGTCTCATTATTGTTATTTAAGCCCATTCTACCGCGTCGAGATGAAGATTATAACCTTCACTTCTCCGGCTAGAATGACCTTAAATAGGGGCATCTGTAAGACCCCAATTTTGTCCCTAAGATCCCTCATGGCATCATATCATGACATTGCATTGCCTCAAGGATCATTGGACACCTTGCTTCCTTCCCTGTGGGTGGGATCCCTTTGAGAGTGATTCTTGATCACCAAGCATGGCTTGCATTTGTATATCATTGCTTTTCTTTTAATCACTAACCAAAAATGTACAAAAATATGTCATTAACCTTTGTTACTTGCAACTTAAGCAGTCAACAGGTCAAGGCATCAGGTGACTTCATGGTACAAAGAACAAATGATATTTTCTTGAGATATGGATCATGTGATCATTTCATTGAGCTTATATGAGCTATAGGTTCATTTTGAAGCAAATTCCCAAGTGGTTGAGGCCCCAAATTCATCAGGACATTCTCAGGTCATCTAAGGACCAATGCAGTCAACTGTGGGTTTTGAATTGAGAAATTGAGTTTCTTCATACCATTCATGTCCAAATCATGCTTATTCATCATGTCAAAGATCAAGGTTGAAGAATTTGAAGTCAAGTCAAAAGTTTCCAAAAATGGAAAGTGACCTATAATTTCAACTTTCCAAAAATGGCAAGTTTTTGATCCAACTTCAACTCAACTTTCCAACATCAAAGAAGCTTCAAATGAATTTTTTTCCAACATGAAAGTTGAAGATTTCTCTCTCCCATTTCCAAAAAGTCCAAGATCATGAGCATCTGATGAATGGTTGAGGAGATATGATCAAATCATTGACAAGTGTGCATGGAACTTCAAATGGCCATATCTTTTGATCCATAACTCCAAATTTGGTGGTTCTTTTTGCATTTTGCTTCTCATGACATGAGCTTTTCAAAACAATCATCACATTGCATGAATTGTTATCACATGATCACTTGCTATTCCATGCCTTTTTTGGAGGGAAATTGCAAAATTCAAAAATGGTGCATCATGGGAACTTTCTACCATTGCCATTGGGTTTAAAAAATGATTTTGAGTGTAATTGATCAAGGAAATGGCACTGTTCACGTGGGATTAGTCCATGCACCATGCATTTTTTATTTTTTGCAAAACACCTTATTTTAATTAACCAAGTTAATTATGGATTAGCAATGTGATTAGGACTTCATATAAATACCTAAATCTAACAGAATTTGAAGGAGGTTAATCATTTTTCACCATTTCAAGATCCAAATTCTCTCTCCCTCCAAAATTTTCTCTCATTCATAATTCAAATTTTTTCCAAATAACATTGCAATTTTAGTTCATATTCTGGTTCTCTGGTGTGAATTGAGTGCAGATCAAGTGTTGAATTGTTGAATTAGTGCAAGAATCAAGTGTAGCAAGCTCAAGAACATTGCCATAGAAATTCTGTTTTGAGTTAGATCCAGCACCTGTCAAGCTTCCTTTTCTTCATCAAACATCATTACAAGTGTCATAGAGTAGATTTGGATCATTCAAAGCTTCAGATCGTGCGAATTCAAGGATCTGCTCTTCAAGAGGTCAAGTTTCGAATCTCTTAATTTTCAAATCCATGCATATATTCTTGTAGATCTCATGTTGCTGATGATTCTGGTGAAAATTTCATGGAAAATAGTGCATTATTGAGTGAGTTATGTGTGATTTAAGTTTTGTGCACCAAACTTCTTTTGATCGATTCTTGTTATTGGTGATGATTTAGACTGAATTGATGCTTGATCTATGATCTACATTGCATAAGGATTTGTTTGATGTATTCATTTCATGATTCTGGAAATTTCTGGAAAAACTCGTATGAAGTTCATGCTGTTCATCTTGAGCTTCGTGAAGAAGATGAAGATCTTCATCCTAGCGACGGCCTAGCGTCCGTCCTAGCGTCCATCTGGTGCGCTAGGGTTTTTGCGTGCTAAACGGTACCGTTTTGTGTGGCGCGCTTCACATTTGAAAATCAACATAGTTCGATTCTGGCCGAAGGCATTTATTCAAATTGCTTCATCATTTTATGCTTTCCCTCCTTATTTTCCATACTATGCTTCATTTTGATTTTCATTTTTTCTTCCAACTTCAAAAATGCATAACAAATTAAAAAATGGCTCAAATAATTCCAAATTTTTTGTAGCTTGATCCTTAGGATGTCTAGAATTTAATGATATTAAATTTCGAAGTTGTGCATGGTTGGATTTTGGATTGTGTTAGACTCTTTGATCATATGTGCTTGTGTGACCTTGCCTTGCTCTTTCTATTGTGAAATGCTTGATTTTAATCCAATGGACATGAAATTTTACATGATGATTCTAGACACATTGATGGATGTTTTAGGCTTGGTTTGGTATTTTTCTCATTCACCATTTCTGTTTTATGCACATGTTTGCATGGTGTGACAATTTGTGTCACACATTTGGTTGATCAACTTGTGCAATTTAATATCCATGCCAAATGATCTTTGATGCTTCTGATTTTTTTTATGTTGATCATGTTGGATGTGTTGAATGCTCACGATTTTTTCCATAATTATTTGAATCATTTCTGTTTTGATTTAGAATTTTCATTCATGATGATCAAATATGAGCTTTGAAATTGTCTTTGACTTCTCTTGCACATTACATGGCCTTGCTTGATGATTTTGCTTTGGTCCTTTTTAGGACATGTTAATATGTGTTTGAAGTTGCATTGTGTTGAATTTCATATCCTGTTTTGAATTTTTTCTTCACCTTTGACCCTAGGCTTTGACCTAGTGGTTTGGACTTACATTTGAGCTTTGAATTTCAGGACCAAGCATCCAATTTCCATGGTTGATGTTGCTTCATCATGTGAATGTTGATATTTGCTATTGATTGCTAACATTTGGTTGTTTTGTAGGTTGATGATAATTCATTTGAGTTTGCCTTATGGCTTATTTGTTGTACATTGGAATTGTCTGTTTGTTATTGACTGTTATCTGTTTGTCTGAGTATTGTACTGATTGGTTTAGTTGTTTACACAGGTACCTAAGTTGCTTTAAGTTCATTTGAACTTTGCTTTACTTTTGCTTGTGGTTGGCATACCACTTAGGTATAATCCCTATTCTTCATGTAGTCTGGAAGACCTGCTGTTATTGGCAGGCACCTGTCTGAAGCCCTCCTTAAGAGGCCATGTTTTTGCTTGTTTAAATTTTGTGCCAAGCAGGTAAAGTCCTCTTAAGAGGCAATTGGCAGATAAAAGGGATGTGCAATCCATCCCCTGCTATTCAGTTGTGTCATTCATTTTGCTCACACCATGTGTTGATGCATTGTGAATAAAAAACCCAAAAATCTTGTCCATAGAGTCAGTCATTTGTGGAGAAGAGTTCCTTCATTCTGAACTCCCACACTTTCTATTGTTTAAATCTCTCCCAGGCCAGGGATAAGAGCTATGAGGCATAACCCTCATCTCCATTTCATCTGCTTCACCCTAACTCTCAATGTTAGGGTTAAGAGCTCAAAACACCCCATTCCAGTTGGCTTATTTCTAAAGCTTAACCTTGATTGAGCCTCTTGATTGTGTATAGTGTGTGCTAACTGATTGCTTGATTGCTTAATTGTGCATCTTTCATGTTTGCTTTTGCATATCTACTTGCATCATTTCATGTGCTTGCTTTTTGCTTTTCATATCATGTTTGTTTATGTGAGGAGTCAGATGTAAGGCCATTGATTGGTTATCTGTTTCCTATGATCATTTGTTGTGGAGTCAGGTGTAAGTCCATAGATTGGTTACCTGTTTCCTTGTTTGTTTTGTCCATTGAGGAGTCAATTATAAGTCCATTTATTGGCAGTTGTTTCCTATGATCTGGTAGGAGTTGGGACTAAGACCATTGATTGGCATTCCATTTCCTTGGAGTCGAGTGTAAGACCATTTATTGGCAACTTGTTTCCTCTTGTTTATTGCATTTGTTTCATTTGCTTTGTGAGACTAGTGTAAGCCCATTGATTGGCATCTGGTATCCATTTATGTTGGTTTTGCCTGATACATTGTTTACCTGTTATTTGTTTGTTACCTTTTCCAAAGGAATCACTTGGATCATCTACATATGATCTCAAGAGGTGAACACCTAAGAAGTTTTGCATCCCTTAACCTTCACTCTTTTTGTTTCTAAACCTCCATTTGCATGTTAACCCAAACCAGAAAATATTGTGCAAACATTTTCATTTCTTTTCAAATTAGAAAATTAGGCCTTAAGCCTTTGATTTTCAAACTTCATTTTCATAATACTCCTTTTGAATTGAATTCTAATCATACTTTGACCATTCTTTGTGAATAATTCTAATTGACTAATTCCACTCATTCAATTGTTTTGTGGCTTTGTCCATTCTTGATAAGTTTTCATACATTAGCCATAGATCTTAATTATCTTAGTGGTTGATGTAAATCTCACCTTTTGTCCTTAGTGATTGAATTGTAAGACTTCCTTGCTTATTATAGGGCATGGTCCCTCACTAGCAAGTTGAAGCTTTTCTCACATGGTGGACTTGTGGTTGTATAGGTTGAGTTTTCTCCCATGGATAATGAAAGACCTTAGGGCTTTTGTTTAAAATCAACCCACTCATATTTTGGAAATCTTTTAGCCGAACTACGAGGTTTTGATCCTGTAAAGGTACGTAGGCAATGGATCTTTCCATCCAAACACAAAAATAATAAAAATTGTATATTCTTTTCTCATCCTTCCAATCAATGTTTGCACAATAAATATTTTCATAAACAATATCTTTTGCAACAATTTGTGAAAAGGGTTCCCTAGGAGTACCTAGGATGCATTGGGTGCCTAATACCTTCCCTTTGCATAATTACCCCCTTACCCAGATCTCTGTACCTTTTTTATTAGTTTTCTTTGTAAAACTTCTTAGGCTTTTGTTCGCTTTTTAGCCATTCCTTTGGATAAATAAAAGTGCGGTGACGACTCTATCTTTGTATACTTTGCTTTTGATTTAGTCAATAAATCATAAAGTGACGAATACACCGCTACAGAAAAGTGGCGACTCTGCTGGGGATACTGTCATGTCTCTTTCCTAGTGGGTTTGCCAACTTTTCACACTTGTTGTGATATATTGTTTATGACATATTTTTGTACAATTTGGGATTAATGTATTGTGTGTAATGATTGATTTGCTTGATATATCAATTGCTTGCTTGCTTGGTGATCTCTGTGAGATGATTTCTATACCCGAACTCGAGTGCACCCTATGATAGGAGAATGGCATAGTCTCGTCGACTTGTGTGGAGTTATTCCTTAGCAAGTTGACTTGCGAGTCCATTCACTTGGTGGAGGTCATGTTGGATTAATAATGTCACACAAGTTATTTGTGGTTAGGCATTATTTTTTCAACATGTGCCGTAGAAGCCAAGGACCTTAGTTTACCAAGCCCATCTTGGCCTATTTTTAGGACGTAGTGCGGAGGTCGTTCAGATGTAAGATCTGATGCGATTGTTACGCGATACTACACTCATAAGAGTCTCTCTTGAGAATATTTTTGGAATACGAGTATTCGTTCCTCCGATAATATTCTAAAGATGGGATGATGACTATGGGAACCTCTGGTAGAACATGTTCGGCAGGTTTAAACCATAGTACACTCCCTTTGGGTGGTTCTTAACCGAGACTCCATGCTCGTGACTCACAACAAACCCGTGATTCATGGTTGATCCGTTCAGGCAACCTTAATATCAATGGAACCTGGGTGTTGATAAGGTGAAAACCATAATCCACCAAAACGAATGATTGATATTAAGGAGGTCTGAATCGTTCGTATATCCTTAATATCAATGGAACTTGGGTGTCGATAAGGTGAAAACCATAATCCACCAAAATGGATGATTGATATTAAGGATAATACGAGCCATCCCATGACCTTTGTCTGGTGTGCTTTGCTTGATCCTTGAGTGTGATTGTTGCATTCATGCATTCATGCATTCATCTGCATCCATATCATCAGATAAAAAGAAAATTTTCAAGGAACTTAAGGGGTTATTTGCAAAATTTTCAGATATGGAAAGACCAAAAAGGCATACAAAGAAGTACAGCTTTCGACAGCCCGAACTGAAAGAGTTAAGGAATCTGACATCTTATGTATTAGATCCCTTGGGTTTCAAAGCTCGTTATGGGAAGCTTCTGCCTCTGCTGACTACTCAGGTTGATGAAGGGTTGATGAATACTTTGGCGCAGTTCTATGATCCTCTGTATCACTGCTTCTCTTTTCCAGACTTTCAGTTATTGCCTACCTTGGAGGAGTATGCGCATCTTGTGGGTATTCCGATTCTGGATCAGGTGTCGTTCAGTGGCTTGGAGAGTATTCCTACTTCTCGAGAGATAGTTGACCTATTGCACATAGATGAATCTTTGGTTAAAACTCATATGACTACCAAAGGTGGAATTCAAGGTCTCCCTTCTGAGTTCCTCATTGCTCAAGCTACTGTTTATGGGAAGGCCATGAGTGAGGATGCCTTTGAAGCCATATTTGTGCTTCTCATCTATGGACTGGTATTATTCCCCAACATCGACAAATTTGTGGATGTGAACGCCATTAGGATCTTTTCTGTTCTTAATCCCGTTCCGACTCTGTTGGGTGATGCCTATGTCTCTTTGCACCTGAGGAATGCAAAGGGTGGTGGTGCTATTGTGTGCTGTTTGCCTCTGTTGTATAAGTGGTTTATTTCTCACTTACCTCAGACGGTCGCTTTCAAGGAGAACAAGGGATGTCTACGGTGGTCTACGAGACTTATGTCTCTCACTAATGATGATATCTCTTGGTATGATCGTGCATATGATGGTGTCCAGATCATTGATTCTTGTGGTGAATTCTCCAATGTGCCTCTTCTTAGTATATGTGGTGGGATTAGCTACAACCCTGTGCTAGCACGTCGTCAGCTTGGGTTCCCCTTAAAGGATAAACCTAATAACATTATGTTAGAAGGTGTGTTCTTTCAGGAGGGTAAAGATCCCCAAGGCCTGAAAGCAAGGATGGTCTGCGCTTGGCGCAAGATTCACAAGAAGGGTAGAAGTGAGTTGGGTCCGAAGAACTGCATAGCTTTGGAGCCATATACTACTTGGGTGAGGAAGAGAGCATCCGAGTATCTCATGCCCTATGATTACCCGAGACCTACACCTTTGGTTGTGGCTGGGCCTTTAACCCTCCCTAACCAAGGCGTAGAGGAGTTGAGAGACGAAGACCTTTCACGTGCTTGGATCCGTGAAAGAGAAGAGTTGCTTCAACAGCTGAAGGAGAAGGATGCTATGATCGAGTTTCTCGAGCATCAGGTCATTGATGATCCTGATGATACTTGGACTTCTCTACTTCCTCAGTCTTCCAAGTTCTGGAAAAGGAGGTATGACAGACTCGCCAAAGATAAGGCGGATATGGAAGAAGCATATGAGAGAGAGAGATCAAGAGGCTTCGTGCAGCTTATCTTCCGGCATCCCGAGCTTCTAGGGATCCATAGGATGTTTATTTTCCTTCTCTCTTGTAATATAATGAACCAATGCTGTACTTCTTTGTTCAAATATATTTGATGAGATATTTCCCATATGCAATTAAAATGATGAATATTCAAAAATTGAAAATAATACCCTAAACGTTCCTTCAAAATAAAAGCAAATCATGTGCACGAGCATTGCATGCATCATTTGCAGAAGCAGGTGTTGTTCCGGTCTTCTTGTCTGTGGCCTAACTCTGTGCTCTTCATTTATTTTGAAGACAAGCTGACTCATCGGTACTACACCAGAGCCAACTCTGCAAGAGTGATGGATCAACTCCAACAAGAGAATCGTGAGCTGAAAGAAGAGGTCGCCAGACTGAGCGCCCTGATGGAGCAATTTCTAGCTGCTCAGAATCAGACGTCTCCACCACCTGCAACTCCTCCCCAGAGGACTGTTATATCTGAAGTTGTGTCTTCGACTGTGCCAACTGCCAGTGCCCATTTCATGCCAGCCATGCCGCCCGGGTTTCCGTGGGGTATGCCTCCTGGTTATATGCCTGATATTCCAGCTCCGACATTTGCTTCTATGCCGGCATCTAGCCCGGTCCTTGCAATGCCTCCTCCTGTCGTGTATACCATTCCCAGGGTAGACGACACCATCTATCATTCTGAGTCGTCTGAGGGCCCAGATGTTAATGAAAAGATGGATGCTATGAATGACCAATTCCTTGAACTCCGCAAGGAATTGAAGACCCTTAGAGGAAAGGATTTGTTCGGCAAGTCTGCTACTGAACTCTGTTTGGTTCCCGGTGTTAAGATACCCGTCAAATTCAAAGTCCCTGACTTTGAGAAGTATAAGGGGAACACCTGCCCGCTCTGTCACCTGGTTATGTATGCCTGGAAAATGTCTACTCAAACGGATAATGATCAACTGCTGATTCATTATTTCCAGGATAGTTTGTCCGGTGCAGCTCTTCGGTGGTATATGAGCCTAGATAGTGCAAACATCCATTCCTTCAACGATCTTGGCGAAGCTTTCGTCAAGCAGTACAAATACAATGTGGATATGGCTCCTGACCGTGATCAACTCAGAGCCATGTCCCAGAAGGACAAAGAGACATTTAAGGAATACGCCCAGAGGTGGCGAGAGCTGGCAGCTCAGATTACTCCTCCGCTGGAAGAGAAGGAAATGACTAAGATCTTTTTGAAGACTCTTAGTTCATTCTATTATGAGCGGATGATCGCTAGTGCTCCCTCCGATTTCACTGAAATGGTGAACATGGGGATGCGTTTGGAGGAAGGAGTCCGTGAAGGACGGTTATCCAAGGATGAAGGCTCTTCTAGTAAGCGGTATGGGGCGTTTGCTAAGAAGAAAGATGGGGAGGCACATGCTGTGCAGTCCCATGTCAAATCTAGAAGACCCTCTGCAAAGAGGAAGCCTGTGCGTCATGCCAGCAGTCAGCATTAGGTGGCTCACATAGCACCTGTCTTTAGAGACAACAGTCAGCAATATCAGCATCAGCAACACAATAATCAGCAACAATCTCAACAGCATCAGCAGCAACATCGCCCTCAGCAACAGGCTTACCAGCCTCGCAACAACAGTAATCAAGCTAATTTGAATTATGAGAGGAAGAAGATCACTTTCGATCCGATTCCGATGTCATATGCAGAGCTGTATCCCTCTTTAATAGAGCCGAAATTGATTACTCCTAGGGATCCTCCGGCTGTACCTGCTAACCCGCAGTGGTGGTACAGGCCCGACCAGCATTGTGTTTACCACTCCGGTGCTCCGGGTCATAATGTGGAAAACTGCTATCCATTAAAGACTAAGGTTCAAGACCTTATGAGATGCGGCATACTGAGCTTTGAGGACTCAGGCCCTAATGTTACGAAGAACCCATTGCCCGAGCATGGGAAGTCAGTGAACATGGTCCAAGGTTGCCCTGGCAAATATAAAGTCAAATATGTAAGCCATATTCAACAGTCATTGGTTGAGTTGCATTGTCTGCTGTGTGATTACAGTCATATGGAGCACGACCATGACAAATGCAGTATCTGCTCTGCCAATCGTCTAGGTTGTCGCCAAGTGCGTAGAGAGCTGCAAGAGTTGCTAGATGATGGGACCATTGAGATTCTTCAGAACAGAAATGTTGATGAAGATGAACCAGAAGTGAATGTGATTTCCCCAGTGTTCAAAATTCCTGAGCCTGTTGTCATCCGTTATGATGGTAGCAAGCAGAAGGTCTCTCCTTCTTTAGTGATCAAGCATGCAGGCCCGGTGCCTTATTCTTCAGATAGAGCAGTTCCCTTCCGCTATAATCCTGTTGCTGTGGAAGATGGGAAAGAAGTGCCCTTGCCTTCATCTTCTGTTGTGAATATAGCTGATGTAAGCGGTCTGACCCGTAGTGGTCGCGTGTTTTCCTGTAACACCCTTCTAAATTACCCCAAATATTTAATTAAAATAACAACATATATCAATCAGAGTAGATATGCAATTAAGGGTGTCACACAATCATTACACACCATTCACCATAATAACTGTCATGCTCTTTTATTAATTCAAAACATAAAGCATTTGCACAATACGCAGCGGATAGAAATCAAATCAATCATGCAAAACATGTAACACATTACATGTAAAATTATTCAACAAGGTAAAACATCCCGTCCCGATGTTACATCTATCAGAGCATGACCCACTAAGGAGACTACACTAGACTCCAAGCACTAGCTTCTACTCAATCACTGCTCGTTACATGAAAACATAGTTGTAAGGGTGAGTTCCTCAATCGATATAATAAGCATTATAAAATATCATGTAATGCTAAGTAAATAACACATTAATCACCCTAATCATATCACACATTCGGTAACGGCAACCTCCACTCAAACATCATAATCATGCTCAACATAAACATCATAACACACGTATAATATTGGAACACATCCATTCATATTATACACAATACATACATTATGCAATGAGACTCCATGCATGCGGTACCGACTATTTGTGAACATATAGTTCACCTCACCGATCAAATCCAGATACGGCTACCAAGCCCACTAGTCCCACTCATTTGAGACCTAGTGACTCACTCACTAATTCCTCACCACGGGAATTAGCTACCACCCCAAGGGCCATGCTATGCACGCTAATTCACCTAGCATGCAAACATCAACAACAGTCCATAATGACTAACTCACTAATTCCTCACTATGGGAATTAGCTACCACCATAAAGGCCACAATATGCATGCTAAATCACCTAGCAATGCAAAATCATCAACAATAATCCACAATGGACATATGCTCACACTCTAAGCCACCAACAGTCCATTCACCATTGCATACATAACATATACATTCACAGCATTATGCATACCATCATACATTCATCAACACACGTATCAAAACATCATATCATGTCAAATAATTAATCACAATATTAGCACACTCCACTAATACCTATACTGCTCAAAACAGCGGGAACTAATCCCTATTACATCATACGCCAATATAGGCCAAACACCAATTATGCACACATTATTCAAATATTAATTTTTCACTTTTCCAACAGTGTTAACCGGTTAACGCCCTGGGTTAACCGGTTAATGCAACACAAAACACGCTTTCTGGCAAAACTCAACAGTGTTAACCGGTTAACGCCCTGGGTTAACCGGTTAACGCAGACAGAACAGCAATATTTTCACAACTCACAACAGTGTTAACCGGTTAACGCCCTGGGTTAACCGGTTAACGCAAGCAAAACAGCAATACTTCACAATTCCTAACAGTGTTAACCGGTTAACACCCTGGGTTAACTAGTTAACGCAAGACAGAAAGCTGTTCCTGCGCTAACACGAAGGAGAATGCAGAATTATCCGCATTTTCCGCCGTTGGAGGACTTCCGGACCTCCGATTCCGATTCCGTAAAAAGCTATACGTTCGGGAAATCACAACTCACACAAATACAGATTCAATTACAGCTTTAACACAACTTATCCAACACAATTTTTCAGCATTCCACATCCCAATTAGGGTCAATTCAACGGTTTATCACTACCCATTACATGTTAACCCATAATACCCATTAAACGACGATAAATCCCCCTTACCTGAGTTAATCCGGCGAATCTTTAAGCTTCAAGCTTTTCTCTTCTCCAACCTTCTTCCTCTTGCTCTGTCTCTTTGCCCTTTTCCTCTTTTCAGCCGCTTCTCTGCTTTTCACGTAAAACCCTCTTTACCAAAATGAAACTCTTTTCTTATTTCCAACTTATATACTTTCCAATAATTATTATTCCAATAATAATAATAATAATAATCCAATAATTCCAATTATTTAATTAAATTAATAAATATAATATTAACTTAAATTAAATAATTATCTTATTTTTATCGGGGTGTTACAACTCTCCCCCACTAAAAGAGTTTTCGTCCTCGAAAACATACCTCAAGCGAATAGCTCCGGATAAGACTCCTTCATCTGACTCTCAAGTTCCCAAGTCACATTGCCACCTGCTGGTCCTCCCCAAGCTACCTTTACCAAAGCAATCTCTTTACCCCGCAACTGCTTCAACTCTCGATCCTCGATCCTCATAGGTGATGTTTCAACAGTCAGGTTATCTCTCACCTGTACATCATCTATTTGGACTACATGCGACGGATCAGGAATGTACCTCCTCAACTGAGACACATGAAAAACCTCATGCAAATTCGCAAGTGACGGCGGTAAAGCGATACGATAGGCTACCTCCCCTATCCTCTCCAAAATCTGATAAGGACCAATAAATCGAGGTGTCAACTTCTTCGACTTCAAAGCTCGACCAACCCCAGTTATCGGAGTAACACGAAGAAACACATGATCTCCCTCTTGAAACTCAAGTGACTTCCTCCTCTTGTCGTGATAACTCTTTTGACGACTCTGAGCAATCCTCATCTTCTCCTGAATCATCTTAATCTTTTCCGTAGTTTGTTGAACAATCTCCGGTCCAACCACAGCGCTCTCACCGGACTCATACCAACATAAAGGTGTCCGACATCTCCTACCATACAAAGCTTCAAACGCTGCCATACCAATGCTCGAATGAAAACTATTGTTGTAGGTAAACTCAATCAAAGGCAAATAACAATCCCAAGCACCTCCCTTTTCCAAAACACAAGCTCTCAAAAGATCCTCCAGTGACTGAATCGTCCTCTCAGTCTGACCATCAGTCTGCGGATGATATGCAGAACTCAATCTCAGCTTAGTTCCCAAAGCCTTCTGCAAACCTTCCCAGAACTTCGATGTAAATCTAGGATCTCTGTCCGAAACAATACTCGACGGGATACCGTGCAAACTTACAATTTTCTCAATATACAACTCGGCTAATCTCTCTAACGGATAATCCATTATGATCGGAATGAAATGAGCCGATTTTGTCAATCTGTCGACAATCACCCAAATAGCTTCAAAATTCTTAATTGTCCTCGGTAAACCAGAAACAAAATCCATACTGATATTATCCCACTTCCACTCTGGAATAGCCAACGGTTGCATTAGCCCAGACGGCTTCTGATGCTCAACCTTTGACTTCTGACAAGTCAAACAAGAATAAACAAAACTCGCAATTTATCTTTTCATTCCCGGCTACCAAAATAACTTTTTCAAATCATGATACATCTTCGTAGCTCCAGGATGAATACTCAGGCCACTACGATGTCCTTCCTCAAGAATACTCTTCTTAAGTTCGGTAACATCCGGAATACACACCCGATTACCAAATTTCAAAACACCATTCTCATCAACTCTGAATTCACCACCTTGACCTTGATTCACTAGAGTCAACTTGTCCACCAAAAGCACATCGGATTTCTGACTCTCTCTAATCTCATCCAGAATACCACTTGTTAACTTCAACATTCCCAATTTAACACTATTGTGAGTACTCTCACACACCAAACTCAAGTCTCTAAACTGCTCAATTAAATCCAATTCCTTAACCATTAACATAGACATATGCAATGATTTCCGACTCAATGCATCAGCCACTACGTTTGCTTTACCCGGATGGTAATTCAAACCAAAGTCATAATCCTTCAGAAACTCTAACCATCTTCTCTGTCTCATATTCAGCTCTTTCTGATCAAACAAATACTTTAAACTTTTATGGTCACTGAAAACCTCAAATCTTGACCCGTACAAGTAATGCCTCCATAACTTCAGAACAAATACCACGGCTGCCAACTCTAAATCGTGTCTCGGATAGTTCCTTTCATGAACCCTCAGCTGTCTCGAAGCATAAGCTATAACCTGCTTATTCTGCATCAACACACCACCCAAACCCAACAATGAAGCATCACAGAAAACCTCAAATAAATCTGACGGACTTGGTAATATCAGAACAGGAGCAATAGTTAACCTTCTCTTTAACTCTTGGAAACCTTCTTCACATTTTGAGTCCCAAACAAACGCTTGCCCCTTTCTAGTCAACATCGTCAACGGTAACGTCAACTTAGAAAATCCCTCAATGAACTTCCTATAATAACCAGCCAAACCAAGGAAACTTCGAATTTCAGCAACAGACTTCGGAGCTTCCCACTGAGATACCGCTTCTATCTTAGAAGGATCAACAGCAACACCACCTCTTGAAATCACATGACCAAGAAAACTAACTTCTTCTAACCAAAATTCACACTTAGACAGCTTAGCAAATAACCTCTTTTCTCGTAGAACTCCTAAAACCACCCTCAAATGCTCAGCATGCTCTTCTTCAGATTTCGAATACACCAAAATATCATCAATAAACACCACAACAAACTTGTCTAGGTACGGATGGAAAATCCTGTTCATATACTCCATAAATACTCCAGGCGCATTAGTCACACCAAAAGGCATTACAGAATACTCATAATGTCCATACCTTGTTCTGAAAGCAGTCTTCTGAATATCCTCAGTTTTCACACGTATCTGATGATACCCCGATCTCAAATCTATTTTGCTGAACACACTCGCACCAACCAACTGGTCCATCAAATCATCAATCCTCGGCAAAGGATACTAATTCTTGATCGTCACTTTATTCAGTTGCCTGTAGTCCACACACAACCTCATAGTACCTTCTTTCTTCTTAACCAATAACACTGGTGCACCCCACGGTGACACACTCGGACGAATAAATTTCTTATCCAACAGATCTTCCAACTGACTCTTCAATTCAGTTAACTCAACAGCAGACATACGGTACAGAGCCATCGATATCGGCCTAGTACCAGGTACCAAATCAATCGAGAACTCAACTTCACGCTCTGGCGGTAATTCATTCACTTCTTCAGGAAACACATCAGGAAAATCACACACCACGGCTAGATCGCAAATCACCAGTTTATCTTTAGCCTCCAAAGTCGCTAACAGCATAAACAACTCTGCCCCATCAGCTACTGCCTCATTCACCTGCCTTGCTGATAGAAACAAACTCTTTCCTTCCTCAATCTCAGGAAAGATCACAGTCTTATCAAAACAGTTGATATAAACTCAGTTAGACACCAACCAGTTCATACCCAGAATAACATCAATCTGCACTAGTGGAAGACACACGAGGTCCATTCCAAAGTCTCTACCAAAAATACTCAAAGGAAAATTTAAACAAACTGAAGTAGTAGTCACTGAACCCTTCGCAGGAGTATCAATCACCATACTTCCATGCATCTCAGATATCTCTAACTTAAGTTTCACAGCACAATCCAAAGATATAAAGGAATGAGTCGCACCTGTGTCAATAATAGCTACAAGAGGAAAGCCATTAATATAACACGTACCTCGGATCAAACGATCATCTGCAAAAGTCTCAGAACCTGATAAAGCAAAGACCTTGCCTCCCGACTGGTTCTCTTTCTTCGGCTTAGGACACTGTGGACTGATATGACCCACTTCTCCACAGTTGAAACAAGTCACAGTCTTCAACCGGCACTCTGCAGCCAAATGACCACCTTTTCCACACTTGAAACACTTCCTCTCAGCACTGGTACACTCATGGACACGATGTCCAGCCTGACCACATCTGTAACACTTAGCAGGGGCACTAGAGTCTCCCCCACTAGGCCTCTTCATCCCACTCTGTCTCTGGAAACCTTTGCCAGCTGCATACGGTTTCCCACGATCATTCTGATTCTTGCCTTTCCTATCAACCCTCTGCTGATAGCTCTCCGCTCTGGCTTTGGTATCCTGTTCAAAAATCCTGCAACAGTCAACCAAATCAGAAAACACTCTAATCCGTTGATACCCAATAGCCTGCTTAATCTCGGGACGCAACCCGTTCTCAAACTTCACACATTTCGAAAATTCCCCAGTAGCCTCATCATAGGGAGTGTAATACTTTGACAGCTCTATGAACTTAGCAGCATACTCAGTAACAGACCGATTGCCCTGCTTCAATTCTAAGAACTCTATCTCTTTCTTTCCTCTGACATCCTCTGGAAAGTACTTCCTCAGGAATCTTGCTCTGAACACAGCCCAAGTGATCTCAGCATTTCCAGCAGATTCCAACTCAGTGCGGGTAGCAACCCACCAATCATCTGCTTCCTCTGACAGCATATGCGTACCGAACCTGACCTTCTGGTTATCGGCACACTCAGTCACTCGGAAGATCCTCTCGATCTCCTTTAACCACTTCTGAGCGCCATCTGGATCGTATGCTCCCTGGAACATTGGAGGATTGTTCTTCTGGAACTCACTCAGTTGACGAGCAACTCCCATTCCCACAACATTCGGATTCCCTCCAAGTACTCCAGCTAGCATACCCAGAGCCTCAGCAATCGCAGCATCATCTCTACCTCTTCCAGCCATCTCTATTCTGAAAACCCAACAAACTAAACAATAAGTACTGATAGGGTTATACAACACCTATCCCGTACAGGGGAAACAGAATAATTACGACTCGACTCGACCGGCTATGCTCTGATACCACTAATGTAACACCCTTCTAAATTACCCCAAATATTTAATTAAAATAACAACATATATCAATCAGAGTAGATATGCAATTAAGGGTGTCACATAATCATTACACACCATTCACCATAATAACTGTCATGCTCTTTTATTAATTCAAAACATAAAGCATTTGCACAATACGCAGCGGATAGAAATCAAATCAATCATGCAAAACATGTAACACATTACATGTAAAATTATTCAACAAGGTAAAACATCCCGTCCCGATGTTACATCTATCAGAGCATGACCCACTAAGGAGACTACACTAGACTCCAAGCACTAGCTTCTACTCAATCACTGCTCGTTACCTGAAAACATAATTGTAAGGGTGAGTTCCTCAATCGATATAATAAGCATTATAAAATATCATGTAATGCTAAGTAAATAACACATTAATCACCCTAATCATATCCCACATTCGGTAACGGCAACCTCCACTCAAACATCATAATCATGCTCAACATAAACATCAAAACACACGTATAATATTGGAACACATCCATTCATATTATACACAATACATACATTATGCAATGAGACTCCATGCATGCGGTACCGACTATTTGTGAACATATAGTTCACCTCACCGATCATTAACAATATGGGAATTAGCTACCACCATAAAGGCCACAATATGCATGCTAAATCACCTAGCAATGCAAAATCATCAACAATAATCCACAATGGACATATGCTCACACTCTAAGCCACCAACAGTCCATTCACCATTGCATACATAACATATACATTCACAACATTATGCATACCATCATACATTCATCAACACACGTATCAAAACATCATATCATGTCAAATAATTAATCACAGTATTAGCACACTCCACTAATACCTATACTGCTCAAAACAGCGGGAACTAATCCCTATTACATCATACGCCAATATAGGCCAAACACCAATTATGCACACATTATTCAAATATTAATTTTTCACTTTTCCAACAGTGTTAACCGGTTAACGCCCTGGGTTAACCGGTTAACGCAACACAGAACACGCTTTCTGGCAAAACTGAACAGTGTTAACCGGTTAACGCCCTGGGTTAACCGGTTAACGCAGACAAAACAACAATATTTTCACAACTCACAACAGTGTTAACCGGTTAACGCCCTGGGTTAACCGGTTAACGCAAGCAAAACAGCAATACTTCACAATTCCTAACAGTGTTAACCGGTTAACACCCTGGGTTAACCGGTTAACGCAAGACAGAAAGCTGTTCCTGCGCTAACACGAAGCAGAATGCAGAATTATCCGCATTTTCCGCCGTTGGAGGACTTCCGGACCTCCGATTCCGATTCCGTAAAAAGCTATACGTTCGGGAAATCATAACTCACACAAATACAGATTCAATTACAGCTTTAACACAACTTATCCAACATAATTTTTCAGCATTCCACATCCCAATTAGGGTCAATTCAACGGTTTATCACTACCCATTACATGTTAACCCATAATACCCATTAAACGACGATAAACCCCCTTACCTGAGTTAATCCGGCGAATCTTTAAGCTTCAAGCTTTTCTCTTCTCCAACCTTCTTCCTCTTGCTCTGTCTCTTTGCCCTTTTCCTCTTTTCAGCCGCTTCTCTGCTTTTCACGTAAAACCCTCTTTACCAAAATGAAACTCTTTTCTTATTTCCAACTTATATACTTTCCAATAATTATTATTCCAATAATAATAATAATAATCCAATAATTCCAATTATTTAATTAAATTAATAAATATAATATTAACTTAAATTAAATAATTATCTTATTTTTATCGGGGTGTTACATTTTCAGCGCCGAAGCCTCAGGCTAGGGCTGATTTTGATGTTCGTCCGGTGGGGAATGCTGTTAATCCTCCAAATCCGGCACCTGTTGCCAAACCCTCCTCTGTACAAAAGACTCCTACTTCTTCTGTTGGCCCTAGTGGCACTGTGAATGAAGACTGTGATGAGATGCTGAAGCTCATCAAGAAGAGTGAGTACAACGTTGTAGACCAGCTTCTACAAACGCCGTCCAAGATATCCGTGCTATCTTTGCTTCTGAATTCGGAACCGTATAGGGAGGCTCTGCAGAAAGTGTTGGACTTGGCTTATGTTGATCATGATGTCACAATTGAACAGTTTGACAGTATTGTTGCAAACATCACTGCTTGCAACACTTTGAGTTTCTGTGACGCTGATCTCCCTGAGGAGGGAAGAGACCACAACATGGCTTTACACATATCCATGAATTGCAAGAATGACGCCATGTCCAACGTGCTGGTGGACACTGGGTCATCTTTGAATGTATTGCCAAAAACCACTCTTTCGAGATTGTCATATCAAGGGCCTCCCATGAGGCAGAGTGGTGTTGTTGTGAAAGCTTTCGATGGGTCGCGTAAGACTGTGATTGGGGAAGTTGATCTCCCAATCAAGATTGGACCAAGTGATTTCCAGGTTACCTTCCAGGTTATGGATATCCACCCATCTTATTGCTGTCTCCTTGGTAGACCATGGATTCACGAGGCTGGCGCCGTGACATCCACCCTACACCAGAAGCTGAAATTCGTCAAGAATAAGAAACTGGTTGTGGTAGGGGGAGAAAAGGCTCTCTTGGTTAGCCACTTGTCTTCTTTCTCATACATTGATGCTGAGGATGAAGTTGGAACGCCTTTCCAAGCTTTATCTATTGCTGAGCCAATTGAGAAGAAGGCTCCTTCATTTGCTTCCTATCGTGATGCAAAATTGGCCATTGAATGTGGTGCAGTTGCTGGTTTAGGGAAGATGATTGAGCTTGAAGACAATAAATCCCGGGCTGGCATTGGCTATTCTTCTGGAGTCTTCAACGACAAAGGGTTGTTCAAGAGTGGAGGTTTCATCCACGCCGATCAAGCTGAAGAAGCTGCTGCTATCTTGGAAGAGGATGCAGAGGATACTAGCAATTTTGTCATTCCTGGCGGGATCTGCCACAACTGGGTCGCTGTAGATGTTCCTACAGTCACTCATAGATCAGCGTAATATGTTCACTTTGTTTAAAAACCCTTCTCCCATGCCAAAAGGAGAAGTGATGACATTGTTGGCGTCATATATACAATGATATTTCATTCAATAAATTCATGTTAAATGTTTGTTTTTCCATTTGTTTTCGCTTTTTGCTTTTGCATGAAATCGGTGATCACAAAAAACCCTAAAAACAAGAATAAAAGCAATCTTTTCATCTACATAATGATTTGCTTGTTTAAATTCTAAAGTTTTTTTTATTAACCAAAATCATTATGCAGGTTGATTCTAAAACCCATTGAACATAATGATCCAACGCCATCTCCCAATTTTGAATTCCTTGTATTTGAAGCAGAGGAAGATGATGTTGAAGGGATTCCTGATGAGATTACCCGTCTTCTTGAGCACGAAGAGAAGATCATTCAGCCGCACCTTGAGAATCTGGAAACAGTCAACTTGGGGTCTGAAGATTGTGTTCGATTGGTGAAGATTGGGGAACTCCTTGAAGAGTCTGTCAAGAAGGGGTTGATCAAATTGCTACGAGAATATTCCGATATCTTTGCTTGGTCGTATGAAGATATGCCGGGTCTAGATACAGATATTGTGCAACATTTCCTGCCTTTGAAGACTGAGTGCGTGCCTGTGAAGCAGAAGCTCAGAAGAACTCATCCAGATATGGCAGTGAAGATCAAAGAGGAAGTTCAGAAGCAAATTGATGCGGGGTTTTTGGTGACTTCCACATATCCTCAATGGGTGGCCAATATTGTGCCTGTGCCTAAGAAAGATGGAAAAGTCCGTATGTGTGTTGATTATAGAGATTTGAATAAAGCTAGTCCGAAAGATGATTTTCCTCTACCACACATTGATATGTTGGTAGACAATACAACTAAATTCAAAGTCTTCTCGTTTATGGACGGATTTTCCGGATATAATCAAATCAAGATGGCACCCGAGGATATGGAGAAGACAACATTCATCACACCTTGGGGAACATTCTGTTATCGAGTGATGCCCTTCGGTTTGAAGAACGCCGAAGCCACGTATCAACGAGCTATGACTACCTTGTTTCATGACATGATGCACAAGGAGATAGAGGTCTATGTTGATGACATGATTGCTAAGTCCCGAACGGAAGTTGAGCATGTAGAGCACCTGTTGAAGCTTTTTCAGCGTTTGAGGAAGTACAAGCTTCGTCTGAATCCCAACAAGTGTACATTTGGAGTCCGTTCTGGCAAGTTATTGGGTTTTGTTGTCAGCGAGAGAGGTATTGAGGTTGATCCTGCAAAGGTCAAAGCAATACAAGAGATGCCTGCACCCAAAACTGAGAAGCAAGTCCGAGGTTTTCTTGGCCGCTTGAACTATATTTCCAGATTTATATCCCACATGACTGCCACATGTGCGCCGATATTCAAGCTCCTTCGGAAAGATCAGTCTCATGATTGGACCGAGGATTGCCAGAAAGCTTTCGACAGTATCAAAGAGTATCTGTCTGAACCTCCGATCTTGTCTCCGCCTGTGGAAGGAAGACCTCTGATCATGTATCTGACTGTTCTTGAAGACTCGATGGGTTGTATACTCGGTCAGCAAGACGAATCGGGAAAGAAAGAATCTGCTATCTACTACCTGAGTAAGAAGTTCACTGATTGTGAGTCTCGATACTCTATGCTTGAGAAGACGTGATGTGCTTTAGCTTAGGCTGCTAAGCGTTTACGCCAGTACATGATAAATCATACAACTTGGTTGATATCCAGAATGGATCCAATCAAGTATATCTTCGAGAAGCCTGCTTTAACCGGGAGGATTTCCCGTTGGCAGATGTTGTTGTCCGAGTATGATATCGAGTATCGAGCTCAGAAAGCTATCAAAGGTAGTATCTTGGTTGACCACTTGGCACACCAGCCGATTGAAGATCATCAGTCTGTTCAGTACGACTTCCCAGATGAGGAAATTCTGTATTTGAAAATGAAAGATTGCGATGAGCCTACACTTGATGAAGGTCCAGAACCTGGTTCCAGATGGACGATGGTGTTTGATGGCGCTGTAAATCAGTACGGAAATGGTATTGGGGCAGTAATCATTACTCCTCAGGGCACACATATTCCATTTACAGCAAGGCTAACTTTCAAATGCACGAATAATAAGGCTGAGTATGAAGCCTGCATTATGGGATTAGAAGAGTGCATTAATCTAAGGATCAAGCATCTTGATGTGTATGGTGATTCGGCCCTGATTGTCAATCAAATCAAGGGTGAATGGGAGACGAATCAGCCTGGTCTCATTCCGTACAGAGATTATGCGAGGAGGATTTCAACGTTCTTTACAGAAGTTGACTTTCATCATATACCTCGAGAAGATAATCGGATCGCAAATGCTCTGGCTACGCTTGCTTCAATGATTATGGTGAAGTATTGGAATGAAGTTCCCAATATCATTGTGATGCACTTGGATAGACCAGTTCACGTATTTGCAGTTGAAGAAGTGAATGATGACAAGCCTTGGTATTTTGATATCAAGAATTTCCTCCAGAACCAGGTCTACCCGCATGGGGTATCTGTGAAAGATAGGAAAACTCTGAGAAGGTTGTCAGGCAGTTTCTACCTCAGTGGTGAAGTGCTGTATAAGAGAAATTTTGATATGGGTTTGCTCAGATGCGTGGATAGACACGAAGCAAACCTGTTGATGACTAAGGTCCATGAGGGTTCATTTGGTACTCATTCCAATGGACATGCCATGGCTAGAAAGATGTTGAGAGCAGGCAACTATTGGCTGACGATGGAGTCTGACTGCTGCAAATATCTGAAGAAATGCCACAAGTGTCAGATTTACGCGGATAAGATTCATATTCCTCCGACACTTCTGAATGTGATTTCATCACCATGGCCTTTCTCTATGTGGGGAATTGACATGATCGGCATGATTGAACCGAAAGCGTCCAACGGACACAGGTTTATTCTCGTAGCAATTGATTACTTCACCAAATGGGTTGAAGCCGCGTCGTATGCGAATGTGACAGGCAGGTAGTCGTGAAGTTTATCAAGAATCAGCTGATTTGCCGTTATGGTGTGCCTGATAAGATCATTATTGATAATGGATCTAACTTGAACAACAAGATGATGGAAGAGTTGTGCGCTGAGTTCAAGATTGCACACCATAATTCCTCTCCTTACAGACCCAAGATGAATGGGGCTGTTGAAGCTGCTAATAAGAATATCAAGAGGATAATCCAGAAGATGACAATTACGTACAAAGATTGGCATGAGATGCTGCCATTTGCTTTGCATGGATATTGTACATCTGTCCGCACTTCAACAGGGGCAACCCCGTTTTCTCTTGTTTACGGCATGGAGGTTGTTCTCCCAGTAGAGGTGGAGATCCCATCAATGAGAGTCTTGATGGAAGCCAAGTTGACTGATGCTGAATGGATTCAGAGTCGTTATGACCAACTGAATTTGATTGAAGAGAAGCGATTAACTGCCATGTGTCATGGTCAGTTATATCAGCAGAGAATGAAGAAAGCATTCGATAAGAAGGTCAAGCCTCGTGTGTTCCGAGAAGGTGACCTTGTGCTCAAGAAAGTCTTGTCCTTCGCGCCCGATTCCAGGGGCAAGTGGACTCCAAACTATGAAGGTCCATATGTTGTCAAGAGAGCCTTTTCAGGAGGTGCTTTGATGCTTACAACAATGGATGAGGAGGATTTCACTCGTCCTGTGAATTCAGATGCAGTCAAGAAATACTTTGCCTAAAAAAAAAAGAGTAAAGAAAAACAGAATAGCTCGCTAAGTTGAAAACCCGAAAGGGCGGCTTAGGCAAAAATGAGCGTCTCGGTGGAGAACCCGAAAGGGCGATCCAGGCAAAAATTAGAGACTTGAAAAAAAAATATTTGCATCCCGCTAGATTGAGTACCTCACCCTGGGACAATCTAGGCAAAAATTAGGGATTTGGCAAGTAACTGCATCCTGACAAGACTTTCTGTTTCACAGCTGTCTTTTCGTCAGAGATGCTCGCTCAGTCATCGTCAACTGAAGCTCCAAATACATCGGATTCAAATTGGTAGAGAAATGGTCATTATGCTCAATGTAGCCCTCTTCCAATATATATCACAGATTTCAAATTTGTACAGATCTATGGAGTCTTGCCATTTGCAGACTACCATTCCATCAAATAAATTTGAGCTTTTATCCAATTATTTGCACTCTTATTTGTTTCAATTCAACAAATGTTTTGCATGTTTTAATTGATAAAATGTCATTGTTAAACAAACAAATTTTTCAAAATTGTTTTTAAACAAAGTGAACATTCACAATGATAAAAGGATACTTAAGAATCTCTCAGTGCTCTCCCAAGGGTGGCATGATTTCCAACAGGGTAAGACATTTGTTCATATTCCTGGCATGGATATATCCTCTTTCTCCAGATTGTTGTTGGGGTTTCTCCCCAAGCAGAGCTTCTGTTGAGATTTTGTTCCCTAAGCAGGGTGTTTGTTGGGATTTCTCCCGAACAGATTTTTGTGGGACATAGCCTTTGTCATGACTCCTCCTCACTCAGAGTGCTTGTTGAAGACTTCGTTTGTCCTCTCTAGCAATATTCTCTCCCCAGCATGGGTGCTTTCCTTTTGGAAGATTCGGTAGTTGGTGGGTTGACATCCCTGTACTTCGTCATTTTCCTCAGTAAAGTCGCCAGCGGAGTTTTTGGCCTCTACCCAGTAACCGGTAGTTATAAGTCCTATCTTTTTGGTTTTCTACCCAGTAACTGGTAGTTGTAAATCCTATTTACCTTTTCCCTCTTTGCGGACTCTGTGGTTGTTTACCCAGAGGTTGGTATTTGTGAACTTGTTGTTCCTCGGCAAGAGTCGGTGGTTTTCTACCCAGTATTCGGTAGTCGTAAATCCTATTTTCCTTGCCCTCCAGCAGAGTTTGTGGTTTTCTACCCAGTAACTAGTAGTTATAAACCCTATTTTGTTTTCCCGTGCGGAGTTGTGATCCTTTCACTCCCCACACAGAGGTTTTGGTTTTCTACCCCGTATTCGGTAGTTGTAAACCTTACTTTTGTATCCTCATCAGAGTTGTGGCCCTCTACCCAGTAGCCGGTAGTTGTAAGTCCTATCTCTTTTCCCCTAGTAGAGGTAACCTTTGTGGTTCATTCTGGTTGATGGCGGATTTTGCGGTCTTCTACCCAGTATTCGGTAGTTATAAACCCTATGTTGTTGTTGTCTCCCTAGTGGAGTCTGTGATTTCTTGTGGATAATTGCCGTATGCTAGCAATTTTATCCTCAGCTGAGTCTTTGGTTTTCTACCTAGTAGTCGGTAGTGGTAAACCTCTTGTTTCCTCAAGCCAGAGTCTTTGGTCTTCTACCCAGTATTCGGTAGTTGTAAATCCTTCGTTCTCCCCTTTGCAGAAGTAACCTTGTTGTTCATCTTAACCGATGATGGTTACTCTTGTTGGTTATCCTCATCCAGTATTCGATGTTGATATTCCCTTGTCTGGGTAATTGCTCTGAGTAAGCAATTGTATCCCCAACATGTTTTTGTGGATAATTGCCGTATTCTAGCAATTTTATCCTCAGTGGGTCCTTTCACCGTATGCCAGTGATTTGTTACCCGGATCATTGATTTTTATCAATGCATCCCCAGTGAGTCTTTCATTTACCCTTTTTGTTGGTAATGATTGTTTCTCCTTTGATCGATCATCTTTATATACCTAGTTTTGGTATCTCGATGCCTTTCTTTTCGGTCGATTTATCCTTTATTAACCCAGTAACCGGTTGTGGATAATCTTCCATGCGAGTATACTATCCATGTTCTGACGGTAATGGATAATATATCTCATGCACTCTTCAGTCGAAGCCTGTTGTGTTTCCCCATTCGAGTAAGATTCGTACTCCCTTTGCGGAATCGAATATTTTTCCCCTCTTTTGAGCGTATCTCCCAGTAACCGTTGATATGTCTCGTGGATAATTGCCGTATGCTTGCAATTTATCCCCAGCGAGTTATCTTTCGTCTACCCTGTTGTTGTTGGTAACGATTGTTTCTCTTTTCGGTCGGTCACCTATTATATGCCCAGTAACCGGTATCCCTGGTGTTCCTTCCATGCGAGTATATTATCTACGTTCTGACGATAATAGATAATATATCTCATGCGAGTATGCTATCCATGTTCTGACGGTAATGGATAATATATCTCATGCGCTCTTTGGTTGAAGTCTTTTGTCCTTCCCCATTTGAGTAAGATTCGTTTTCCCGTTGCGGAGTCGAATGTCCATCCTGTAAGTTGATTTGCTTTTTCAAGCCCTCCTTTTGGATGATGAGTGTTTTGGCATATAAACCAATTCACGCTTTGGTTGGTCACCTATTATATACCCAGTAACCGGTATCCCTGGTGTTCCTTCCCTTCTGCTCCCTATTATGACCTTGGTCCCCTGTGGAGTCAGATTTTCCTGAGTTGATGTACCTTGTTCAGGTCTTTCTCAGATGTTTTGGTTGATTGATATCTCTCACCCTTATACCGGTCTTAGATATTCTTTCTTCCTGAGCTTGTTGTTCTTTCACCCAGTAACCGGTGTTTAGATCACATGTCTCTTTGAGATTGTTACCCAGTAACCGGTAACACCTCATCTTGCAGGTTTTCCCCAGGAGAGTCTCTTTTGTTAGACATTTCCCCAGTGGAGTTTCTGTTGTGTTTCACCCCTTTGCTGTATTGGCGGTTTCTCCAATATACCCTGTTTCCCCTGCAGGGAGGTTCTGTGTGAATCTTTTTCCCCAGTTCGAGTCCGGATTTTTATCCGAAGTATCCTTTGTGGATAATTCTGCTGTATTGGCGTTTTCCCCAATACACGCATCTTTGAGTCAGCTTGAGTCTTTCCAATGGATTTGTTCCCTTTGGAAATTTCTTTTCCCCAGTTCGAGTCCTTTACTCCCCATTGAGGTCTCCAGTCCAGTCGTGTCATGCTCACGCAGTGTCAGTTCATTTTCCCCTAATTCAGAGTCGTGTCCTGCTCACGCATTCTTTTTTTTTCTCATCCCCATGAGAGTCCTGTTAGAGTCTCTGTTCCCGGTGAGTGTATCACTCCGATGGATCGTCGTTTCTTCTGTGTGGACCCATGTTCCCCACAGAGTTTGTTTCTGTTGCATTCATACATTTGCGTCATGAGGTCTCTTAGGGACCAAAATTTGTCTCATTATTGTTATTTAAGCCCATTCTACCGCGTCGAGATGAAGATTTTAACCTTCACTTCTCCGGCTAGAATGACCTTAAATAGGGGCATCTGTAAGACCCCAATTTTGTCCCTAAGATCCCTCATGACATCATATCATGACATTGCATTGCCTCAAGGATCATTGGACACCTTGCTTCCTTCCCTGTGGGTGGGATCCCTTTGAGAGTGATTCTTGATCACCAAGCATGGCTTGCATTTGTATATCATTGCTTTTCTTTTAATCACTAACCAAAAATGTACAAAAATATGTCATTAACCTTTGTTACTTGCAGCTTAAGCAGTCAACAGGTCAAGGCATCAGGTGAATTCATGGTACAAAGAGCAGATGATATTTTCTTGAGATATGGATCATGTGATCATTTCATTGAGCTTATATGAGCTATAGTTTCATTTTGAAGCAAATTCCCAAGTGGTTGAGGCCCCAAATTCATCAGGACATTCTCAGGTCATCTAAGGACCAATGCATTCAACTGAAAAGTCAACTGTGGGTTTTGAATTGAGAAATTGAGTTTCTTCATCCCATTCATGTCCAAATCATGCTTATTCATCATGTCAAAGATCAAGGTTGAAGAATTTGAAGTCAAGTCAAAAGTTTCCAAAAATGGAAAGTGACCTATAATTTCAACTTTCCAAAAATGGCAAGTTTTTGATCCAACTTCAACTCAACTTTCCAACATCAAAGAAGCTTCAAATGAATTTTTTTCCAACATGAAAGTTGAAGATCTCTCTCTCCCATTTCCAAAAAGTCCAAGATCATGAGCATCTGATGAATGGTTGGGGAGATATGATCAAATCATTGACAAGTGTGCATGGAACTTCAAATGGTCATATCTTTTGATCCATAACTCCAAATTTGGTGGTTCTTTTTGCATTTTGCTTCTCATGACATGAGCTTTTCAAAACAATCATCACATTGCATGAATTGTTATCACATGATCACTTGCTATTCCATGCCTTTTTTGGAGGGAAATTGCAAAATTCAAAAATGGTGCATCATGGGAACTTTCTACCATTGCCATTGGGTTTAAAAAATGATTTTGAGTGTAATTGATCAAGGAAATGGCACTGTTCACGTGGGATTAGTCCATGCACCATGCATTTTTGATTTTTTGCAAAACACCTTATTTTAATTAACCAAGTTAATTATGGATTAGCAATGTGATTAGGACTTCATATAAATACCTAAATCTAACAGAATTTGAAGGAGGTTAATCATTTTTCACCATTTCAAGATCCAAATTCTCTCTCCCTCCAAAATTTTCTCTCATTCATAATTCAATTTTTTTCCAAATAACATTGCAATTTTAGTTCATATTCTGGTTCTCTGGTGTGAATTGAGTGCAGATCAAGTGTTGAATTGTTGAATTAGTGCAAGAATCAAGTGTAGCAAGCTCAAGAACATTGCCATGGAAATTCTGTTTTGAGTTAGATCCAGCACCTGTCAAGCTTCCTTTTCTTCATCAAACATCATTACAAGTGTCATAGAGTAGATTTGGATCATTCAAAGCTTCAGATCGTGCGAATTCAAGGATCTGCTCTTCAAGAGGTCAAGTTTCGAATCTCTTAATTTTCAAATCCATGCATATATTCTTGTAGATCTCATGTTGTTGATGATTCTGGTGAAAATTTCATGGAAAATAGTGCATTATTGAGTGAGTTATATGTGATTTAAGTTTTGTGCACCAAACTTCTTTTGATCGATTCTTGTTATTGGTGATGATTTAGACTGAATTGGTGCTTGATCTATGATCTACATTGCATAAGGATTTGTTTAATGTATTCATTTCATGATTCTGGAAATTTCTAGAAAAACTCGTATGAAGTTCATGTTGTTCATCTTGAGCTTCGTGAAGAAGATGAAGATCTTCATCCTAGCGACGGCCTAGCATCCGTCCTAGCGTCCATCTGGTGCGCTAGGGTTTTTGCGTGCTAAATGGTACCGTTTTGTGTGGCGCGCTTCACATTTGAAAATCAATATAGTTCGATTCTGGCCGAAGGCATTTATTCAAATTGCTTCATCATTTTATGCTTTCCCTCCTTATTTTCCATACTATGCTTCATTTTGATTTTCATTTTTTCTTCCAACTTCAAAAATGCATAACAAATTGAAAAATGGCTCAAATAATTCCAAATGTTTTGTAGCTTGATCCTTAGGATGTCTAGAATTTAATGATATTAAATTTAGGAGTTGTGCATGGCTGGATTTTGGATTGTGTTAGACTCTTTGATCATATGTGCTTGTGTGACCTTGCCTTGCTCTTTCTGTTGTGAAATGCTTGATTTTAATCCAATGGACATGATATTTTACATGATGATTCTAGACACATTGATGGATGTTTTAGGCTTGGTTTGGTATTTTTCTCATTCACCATTTCTTTTTTATGCACATGTTTGCATGGTGTGACAATTTGTGTCACACATTTGGTTGATCAACTTGTGCAACTTAATATCCATGCCAAATGATCTTTGATGCTTCTGATTTTTTGTATGTTGATCATGTTGGATGTATTGAATGCTCATGATTTTTTCCAGAATTATTTGAATCATTTTTGTTTTGATTTAGAATTTTCACTCATGATGATCAAATATGAGCTTTGAAATTGTCTTTGACTTATCTTGCACATTACATGGCCTTGCTTGATGATTTTGCTTTGGTCCTTTTTAGGACATGTTAATATGTGTTTGAAGTTGCATTGTGTTGAATTTCAGCTCCTGTTTTGAATTTTTTCTTCACCTTTGACCCTAGGCTTTGACCTAGTGGTTTGGACTTACATTTGAGATTTGAATTTCAGGACCAAGCATCCAATTTCCATGGTTGATGTTGCTTCATCATGTGAATGTTGATATTTGCTATTGATTGCTAACATTTGGTTGTTTTGTAGGTTGATGATAATTCATTTGAGTTTGCCTTATGGCTTATTTGTTGTACATTGGGATTGTCTGTTTTTTATTGACTATTATCTGTTTGTCTGAGTATTGTACTGATTGGTTTAGTTGTTTACACAGGTACCTAAGTTGCTTTAAGTTCATTTGAACTTTGCTTTACTTTTGCTTGTGGTTGGCATACCACTTAGGTATAATCCCTATTCTTCATGTAGTCTGGAAGACCTGCTGTTATTGGCAGGCACCTGTGTGAAGCCCTCCTTAAGAGGCCATGTTTTTGCTTGTTTAAGTTTTGTGCCAAGCAGGTAAAGTCCTCTTAAGAGGCAATTGGCAGATAAAAGGGATGTGCAATCCATCCCCTGCTATTCAGTTGTGTCATTCATTTTGCTCACACCATGTGTTGATGCATTGTGAATAAAAAACCCAAAAATCTTGTCCATAGAGTCAGTCATTTGTGGAGAAGAGTTCCTTCATTCTGAACTCCCACACTTTCTATTGTTTAAAGCTCTCCCAGGCCAGGGATAAGAGCTATGAGGCATAACCCTCATCTCCATTTCATCTGCTTCACCCTAACTCTCAATGTTTGGGTTAAGAGCTCAAAACACCCCATTCTAGTTGGCTTGTTTCTAAAGCTTAACCTTGATTGAGCCTCTTGATTGTGTATAGTGTGTGCTAACTGATTGCTTGATTGCTTAATTATGCATCTTTCATGTTTGCTTTTGCATATCTACTTGCATCATTCCATGTGCTTGCTTTTTGCTTTTCATAGCATGTTTGTTTATGTGAGGAGTCAGATGTAAGGCCATTGATTGGTTATCTGTTTCCTATGATCATTTGTTGTGGAGTCAGGTGTAAGTCCATAGATTGGTTACCTGTTTCCTTGTTTGGTTTGTCCATTGAGGAGTCAATTGTAAGTCCATTTATTGGCAGTTGTTTCCTATGATCTGGTAGGAGTTGGGACTAAGACCATTGATTGGCATTCCATTTCCTTGGAGTCGAGTGTAAGACCATTTATTGGCAACTTGTTTCCTCTTGTTTATTGCATTTGTTTCATTTGCTTTGTGAGACTAATGTAAGCCCATTGATTGGCATCTGGTATCCATTTATGTTGGTTTTGCCTGATACATTGTTTACCTGTTATTTGTTTGTTGCCTTTTCCAAAGGAATCACTTGGATCATCTGCATATGATCTCAAGAGGTGAACACCTAAGAAGTTTTGCATCCCTTAACCTTCACCCTTTTTGTTTCTAAACCTCCATTTGCATGTTAACCCAAACCAGAAAATATTGTGCAAACATTTTCATTTCTTTTCAAATTAGAAACCTAGGCCTTAAGCCTTTGATTTTCAAACTTCATTTTCATAATACTCCTTTTGAATTGAATTCTAATCATACTTTGACCATTCTTTGTGAATAATTCTAATTGACTAATTCCACTCATTCAATTGTTTTGTGGCTTTGTCCATTCTTGATAAGTTTTCATACATTAGCCATAGATCTTAATTATCTTAGTGGTTGATGTAAATCTCACCTTTTGTCCTTAGTGATTGAATTGTAAGACTTCCTTGCTTATTATAGGGCATGGTCCCTCACTAGCAAGTTGAAGCTTTTCTCACATGGTGGACTTGTGGTTGTATAGATTGAGTTTTCTCCCGTGGATAATGAAAGACCTTAGGGCTTTTGTTTAAAATCAACCCACTCATATTTTGGAAATCTTTTAGCCGAACTACGAGGTTTTGATCCTGTAAAGGTACGTAGGCAATGGATCTTTCCATCCAAACACAAAAATAATAAAAATTGTATATTCTTTTCTCATCCTCCCAATCAATGTTTGCACAATAAATATTTTCATAAACAATATCTTTTGCAACAATTTGTGAAAAGGGTTCCCTAGGAGTACCTAGGATGCATTGGGTGCCTAATACCTTCCCTTTGCATAATTACCCCCTTACCCAGATCTCTGTACCTTTTTTATTAGTTTTCTTTGTAAAACTTCTTAGGCTTTTGTTCGCTTTTTAGCCATTCCTTTGGATAAATAAAAGTGCGGTGGCGACTCTATCTTTGTATACTTTGCTTTTGATTTAGTCAATAAATCATAAAGTGACGAATACACCGCTACAATCGGCAAACGATGTACTACTATATTAGTATCCAGTCCTGGCATGTCTTCATAAGACCAAGCAAAAATCTCTACATAGTCATGTAACATCCGAATCAATCTTTCTTTGACACTGTTTTCCAAGCCTGCTCCTATTTTGACTTCTTTCTTGTCTACTTCAGTACCCAGATTTACAATTTCAATTGATTCCTCATGCGGCTGTATAGTCTTTTCTTCTTGCAGTAACAGTCTGGCAAGCTCTCCAGGCACTTCACGATCTTCCTCACTTCCATCCTCGGCTTGGTAGATCGGATTTTTAAAGCCATAACTAACAGTAGTAGAATTATTATCAACAGGATCCAGAGTGGATATGGCTCTGCAATTTGTTACGTGAGTGTGTGTAAGAAAACATAGCTTATTTGAAAGATGACAGGAAAGATAAAGAGCGCAATATTTGAATGAAAAAAGTCCATTTATTTATTGAATGTGAATATGCTTATGAAAATGACAAAACCCTTAACAAATTAGCTATTGTGCCCCGGGCATAGACACAATGCTTTAAGAAGTTCAATTGTTCATAATAAAAATTACAAAATTTGAAACACTAAAATAAGCAATAACAATTACTCCTGACTAAAGGAAATCGGGATAGTGTCTTTAGCCTTCCAATTATTGAGTCTGTCACCAATTATTGGGAAAATCCAACTATCCAAGTCGTAATCGCTATCATCATCTTCTACAGCATTAATCTGATCTTTGACTATCTTTTCAAAGCTAAACCCCAGGCCAAATTTATCAGACTTGTATGGTACATCGATCAGTTGACCCCAGTCAGTACAACCACCATCTTCAACCACGGCTTAAGCATCTTTCAGAGAAATCATAGCAGGAGGAGCACGAATAACCTTGGGCACACGGGAAGTTGGCTTAAGGATCGGACTGGTCGGAGGAACTACTTCAAATGACTGAGAAGGAGTCTCAAAGAATTCACCATCCATTTCGACGTATCTGAAGGTATGCACACTACTGAAAATATACTCTTCTTCTCCACACACAGTGACAATCTTGCCCTCTATTGGATACCTCAGCTTTTGATGGAGAGACGATGCTACAACACTTGCCCCATGGATCTAAGGGCGTCCCAGCAAGCAGGAATAGGCAGGACGAATGTTCATTATGTAACAGGTAGTGTTGAAGACTTGAGGTCCTATCTTGATAGGGAGAACCACTTCACCATGGACAACACTCTTCGCACCATCGTAAGCATGCACCACAACGTCACTAGGTTTCAGTTCCATGCTTTTACAATCAAGCTTATCGAGCACAGCTTTCGGTAGCACATTCAAAGAAGAGCCATTGTCGATCAACACGTGAGACAAAGTGATCCCTTTACACTCAATGGAGATATGCAGAGCTTTATTGTGATTCTTTCCTGCTGGTGTCAAGTCAGCATCAGAAAAGCCTATGCCATTATCAACAGCCAAGTTAGCAACATAATTTTCTAACTGATCGACAGATGTCTCCTGAGGTACATGAGCGGTCTTCAAGAATTTTATCAACGCATTGGCATGAGATTCAGAAGATAACAACAAGGATAACATCGAAATTTTAGACGGAGTATGCCCCAGCTGTTCTACCACATCAAAATCACTCTTACGGATGATTTTCAGCATTTCTTCCATTTCCTGCTTGGTAACATCTTCGGTAGTAACTTCGACTGGTGCCTTTGACAGAGAAGGATTGATTACTGGTCCCTTTCCTCGAGTTTCAGGGGCGGGAGGTGAGATTTCTGGAGAGAAGATCCTTCCACTTCGAGTAATTTTACTAGTCCCAACAATGTCAACGTCATTAGGATTAGCAGAATTATCATCTTGCTTTATGCCGTGGATGTAAACATCACCTCCATAATTCCACGGAATGGCTTTGCTTGAGGAATATGGTACTGGGCCAGGTGCAGTAATAATTAGGAGAGCTACCTTGGGCTCAGCAGTAATCTTCACAAGCACTCTAGTAGCGGTAATCTTCACTGGAACTTTGGACCTAGCAATCACAGATATTTCTTCAATAGGGTTTTCCACCTTAGGAATCTTTTCAAAGAAAATTGTACGATCATCCATCAGCCGTTGAATACCATTCCTCAACTTCAAGCAATCATTGGGTCGGAGTATACAGAGATCGCAATTTTCAGCACAATCTGGAAATAAACCAGCTTGCAATAAATTCTTCTTGATGATCAGGAGAGGAGATGCTAAGTCAGCTACATTAGTAATGTGAGAATTGTCATCCACAGCATTAACAATCTTGTCATGATTAGGCATAGGAGCAGTGATGACATTAGGAGTCTCCGGAGGATCAAATTTAATTTCTCCAGCGTCGATCATATCCTGAATCTTATTCTTCAACAACCAACAATCGTTTGTATCATGTCCGGGGCTATCAGAGTGATATGCACACCTGGCATTAGGATTATAACGAGGAGAAGTAGTGTTGGGATTTGCAGGAGGATATCTGAGGGTAATTAAAATTTCTTTTAGCATACCCTGCAGTGCTTGTGCTAAAGTCATATTGATCTTGGTAAACTGCCTTCTTGGCCTGTCTTGTCTGTGTTGGAAGTTTTGAGATGGCGGTGCTGCAATCGTAACTGCTCCAACAATATGGTCACGATTTTTCTTGTTATGACCCCTTTGATCGTACACAACATTTGATTCATTCTTCCCCTGATAGGACTTTTTGGTGCTTGTAGAGGTAGCCACCTGTATCTTTCCACTTCGAATGCCGCTTTCAACACGTTCACCCGTCAATATAAGTTCAGTGAAACCCGATGAGGAACTTCCCAATAGATGGCTGTAGAATGGGCCAGTCAGTGTACCCATGAACATGTCCACTAATTCTCGATCAGTCATAGGGGGTTTGACTCTGCCAGCCAAGTCTCTCCATTTTTGAGCATATTCTTTGAAGCTTTCTTTAGAGCCCATAGTCATATTCTGTAGCTGTAGCCGAGTAGGCGCTAATTCAGAATTATACTGGTAGTGCTTGTAGAAAGCTGTCGCTAAATCAGTCCAGGTGCGGATGTTAGAGCTCTCGAGCTGGTAATACCACTCTAACTGTGTGCCAGACAGACTCTCTTGGAAGAAATGGATCCATAGCTTCCTATCAGTGGTATACGGCTGGATCTTTCTCACATAAGCTCTTAGATGCATCTGAGGACAAGACGCACCATCATACTTAGCGAAAGCAGGGACCTTGAATTTGCAAGGAATGACCACATCAGAGACCAGACCTAAGCTTTCGAAATCCAGACCGGCCGCCTTCTGACCCTCCATAGCTAGCATACGTTCTTCCAGCAACTTATACTTATCATCCTTCGGAGAGTACTTTTCATTTTCATAATTTTCATAGTCGTCCTCAGGGTTGAAGGGATCAGCATTCTCATCTTCCGAATCATTTTCTGTCTCATCTTCTTTATCCTTTGGAATTCCAATCTTGACTCTTGGAGCCTGTCCTTTAAGCCTTCTTCCCGGGTTAATGTAACTCACAGATTTCTTGTCTTTCTTCTTCTCGAGCAATAGAGTCTTCAGTTCCTCCTGCCCCTTGGATAAGTTCAAGATTATCTCCTGGAATTGAGCATTCTGAGCCTGGAGATCCTTGACAGTTTGTTCGAGGGCCATTTTTCTGTTTGAGAGGAAGACCATGAGAACATTGATCCTTTAGAGTACCTGTTATGCAATGTTATGTTATGCTATGCAATGTATGAAATGTTTTCAAGGACTTTTGGAATTTAACTTTGCGTAAACCACCAAAAAGGGGAACTTTTATTAATAATTTCTTTAATCAATGTTCATTACAAGAAAAAATGAAAGCTCAAGTCTCCCAGGGACGACTTCTTTTTGGGCGGAGATATGCATTGAGACTTCGTTCCTCATTAAGCTGACTGGTGAGCTCTAATACTTTCTTCCTTTCAGCACAGAACTGAGCTTCAAAAGTATCCCTTTCCTCTCTCAACTGGATCCAAGATTTCTTCAATTCTTCAACATTGGTAGGCATATCTGGATAAGGAATGATCTGAGGGGTTCCTCCTTCAACTTTTGGTTCAACAATCAGAGGTCCGATTGCAAGATATGGCATGATAAGCTCACGAGCTCTGGCGCGTACCCATCTGAGATAAGGTTCCATAGGAATAGAGTTTTTCTGTCCTAAAGTACTTCTTTTCACCATGCCCCAAGCTCGTACAAACCTTTGACGGAGACCTTGAGAATCGTTGTCATAGTCAAACACAGTGCCTTGGATAATTATTTCATGTGGACCATCTCTTCGAGCATAACCAAACTGACGTAGGGCTAAAGCAGGATTATAAGTAATACCTCCTCTTATCCCTAGGAGTGGTACGTTAGAGAATTCTCCACAACGATCAATGATGATAACATTTTCTTTGGGTTGGGGACACCAATGGATGTCTGAATGGGAGAGCGACATTATCCTTTGAGACCATTTCAAATTTTGCTCATTCTTCAAGACTGATTGAGGAAGGTGCGAAATAAACCACCTAGATAATAAAGGTACGCAGCACATGAGAGTCCCTTGCCTTTTCATAGTACGAGTGTGAAGGGAATGCAAAATGTCTCCAAGCAAGGTGGGCAAAGGGTTATGAGTGAGAAATATCTTAACAACATTCATGTCTATGAATTGATCCGGATTAGTAAATAGCACCAAACCATATATTAGTAATGCTAGAACATCTTCGAAAGCGTGGACACTCATAGATTTTAGGAATTCTCGGGCCTTATTTATCAGAAATTTGGCAAGTAAACCCTTAACTTCACTTCTTGTTACCCAATTAGTTTCAATGTCGGACTTTGTCATGTGTAAAGCCGCGGCAACCTCTTCAGACCTCGGAATCTTTTCTAAACCACTGAAAGGTGTTTGATCAAGGATAGGTATCCCAAGCAACCTGGAAAATTCTTCTAATGTGGGTACCAACTGATAATCTGGGAAAGTGAAGCAATGATGTTTAGGATCGAAGAACTGGAATAGAACTCTCATCATATCTTCCTTGAAACCGGTGGTAACTAAATTGAGGAGATAACCATGTTTCTTGATGAACTGAGCATGATCGGGAAGTTCTGACACTAAATCCTTGAGTTGAGGAGAGGTCACTACAAAATTGATCCGGATGGTCTTCCTGGAAGCCATAGCCCTACAAAACAGAGCAAAGTTAAATCCCTAAGTCCTCGAAATGGTTAGTACAATGCCATGATGTCATGATGTTATGACGTTATGATGTCAAGTAAGTAACAAGCACAAACAAGTCACACCACAATCATTCCTAGGTTTTAAGGCTTGCATGAGTTCCATAGGTAAGTACCCTCCCCACTGAAGTTTGGTTGGTTCAATCTGTCCTAGAATAGTAACCGGGTTCTAGAAGGATCTCCAATCATTGACCTTTCCTTAAGTCCACTTCAGTGCAACACCAAGTGGTTGACCAAAATTTCCCTAAAGTCCAATCTCAAAGAGTGTAGTATCGAGTATCAACCAACCCCAGTCGGAACCGAAGTCAGTTATCTCACTACTTTCTAATGGCTAAGATGAGTCAATTAGGGTTCTAAAGGTCGGGTTAATGCTTTGATGACACCACGCAGACGCCAAATTTTTCCTCAAGTAAACATGAGGAACATCAGGACATCCAAAGTGTCACATTAACCGTAGCCATCATTTTAACCATTCCAGTATACGCCGGACAGTCGCGATGATCTCTTGCTACTTACCTAAGGTACACTAGATCCGAGTGTAGGATCTTTCACTCAAGCATAGAATATCCAAACAATCCCTTAAAAGTAAATCAGACAAAGAAATAATTCGAAAACATAAGGGATCTTATCTTTAAGGTAACCTCTCTTTTTAAGAGTCCCCAACAGAGTCTCCAGTTCTGTGATACGGTGAACTGACTTTGTGTTTTTGCTTTGAAAAGCTATGTTGCGGATAGCAGGAGTCGCCATCGACTTTTCTTTTATCCAATAAGGAAAGGCGGAAAAGAACAGGAAAGACCTTGATTAGATTTTGAGTTCGGGAGGTACATTATACAAAGGGAAGGTGTTAGCACCCTTTGTATCCATGGTTATCCATGGGCTCTTAATGCTTAACTCACTTATGTTTTCCTTGTTTGAGAAAGTGTTTGAGAAATGTGGTGTGTTTAGAAAATATTTTGCAAGGAGAGTTTAACTTTGTAATGATTCTTGTACTAATGTATACAAAGTGTTTATCTCGTTTGATTTTGAAAGATGTTTAGAAAAATATAACTCGGCGATGATTCTGGTGCGAATGTATACCAAGTGGTGATTTTCTAAAAGATGTTTTGAAAAGTGTGAGGTGTGAAAAGTATTTTAAGCTGTGAGCAAGCATTTAAAAGTTATACCTAACCAAGGTCTTTATAGGTATTTCCTATCCTTAGGAGGGTAAAACTGTCCTTACTATTGAGAAGCAAGTAGTCTTATCCTTTGGATGTAAAGGGACATCGTGGGGTCGTCGATTGGTCATTGAAGGCAACATTTGTAAGGATACCTTAGCATTCGAAGAGACGATCATCATTTAATCGTAGGCTACAACGAAGGGTCATCGAGGGACAAAGTCATATATTCAAAGGCAACGTTAGAGAGACAAGGTCATATATTCGAAGGCAACGTTCGAGGGACTATGATTTATCTTGTAGGGACATTGACCTTTTGATCGAAGGGACTATGACTTATCTGTTTAGGGATGATGATGATTTAATCGAAAGTGTGGAAATGATTGGATTCGGATATATTATCTTGAATTAATTTATCTAAGTTCGATTATTTATCTTTCCATGCAATCCTATTAGCATACATGTAGACAGTTATATTCATAGTATGGAAAAATTAAAGTGCGAAAAATAAGACTACGCTATTACATGACTTCGGGATGGGGGGTACATAATTTAAAAGGAGATATAAAATATCTAAATCTTAATTAACGAGTACAAAATTAAAAGGGCATACAAAATAATAAAACCTAATTAAACTAAAAAGAAAGAAATAAAAAAAAATTAGATTTTTATTATTCAAAATAGCCCATTTTAATTAATTAAGTGATATATGAAAATTTAATTAATAAACTAGATTAAATTATATCCTAGTTTAAATAACCAATATAATATATTAATTAGAAAATTAATTAATTGGTTTTATTTTAATAATAGAAAAATAGTGGTGAATTAATTATAGTGGAAAGCAGTGAGGGGGGAGCTACCAACGAGCCATGTTGGTCCATTCGTTATTTATTCGCCTTCATTAAAACATATATTAACTCTACACGCCACCATGCATGTTACAACTTTCTCTCTTACGGCAAGCTACTTTATTTTTTCTCATGCTGTTTCTTTCATGTGAATACAACAAACCTGTAACTTCATCTTATATCAAACCACACACATAAAATAAGATCATATGTAATCATCAGGCAATAATAAAAATAGTCATGCACAAATCAAGAAGCTTATGTTATTTTACTCATGTATTAGTTCTCTTTACTACAAGTGATAATGATAAAACAAACCTTACACATACATGTTAAAGACAACCAAGGATTTATATTATCACCATTATATCATCATCATTGTTATGTAATAACAGCATGTGAAATAAACATAATCATGCTAGAAACAACACTCATATAAAATGGCAGATATAATTCTTTAATCATGCAAACAGAATTTCTCCAACATGCTATGACATATTAAGAATAGATGCATACTTGAATAAAGCAATATCAACATCCACCAAACCATGAATACATCATCTCAATATATATATTAAACCAATATTATTCATGCATGAATTAAGGAGTATTGCAAGGTAATCATGCTGGATGCAAATTCCATAATGAACACTTACCGGGGATTTGATTCTTCTAGCTTGCTCACTGTATATGTGTTGTTCTTATTCAGGCTATGAGTGCTTTATGGTTGCTTCTCTTTTCCCTGCCCGTGAATCTTCTTGTTTCTGTCTTGCCTTGTGTATCTTCTTCTGCTGTATCTCTCCTCTTTTTCCTCTCTTTTTTTCTCCATTTTCTCGCTGCAGCCATATGAAGTATTTATAATGGTGTGGATTAGGGTTTAACCTTGCTAAATATTTGGATCTCTTCCTATACTTTAGGGTTTAACCTTGCTAAATATTTGGATCCCTTCCTATACTTTAGGGTTTAACCTTGCTAAATATTTGGATCCCTTCCTATACTTTAGGAGAGTTAGGGTTTAACGTTGCTAAATATTTATTAAATACAAATAATGAATAATTCACATGACTTTTAACAAATAAAAATTAATTTAAATTTTAGTTACATAATTGAATTAAAATTTAAACCTATTTCTATTTTTACTTTCATCATAAAAAAAATCAAAATTATTCTTACTTATATCAACCAAAATTATTTTATAATTTATGGGTTTTTAAAAAAAATATTACTCTTATAAATAAATTTTATTAAGTAAAAACGTGAATTACTAAATAAATACTATTTATAAATAATGAATAAATGGAACATGAGTCACTAAATTATAAAAAATAGTTATTATAATTTAATGAGCTTTAACAAATAAAATTAATTTAAAATTTTAATTATACAATTAAAATTCAAATCTATTTTTATTTATGATTAAATTAAAACTATTTTATTTATATATATATAATTTATTTATATCATACAGATAACCAAAATTATAATTATTTTTTATATCTGTATCACATAATAAATAAATTAAAATTTATAATTTATATGAGAATATATACTAATGAATGAATGCAAATGTGAAATGAATGCCATGCATGAATCAATTTATCATAAAAATTAACAGACAAATTTTGGGGTATGACACACACGCGCGCACACACACACATTACTTTGATTCTACAATAAAAAGAGCATATATCACACACTGATATTTTAATTTGATCATACACACTTATTAATTATATTCTAAATTCAACCACACACAAAACTTTATTAATGCTTTTCCACAATGGACAAAACTAGACAATACAATACATACTACTACTAGTACATAGGATTAGTGTACCCTCAATTAGGTAGAAAGATAACGATAAATATATGACTCATTAGTTTCTCACTTTTAAATATAAATAAATATACACATCTACACATACACACATCTAAACTAAACATACACATGAATACCTTAAGTCACTCCTTGCAAGCTAGCATCTCCAACTCTATGCAAGATACCATTTCCTTCCAAGCTACCTTGAGAGAGAGAGAGAGAGAGAGAGAGAGAGAGAGAGAGAGAGAGAGAGAGAGAAACGATGATAGTGTGAAACTTATATGATCTAAAATGGTGTCAGCATGGTGATGGTGGTGGTATGGTGGAAGCAATATGGAACATCGTTGTTGTGTTGCTTTCTATTTAAGAGAGAATGAGAGTGTGAGCAAATTCTTTACTTTGAATAAATTTTGAATGATAGCAAATTGTGTGATCATCATCCAAATGTTGGCTGTGCATTATCTTACATGATTCATTTGTGTTTTTATCCCATTCTATTGTTGCATGACTGTACATAAAGACCCACATTGATACATCTCTTAAAAGAACTCATACAATCTATTTTGTGTCAGTATGTATCAACACATAATCCTATGCATCGATCCATACAGTATGTTGTAAACCACAAAATTCTTTTGTTCAGTATGTATCGATCCATACGAGTCATGTATCGATACATGGACAGAAAAAATGCTCTATGGATCGATCCATATGAGCCTTGCATCGATCCATGTTAGTTGAAATGTCCTATGTATCAATACATACGAATTATGCATCAATCCATGTTAGTTGAAATGTCCTGTGTATCAATACATACGAATTATGCATCGATCCATGCTTACTTAAATTTCCCAAAAACTCATTAATCTTACAGTATGTATCGATGCATAGCCTCATGTATCAATACATAAGTCTGTTTTATGTTCTAACAGCTTCTGTTTTGCATATATAAGAAAATGTTGTGACAGCAGTGAAAACAACGAATTCTGAGAGGGAAAAACAGTTGAGACATCAATCAAAACAGTGTGTAGCAACAATTGTTTGAGCAATTAGAAACCTGAAAGAGACTTCATCTTCTCCATCTTCTCAATCTCTTTTCTTCAAGAACATCAACACATAATCATTCTTGTTCTTTGGATTAAAGGATCAACGAGATTACGTTCAGTGGTACGATCAAGGATCTAGCTGAGGTTTTCAGTGGAACGATCGAGGATCTAGCTGAGTTGAAGATTGAAGGGGGTTTCGAGGAAAAACCTACTGGTTTGTCCTTTAAGAACTGGAGTGTTCTTGCGGGTTTGCTAGTCACGTTTGCAGAACAGATTCAGCCGCAGCGTTGCGTTTGGAAATCGGGGGATTTCGCAAACAGGTCGTGGAACCGGTGAATTGTTTGCAATTTCTTGCAGGAAATTCTTGATCGAGCTCAGATCAAGTGAAGGTTTTAAACAAGAAGAAGATCTTGGGATTTAGAATTCTGTCTGTGTATTGAAACCTTGTATCAACGAATTCGGCATTATTGATAATTACAGTTCTCAATTTCATTTGAAATTGAGAGGGAGACGTACCCACACGCGAGGACGATGTGGGGAACTTCCTTACCAAATCTCTGCGTATCGTATTCTTTCCTTATCTCTCTTTACGTTTTCAACAGTTTCGCAATTTCAGATAGTGTGTTGTGGCTGCACTTTTTGCGATACAATAGTGGCAAGAAAACTTCTTTAACTAAAGTCCACTGTTGTTCATTATTGATCACATACACACCAACTGTTTGACAAAACTGTTAGCTGAATTTTATTCATTGGAATTAGGATTTAGTGATAAGTGCATTCAATTTGATAAGATTCCAGTGTTAATAACTTCTGTCATTCTAATCCAAATCCAGCAATAAATTCGCGTGTCTGGTTTTCTAGTAGCGGTTCAGAATAGACGGAAGTCGATTCGGGACTGAAATTTTCCGCCAAGTTTAAAAACTCTGATAAAAATTTAAATCCGTTTATTTTCAAAGAGGTGATCTATTCACCCCCCCTCTCGATCACTAGCCACACCGTCTAACAAGTGGTATCAGAGCGCCGGTTCGCTGGTGCTCTGTGGCTGCCTGTAATAGTATGGATTCTGAACCAAAGGGGGCGTATAATAGAGAGCCTATTTTCAACGGTGAAAATTACGGCTACTGGAAAGACTGCATACGAGTTCATATAAATTCTGTGGATAGGCTAGTATGGGTTGCCATTGAAAATGGTCCTTTTCAAATTACTATGACAAATGCGGCTGGCGCCATAGTTCCTAAACCAGAAGCTGATTGGAATGAGAAAGATGAGAAAAAGTGGTCGTGTGATTGGAAAGCTCGAAATATGCTAATTTCAGCACTTGGTGTTGATGAGTATTATCGAGTATCTCATTGCACGACAGCTAAAGAAATGTGGGATGCTTTAGAAGTTGCCCATGAGGGTACTACTGAAGTAAAACAGTCCCGCATTAACACTCTCAATCAAGAGTTTGAGCTCTTTCGCATGAAACAAGGAGAATCTATCTCCGACATGCAAAGAGATTCACTCATCTCACTAATAGGTTGAATGCACTTGGAAAACCTGTTTCCAATGAAATTGCTACAAATAAAATTCTCAGGTGTCTTAGCAGGGAATGGCAACCTAAAGTAACAGCAATTAAGGAAGCCAACGATCTAACGAGACTTACGATTACAACTCTGTTTGGAAAGCTGGAAGAACATCAGCAAGCATTGGAAAGTCTTGAAAAATATGAGAACAAAAGTAAGAAGGAAAAGGAGAAGAAAAGAGACAAAGAGGGAGAGAAGAAGCCAATAGCTCTTGTGGCCTCTAGCTCTAAGTCCTCACGAAAAGAGCAAAGTGACAATGATTCTAGTAGTGACAAAGATTCGGATGATGAAGAAATGGGACTGTTTGTAAGGAGATATAATAGATTCATTCGAAAGAATGGAGTCAAGCATTCCGACAAAAACCTCATGAAGTTTCGAAGACAATCTACAGATGCGAAACAGGAAGAGAATAAGAAGAGTAGAGGAAGAGGATCTTGTTTTAATTGTGGTAAATCTGGACATTATAAAATGGACTGTCCTATGAAGTATAAGGATCAAAGAAAAGCTTCACCAAAAGGGTACAGCAAACAAAGAAGAGCTTACATTGCATGGGAAAGTGATAGTGATTCATCAAGCACACAAAGCTCAAGTGATAGTGATGAAACCGCAAATCTATGCCTTATGGCTCACACCAAAAATCTGTCCTACCACAAGAAGAAAATCAATGACAAGAAGGTAAAACAAGCCTATTATAATAACTTCTCTTCTATGTCTTTTTCTGAACTGAAAATAGCTTTTGAAAAACTGCATAACGAAGCTGTAGATGCTTTTAAAAGATTATCTTCCGACAAACAAATTTTCTCATTTTTGGAAGGTAAAGTATACAAAGCTGAAAATGATTTAGAATCGTTAAAAGCTAGTATTGCAAAAAATTCAAAAGATATTGACATTAATGGATGTAGTAAAGTTAGGTATTGTGACGCTTGTCATATTTGGCAAAAAGAGGTAAACACTCTCAAGGTCAAATTAGAGAAAGCGCTACAACCTAAGGTTACTTATATCGTTGACTCTAGTTTGTTTAAGAAGTCATTAAATCCACCATATGCAAAATACTCTTTTATTCCAAAGGATTTAATGAACAAGAATAAACAAACACATCATCATGGTTCATGTCATTATTGTTGTCGTGCTGGCCATACCATTGAGAAATGTAAGTTTAGGAGATTTCTTGTTCCTAAAGGCATTTATCAATGGATGCCAAAAGGCAACCATGTTAGCACTTACCCACTTGGACCCAATGAAATTTGGGTACCAACCTATCTCGTTTGATATTATAGGATGAGTGCCTTGCTTCCGTAGATAGAAGATGGTTTCTTGACAGCGGTTGCTCAAGGCACATGACCGGTGACATATCGCTTTTCATAGAATTCAAAGCAAAGAAGAAGGGATATGTTACTTATGGAGACAATAACAAAGGAGCTATACTCGGCAAAGGTAGTGTAGGTAATCCCTCCACCACTACTATTTCTAATGTCCATCTAGTAGAGGGACTTAAGCATAATTTGTTAAGCATAAGTCAATTGTGTGACATGGGCTATAAAGTCTCTTTCACAAAAACTTGCTGCATAATTGAACATGCTGAACAAAACATTGTGTTTAAGGGTGTAAGAGTAAACAATATCTATATGCTTGACCTTTTTGATGTATCTTTAACAAGTACTAAATGTCTAGTTACCTTGAATGATGATTCTTGGCTTTGGCATAGACGTTTAGCACATGTTAATTTCGATTTGCTTAATAAGGTTGTATCTAAGGATCTAGTAGTCGGTCTTCCAAAAATAAAAATTTCAAAAGACCACCTATGTGACGCGTGCCAAATGGGAAAGCAAACGAGGGTCTCTTTTAAATCAAAAAATATAATCTCAACTTCACGACCCCTTGAGCTTCTCCATATGGATCTCTTTGGACCTTCTAGGACAAAGAGCTTAGGTGGAAATTACTATGGTTTTGTAATTGTTGATGACTATTCTAGATTTACTTGGACTATATTCCTTCATAGCAAAGATGAAACTTTTTCTGCTTTTAAGAATTTTGCAAATCTGTCCCAAAACAAAATGAATTCCAAAATAGTTACAATCCGTAGCGATCATGGTGGTGAATTTCAAAATTATCACTTTGATAAGTACTGTGACAAGTATGGTATTGAGCATAATTTTTCAGCTCCTCGAACTCCACAACAAAATGGCGTTGTGGAGCGTAAAAATCGTGTTTTAGAGGAGTTGGCAAGAACAATGCTAAATGAGGGTGGATTACCAAAATACTTTTGGGCTGATGCTGTTAGCACAACTTGTTATGTTTTAAACAGGATCTTAATCCGTCCTATTTTAAATAAAACCCCTTATGAGCTTTTAAAAGGAAGAAAGCCAAACTTGTCACATCTTCACGTGTTCGGTTGTAAATGTTTTGTTTTGAATAATGGTAAGGAAAATATTGGGAAGTTTGATGCAAAAGCGAATGAAGGTATCTTTCTTGGATACTCACTATCAAGTAAAGCATATAGAGTGTATAATAAGCGTTTACTTACTGTTGAAGAATCTGTCCATGTTTCCTTTGACGAGTCTTATCCGAAAAATGTCGGAAAAGGTATTTCTTTTGATGACGCAGGTGTATCTACAGAAGACATACTCAAGGAGGTTGTTAAGGAAACTGATCAGTCCAAAACAGCTGCCCATGAGAAGGAGGAAGATACTAGTCATGGAGAAGATGAGGAAGAAAAGACAGCTGAAGTGAATGAGCTTCCAACAGCTTGGAAGTCCTCAAAAGACCATCCTATCGACAACATCTTGGGAGACATTTCAAAGGGAGTAATGACCCGTTCTAAGATAAGTAATTTTTGTTCTCACTTCGCTTTTGTTTCACAAGTGGAACCTAAAAATGCCAAAGAGGCCTTGATTGATGAATTTTGGCTAATGGCCATGCAAGAAGAGCTTAATCAATTTAAAAGAAATGACGTTTGGGAACTTGTCCCTCGTCCGCGAGATCATCATATCATAGGTACTAAATGGGTTTTTAGAAATAAGCTTGATGAAAACGGAGTGATAACTAGGAACAAGGCACGTTTAGTAGCACAAGGGTATAACCAAGAGGAGGGCATAGACTATGAGGAAACTTATGCTCCAGTTGCTCGCCTTGAAGCTATACGTCTCTTGCTTGCCTATGCGTGTTCTAACGATTTTAAGCTCTACCAAATGGACGTAAATAGTGATTTTCTTAATGGTGTCATAAATGAAGAAGTATATGTCTCACAACCTCCTGGTTTTGAGAATGCTGAAAATCCAGATTATGTTTACAAATTAAAACGAGCTTTGTATGGTCTTAAACAAGCCCCTCGGGTTTGGTATGAAAGGCTCAGCAAATTTCTAATTGATCATGGATATTCAAGAGGTAAAGTGGATAATACTCTCTTTATTAAACATAAGGGAAAGCACATCCTTTTAGTTCAAGTGTATGTAGACGATATAATTTTTGGTTCAACTAACATACACTTGGTCGAAGAATTTTCTAAGGTTATGCAGTGTGAATTTGAGATGAGTCTCATGGGGGAGCTGAATTACTTCCTAGGACTGCAGATAAAGCAACTTGATGAGGGTACAACAGTATGTCAAACAAAATACTGCAGAGAACTACTCAAGCGCTTTGGAATGAATGACTCAAAATCAATTGACACCCCTATGCCTACCAACGGAAATCTGGATAAGGATGAGCATGGTAAGTGCGTAGATGTCAAAAAGTTCAGAGGTATGATTGGATCTCTTCTGTATCTTTCTGCTTCTAGACCTGACATCATGTTTAGTGTTTGTATGTGTGCACGATATCAATCAAATCCTAAGGAATCACACCTAAAAGCTGTTAAGCGCATATTTAGATATCTTCATGGAACACCTAAATATGGGTTGTGGTATTCCAAAGGAAGTGATTGTAGTTTAGTGGGTTACTCTGATTCTGATTTTGCTGGCTGCAAATCAGATAGGAAAAGCACAAGTGGTACATGTCACCTGTTTTCAAACTCCTTGGTAAGTTGGCATAGCAAAAAGCAGGTATCTGTGGCTTTGTCAACTGCAGAGGCAGAATACGTTGCAGCCGGTAGTTGTTGTGCTCAAATTCTGTGGCTAAAGCAACAACTATAAGACTTTAACATTCAACTCAAACGTATTCCAATAAAATGTGACAACACTAGTGCCATAAACCTTACTAAAAACCCTGTTTTACACTCACGCACTAAACACATAGAGATTAGACATCACTTTCGTCGCGACCATGTTGAAAAAGAAGACGTTGTATTTGAGCATGTTGATTCTAAAAATCAGCTTGCTGATATATTCACTAAACCTTTGGCAACGGAACCGTTCTTCAACATTCATCGTGAATTAGGAATCTTAGATCTCTCTCAATTGATGTCTTAAGCATGTTTATTCTTATTTATATTATGCCTCACCTTGGTTGATGAGATTTGTTTTAGCTATCATGTATACGTCACAAGATTACACCAACAGAGGTAATATCACTCCTTTCTACACTTCTTTTACAACTATGTGTATGTTAGAACAAAATTCCTTACTCTCGTTTATGTAAATTTCTTTGCATATATTGTTTGAACATTAAGAAACTGATTTATGAATCATACTTGGGCATAACTACCATGACATACTTCATAATGCATATCCATACTGCATAAAAATTCATTAAAATCTGGTTTGGCATCAGTATGTATCGATCCAAACATGTATGCATCGATTCATATCTTCTGCATTTCAAATTTTTCAAAACTGGTTCAGGATGCATCGATCCATCCATCGCATGTATCGATACATAGACCTGTTAAAAACATAAATGCATGATATGGATCGATCCATGGCCATATGCATCGACACATACTGATGCTATTTGAATTAAATGCATTTTTCTCTCTCTCATGGATCGACACATCAGCCACTCTTACCACATCCTATCTCAAGACTTCATATCAGTAGTACCCATACCTTCCAAAACCAGTGGCTAACCCTAATCTCCCTCATCATCACTCAATCTAAAACCCTAAACTCATTCCACTTTCCCTCACCCATTCATCACAATGCCTCCTCCTCCGCCTCCGCCGAGCTTCAGAGATCCTGATAGAGCTGATGAGGAGTCCTGTGGTGGCCACAATCCCCATTAACCAATCATCATTTCATTTCACTGCATTTCATCTCATGCTGCTCAAGTTTTATTTGAATTGTTGCACAATATATGGTTTAGCTTATGTAATTCTTAAACTCGTTCTACTCCTTAAATGCTTTTCACTTTCTGTTTACCTCTATTGTTATTGCCCTTATTTGTCATTCTTTGTGAGTGATTCTTTACTTTGAAGCTTCCTTCTTTGTGATTGCTAGCTTTTTTATCAATTTTTTGCCATGTCCTGCTACAACATGTTGCCTTGATAAACCTGTTTCTTCCTCTTTTTGATGTTGACAAAGGGGGAGAAATGCAGATATGCACAAACTCAGGGGGAGTATCACACATCTTGCCAAAAATTTGCCATCATCAAAAAGGGGGAGTTTTGAGCAAATTCTTTACTTTGATACATCTCTTAAAAGAACTCATACAATCTATTTTGTATCAGTATGTATCAACACATAATCCTATGCATCGATCCATACAGTATGTTGTAAACCACAAAATTCTTTTATTCAGTATGTATCGATCCATACGAGTCATGTATCGATACATGGACAGAAAAAATGCTCTATGGATCGATCCATACGAGCCTTGCATCGATCCATGTTAGTTGAAATGTCCTATGTATCAATACATACGAATTATGCATCGATCCATGTTAGTTGAAATGTCCTGTGTATCAATACATACGAATTATGCATCGATCCATGCTTACTTAAATTCCCCAAAAACTCATTAATCTTACAGTATGTATCGATGCATAGCCTCATGTATCAATACATAAGTCTGTTTTATGTTCTAACAGCTTCTGTTTTGCATATATAAGAAATGTTATGACAGTAGTGAAAACAACGAATTCTTAGAGGGAAAAACAGTTGAGACATCAATCAAAACAGTGTGTAGCAGCAATTGTTTGAGCAATTAGAAACCTGAAAGAGACTTCATCTTCTCCATCTTCTCAATCTCTTTTCTTCAAGAACATCAACACATAATCATTCTTGTTCTTTGGATTAAAGGATCAACGAGATTACGTTCAGTGGTACGATCAAGGATCTAGCTGAGGTTTTCAGTGGAACGATCGAGGATCTAGCTGAGTTGAAGATTGAAGGGGGTTTCGAGGAAAAACCTACTGGTTTGTCCTTCAAGAACTGGAGTGTTCTTGCGGGTTTGTTAGTCACGTTTGCAGAACAGATTCAGCCGCAGCGTTGCGTTTGGAAATCGGGGGATTTCGCAAACAGGTCGTGGAACCGGTGAATTGTTTGCAATTTCTTGCAGGAAATTCTTGATCGAGCTCAGATCAAGTGAAGGTTTTAAACAAGAAGAAGATCTTGGGATTTAGAATTCTGTCTGTGTATTGAAACCTTGTATCAACGAATTCGGCATTATTGATAATTACAGTTCTCAATTTCATTTGAAATTGAGAGGGAGACGTACCCACACGCGAGGACGACGTGGGGAACTTCCTTACCAAATCTCTGCGTATCGTATTCTTTCCTTATCTCTCTTTACGTTTTCAACAGTTTCGCAATTTCAGATAGTGTGTTGTGGCTGCACTTTTTGCGATACAATAGTGGCAAGAAAACTTCTTTAACTAAAGTCCACTGTTGTTCATTATTGATCACATACACACCAACTGTTTGACAAAACTGTTAGCTGAATTTTATTCATTGGAATTAGGATTTAGTGATAAGTGCATTCAATTTGATAAGATTCCAGTGTTAATAACTTCTGTCATTCTAATTCAAATCCAGCAATAAATTCGCGTGTCCGGTTTTCTAGTAGTAGTTCAGAATAGACGGAAGTCGATTCGGGACTGAAATTTGCCGCCAAGTTTAAAAACTCTGATAAAATTTTAAATCCGTTTATTTTCAAAGAGGTGATCTATTCACCCCCCCCCCCTCTCGATCACTAGCCACACCGTCTAACAGAGAGAACTTTTTGATCTAAAACCCTAGACTCACTAGTGACGTGAGAATGGCAAATAAATGTAGAAGGATATGTGTTTTTGATCCTTCTATTTTGGGCCAAGTTCCATGATTCATCAGTCCAACCCAATATTAAAGTAATGGTTCAGACTAAAGCTATTGGATCGGTTGGATTCAGTTTTCTAAAGGTCCAACCCAACCATCTGAAGCGACCCACCTAAACCCATATAAAACCATTAGTCATTAACCCGATAATGTGAAATAACAACCCACCCGATTTGAAAGCATGTGGGGCCTGATGGGTAGGGAGGTTTGCATCAATTTCAAAATATTTGTCTATCCCTACAAATATGATCCACATTACTTATGAGTTCACACATTCACGTATTTACAATTTTTATGGATATTCGATCTAGATCAGTTGATTTATAATAAAAATAAATAAATTTGATTTTATATTTTAAAATATTAAAATTAAATTTAAGTTGTTATATCATGATCATATAATTATTGTTTCATGCCGACCAAAGACCTGAGACCCACTTCTCCATGCCGACAAAAGACCCAGGACCCACTGCTCCATTCCAACCAAAGACTCAGACTCATTGCTCTGTGCTAGATAAAGACCCGAGACTCTCTGCTCCATGACAACAAAATACCCAATAGCGAGAGGCCCAATATCTAGCCTATTCCACCAGGCCCAAGCTATAAATACTTTTGTAATGGGTTCTAAGGTACAAAATCTATAATGTCCACTTTCACTTCCACTATCTTGAATCCTAAGATGACTTGGGCATTGGAGTGCTAACCATACAGAAACCCCCTCCCTTGAGCCCATTGTATCGGAGATAGTAACACCAATTAACGACATCACATAAAGATTGACCTCTCTGGTTCAAGAAGCATCGTGACTTCTGAAAGTACAGTCACGTTATCATATGGTATCATTTACTTATTTTGATGTTTTTTGCTAATTTGAGTATCGTTGTTAGAGTTTGTTTGCGTATTTGTAATTTGCTTACAATTTAATATTCGTGTGTTTGTAGTTTATTCACATTCGAATTATGGTAATCGCTTCGACTATTTAGAAAATTGTACCATTACGATCCTCAATATTCAATATATTAAGAGATTTTGATTCCTTGATAATGTATCTTTTTGAGCCGAGCAAGTTGTCCTTTTGTCGTTTCATCAAACTTGGCTTGAATCACAAGTTAGAACTATTAAAATCAAGAATTTGAGTGTTTGATTCAAATCATGTACTAACTATGAGTCAAATTGTAAACTTGGCTCTCTTTGGACTGTCTTTTTATTGGACCTTCTTAAATTGGGTGTTGGCCTAATCCATATCAGCTAGTATCCTATTTATATAGAGTATAGAAAATGGGAATTTCTTATCCCACACTATCCGGTGAAAAAACACCATATGAAAAACCAAAAATGCCCCTCAAATTTCATAGATACATCTTTGGACGCACCATGCACCACTTTTATGACGCACCAAATGATTTCCACCCCAGATTAAAACAAAAAATTATTCTGGAGATGCAACTCCGGATATTTTCAACAAATATATTGATATTTGAGCATCCCAATGGATATTCCAGAGATGCATCTACGGAGGTTTGGGGAGGGATTTTGAAATTTCTATCAACTTTGCATGTCAGATATTTTTGGAGATGCATTTTATGGAATAAGTTGATAAAACACTCACCTGCATGATCGCAGACTCATACTTGTTTTCCACTCAGAATCCTTTCCAAAAACCCTTCCATTCTTAATCAACATTTTCACTCCAAATCTTTATTCTTTTGTTTCATCACATCAAAAGAAGCTGAAATTTCAGGTAAAGATTATTTATATCAAACCTCATTGCTCATATTAAACTTGTTTTTAGTCTGAAAAATGTTCGTTTTATCCGGAGATACATCTGCAGATTCTATATCAACTCGTCTGAAGATGCATCTCTATAGGTTGTTTTTTTTATCATTTTTTAACTTTGTTTACAATATTAGCAGATTTTGAGTGTTTTATTGTAAATTTTTTCATTAGATATGGTGCACCCCCGATGTTTCCCCCAAATATGTTGTGTCTCCGGATGCCAAAGGTGTTGTTGTGAATGAGGTAGATGTTGATAACCAATTTAAAAATGAGCAAGAGTTTAAATTTCATGAAAACATGCTTTAATGGATTCGTACGGACAGAGCCACATGAGGTGGTGAGGGGGCATGTGCCCCCAATAATTTTTTAATTTTTTTATATATTATTATATATTTATATATAAAATTAATAAAAGTCTTTTAAATTATTTTTATGTAATAGATTTGTCATTTAAGTTTTTATGTGTAACAACTCAGTCCTTTAAGTTATCAAACATGTGCATCATTAGTCTTTTTTAACCGTGTGAATGTGAAATTGTAGTTGTAGTTATTTTGAGTGGTTATGAAACGGATGAAGTGCAATGAAAAATATCCAAATGTTCTAAATGTTCTAAACATGAAGAAAAAGATTTGAAATCAATCTAAATGACTAGTTTGTTATAAAAAAAAACTTAAATGACCAATTTATTACACAAAAATAATTTAAAAGGATGTAAATATATGAATAATTATTTAGGGTTTCTTTTGTGAATTATTTATTTTAAAAATTAATTTTGAATTTAAAATATGTTCGGTTAAAATATAGTTAAATTGATTTTTTTATTTAATTTTAAAATAATATTTTACAAAAAGTTATTTAAAAAAAAATGTTTTATATATTTTTATTTTAATACTAAGATGTCATTATGAAAAATTACGATTAACTACTTATATCATCGTCAATTACTTATATATAAAAGTAGATAGATAAATATTATTGTTGATAATAAAATTAAAAAATTACATAAATAAAAGATTTAAATTTTATTAATTTTTTATAAAGACAAATTTTATATTTTGATATATATTTAAAAATTTTAATTCTATTCGTCATAGATATATTATGCTACAAATTCATAAATTAATATATTACCCTCAGAACATAAAATTTCTGGCTCCGTCCCTGTGCGTGATCATATGTGATTTATGTAACCATGACTTGTGTGAAAAATCATCCGATCATCCAATTGCGTGTCGCCTCATGCCAGAAGAGAATGAATACGTTTCAGACATGACATTGAATTTGGTTCATCCGAAAAATATTATTGTAACTTTGAAGCGTAAAAGACCCTAAAATATCTTAAATATCAAGCAAGAGTATAATATTTTATACCAAACATCTCATATTAGCAAACCACCTCATTCACCACCTCCACAAAATATTCCATTCATTGACGAGATACCAATTTTTATGCAAAAATACATCGTACGGATTATCAATGTTAAGGGTAACAGTAATTACGGTTATCGAGTTATTTTGACTTTTCTTGGTAAAGGAGAAGATAAGCATACACTTGTCTGCCATCAACTTATCCATGAGTTAAGGATCCATAAAGAATCATACACGTGGCTTTACGGAAAGAAAGAAAAATTTTATGCAATTTATGAGTCTCCTGTTCCTTGCATTAGTGGACCGACACCGAAGAAAAAATGGATGCACTTCCCCGAAATGAGCCATCTCATAGCACGTGCGTATGATAGGAATGTGTATTAATCTTACAAGATACAGTTTTTCAAAATCTTTTTTCCCACTACACATCTCCCCATCTCAAACTCCAAATGATTTTATTATGTGTATTTGGAGGCATTCAAAATCGCAACACTTTGTTCAAGTTTATTTGAAACCAGGATGCCATATACCACTTAAACCAGTGGCTAACCCTAATCTCCCTCATCATCACTCAATCTAAAACCCTAAACTCATTCCACTTTCCCTCACCCATTCATCACAATGCCTCTTCCTCCGCCTCCGCCGAGCTTCAGAGATCCTGATAGAGCTGATGAGGAGTCCTGTGGTGGCCACAATCCCCATTAACCAATCATCATTTCATTTCACTGCATTTCATCTCATGCTGCTCAAGTTTTATTTGAATTGTTGCACAATATATGGTTTAGCTTATGTAATTCTTAAACTCGTTCTACTCCTTAAATGCTTTTCACTTTCTGTTTACCTCTATTGTTATTGCCCTTATTTGTCATTCTTTGTGAGTGATTCTTTACTTTGAAGCTTCCTTCTTTGTGATTGCTAGCTTTTTTATCAATTTTTTGCCATGTCCTGCTACAACATGTTGCCTTGATAAACCTGTTTCTTCCTCTTTTTGATGTTGACAAAGGGGGAGAAATGCAGATATGCACAAACTCAGGGGGAGTATCACACATCTTGCCAAAAATTTGCCATCATCAAAAAGGGGGAGTTTTGAGCAAATTCTTTACTTTGATACATCTCTTAAAAGAACTCATACAATCTATTTTGTATCAGTATGTATCAACACATAATCCTATGCATCGATCCATACAGTATGTTGTAAACCACAAAATTCTTTTGTTCAGTATGTATCGATCCATACGAGTCATGTATCGATACATGGACAGAAAAAATGCTCTATGGATCGATCCATACGAGCCTTGCATCGATCCATGTTAGTTGAAATGTCCTATGTATCAATACATACGAATTATGCATCGATCCATGTTAGTTGAAATGTCCTGTGTATCAATACATACGAATTATGCATCGATCCATGCTTACTTAAATTCCCCAAAAACTCATTAATCTTACAGTATGTATCGATGCATAGCCTCATGTATCAATACATAAGTCTGTTTTATGTTCTAACAGCTTCTGTTTTGCATATATAAGAAATGTTATGACAGTAGTGAAAACAACGAATTCTGAGAGGGAAAAACAGTTGAGACATCAATCAAAATAGTGTGTAGCAGCAATTGTTTGAGCAATTAGAAACCTGAAAGAGACTTCATCTTCTCCATCTTCTCAATCTCTTTTCTTCAAGAACATCAACACATAATCATTCTTGTTCTTTGGATTAAAGGATCAACGAGATTACGTTCAGTGGTACGATCAAGGATCTAGCTGAGGTTTTCAGTGGAACGATCGAGGATCTAGCTAAGTTGAAGATTGAAGGGGGTTTCGAGGAAAAACCTACTGGTTTGTCCTTCAAGAACTTGAGTGTTCTTGCGGGTTTGTTAGTCACGTTTGCAGAACAGATTCAGCCGCAGCGTTGCGTTTGGAAATCGGGGGATTTCGCAAACAGGTCGTGGAACCGGTGAATTGTTTGCAATTTCTTGCAGGAAATTCTTGATCGAGCTCAGATCAAGTGAAGGTTTTAAACAAGAAGAAGATCTTGGGATTTAGAATTCTGTCTGTGTATTGAAACCTTGTATCAACGAATTCGGCATTATTGATAATTACAGTTCTCAATTTCATTTGAAATTGAGAGGGAGACGTACCCACACGCGAGGACGACGTGGGGAACTTCCTTACCAAATCTCTGCGTATCGTATTCTTTCCTTATCTCTCTTTACGTTTTCAACAGTTTCGCAATTTCAGATAGTGTGTTGTGGCTGCACTTTTTGCGATACAATAGTGGCAAGAAAACTTCTTTAACTAAAGTCCACTGTTGTTCATTATTGATCACATACACACCAACTGTTTGACAAAACTGTTAGCTGAATTTTATTCATTGGAATTAGGATTTAGTGATAAGTGCATTCAATTTGATAAGATTCCAGTGTTAATAACTTCTGTCATTCTAATTCAAATCCAGCAATAAATTCGCGTGTCTGGTTTTCTAGTAGCGGTTCAGAATAGACGGAAGTCGATTCGGGACTGAAATTTTCCGCCAAGTTTAAAAACTCTGATAAAATTTTAAATCCGTTTATTTTCAAAGAGGTGATCTATTCACCCCCCCCCCCCTCTCGATCACTAGCCACACCGTCTAACAAGTGGTATCAAAGCGCCGGTTCGCTGGTGCTCTGTGGCTGCCTGTAACAGTATGGATTCTGAACCAAAGGGGGCGTATAATAGAGAGCCTATTTTCAACGGTGAAAATTACGGCTACTGGAAAGACTGCATACGAGTTCATATAAATTCTGTGGATAGGCTAGTATGGGCTGCCATTGAAAATGGTCCTTTTCAAATTACTATGACAAATGCGGCTGGCGCCATAGTTCCTAAACCAGAAGATGATTGGAATGAGAAAGATGAGAAAAAGTGGTCGTGTGATTGGAAAGCTCGAAATATGCTAATTTCAGCACTTGGTGTTGATGAGTATTATCGAGTATCTCATTGCACGACAGCTAAAGAAATGTGGGATGCTTTAGAAGTTGCCCATGAGGGTACTACTGAAGTAAAACAGTCCCGCATTAACACTCTCAATCAAGAGTTTGAGCTCTTTCGCATGAAACAAGGAGAATCTATCTCCGACATGCAAAAGAGATTCACTCATCTCACTAATAGGTTGAATGCACTTGGAAAACCTGTTTCCAATGAAATTGCTACAAATAAAATTCTCAGGTGTCTTAGCAGGGAATGGCAACCTAAAGTAACAGCAATTAAGGAAGCCAACGATCTAACGAGACTTACGATTACAACTCTGTTTGGAAAGCTGGAAGAACATCAACAAGCATTGGAAAGTCTTGAAAAATATGAGAACAAAAGTAAGAAGGAAAAGGAGAAGAAAAGAGACAAAGAGGGAGAGAAGAAGCCAATAGCTCTTGTGGCCTCTAGCTCTAAGTCCTCACGAAAAGAGCAAAGTGACAATGATTCTAGTAGTGACAAAGATTCGGATGATGAAGAAATGGGACTGTTTGTAAGGAGATATAATAGATTCATTCGAAAGAATGGAGTCAAGCATTCCGACAAAAACCTCATGAAGTTTCGAAGACAATCTACAGATGCGAAACAGGAAGAGAATAATGTAGCGGTGTATTCGTCGCCATATGATTTATCAATTAAACCATAAGCAAAGCATACAATGAATCGAGTCGCCACCGCACTTTTATTTATCCAAAGGACTGGCTAAAAAGCGAACAAAAGCCTAAGAAGTTTTACACGTAGAAAACTAATAAAAGATCAGAGATTCCGGGTAAGGGGTAAGTTACACAATGGGAAGGTGTTAGGCACCCACTACGTCCTAGGTACTCCTAGGGAGCCCTTTTCACACTTGTTGTAAAAAATTGTTATTTGTTAAGACATATGCATTGTGCAAACAGGAGTGAGATGATGAGGAAAGAATGTACAAGTTTTATTGGGTTTGAGCGGATGAACCCGCTGCCTACGTACCTTCCATCAAAGGTAAGGATCAAAACGCCGTAGTTCGGCTAAAAGATTTCCAAAAGTGAGTTGGATTCAATTTTAAACAATAGCACTGAGGCTTTTCATTATCAATGGGAGAACACTCGACCAAAACCAACATCCACCATGCGAGGATAGCTTCGACGTACGAGAGGGGTTAACCCTATTTTCAGTACGGAAGTCTTACTGTCGACTCACTAAAGATAAGGTGAGGTTTACATCAACCACAATGATAATTGAAACCTACGGCTAATGCATGAAAAGATTAATGGACATGGCCAAAACAAGTGAATGAGTGAAGTTAATTGATTGTGATTATGAAAGTGAAGTCAAAGTATGATTAAGGTTAATTCAAAAGAAGTATTATGAAATGGAGTTTGTGAAAAGAGTCAAGGACTTGAGTCCAGGTTTTTAGTTTGAAAAACATGAAGATGTTTGCACAATGTCTAAGTCAAGTTTAAGATCAAAGTGTGAAAAGGTTCTAGGACACAATGAGGATGAATGAGTGAGGATGGAAAGTAAAGCTTCTCAGGAGGTTCACTTCTTGAGATCATATGAGAAATGATTCAAGGGTGTCCTTTGGAATGGAAAGTAAGTAATGATGAAATAAACAAACAAATGATACCGGATGCCACTCAATGGTCTTGCTCCAGTCTCACAAACAGAAGCGGATATCGGATACCAATAGCTGGATTTACACCAATCTCCTAAAACAGAACTGGATATCAGAGGCCACTCAATGGTCTTACACTAATCTCCTCAAAAAGAGAACAAAGAAGAAATATGGAAGTCAACTGCCAGCTTGTGGGACTTAGGTTAACCCCACACATGATCATAGGAAAGCAAATGCCAACTCGTGGGACTTACAATTGCATCCTCTCACAAACAAAGAAAGCAGAACAAGGATGTCAGACGCCAACTTGTGGGACTTACTCTAACACACAGTATGATCCTAGGAAAACAACTGCCAACTTGTGGGACTTACAATTGTATCCTCACATACAAACTATACAACAAGCAAAGATAAGATGAGTGGCCAATGTGATGGACTTATACTCACTTCCATATCATAGGAACAAATGCCAACTCGTGGGACTTACAATTGTCCTCAATGGGTAAACAACAATGATGATGTCAAACAGACAAAAGAGATGCTCATGCATTAATGACAATCGATGGTGATAAATGCATAACATATAGGCAAGCAAATGCACATAGAGCAAGCAATCAGTCAATGAATAGCAAACAGCACACTCTATAGCCAAACAATTGGGGGCTCACACAAGAGGGTTTGACTTTGAAAGTCCACTGTAATGGGTGAAGGTCGCTCTTAACCTGGCCATTGAGGGGCTCAGGTGAAGCAGATGAATAGGAGATGAGGGGTGTGCCTCATTGCTTCTATCTCAAATAAGAGAGAGCATCAAATAGAAAGTGGGGGAGTCCAGAAAGATGGAACTCTTTCCCCATTATTGACTCGATTAGATCTTGGGTATTTATCTCAATGCTTCAACCAGGTACTGGGAGCAAAGAGAGGACACACTGAATAGTGGGGGATAGATTGCTTATCCCTACCTTCCACCAATTGCCTTACTTGAAGGACTTTTCCTGCTTAGGACAAATTTAAACAAACACAGGCATTGCCTCTTAAGGAGGACTTCAGACAGTTTGCCCGGTCAAATAACAGACCGGGTCTCCAGACTACATGAAGAAGAAATATTTATACCTCAAAAGCAAATGCTAAAATAGCAAAGCAAGCAAGTTCAAAGAACTTAGGCAACTAAAGTACCAATGTGAAGAGCAGAAGCAGATGCAGCAGTGTCCTGGTCTTTAATCCCTGCAGCAGGTATCCTTTATGCTTTCAAATGAAGAATGAATGAGGATTCTTGGCTCAGAAATGCTTGCAAGTGCTCAAATCCGCAAATGCCATTGCTGGTCCATGGAGAAAGCAGAGTATGAAAGGGGTTTTACAGTTGATGTTTGATGGCTGTAGAGAGCTCACAATGGTGCCCAAGTCACGATACAAGCAAGAAAACTCATGGTGTTTTGGGAGTTTTTGCAGAAAAGGATGCTCGAGCCAAAAATGCAAGATGTGAGAGTGAATGGTTTTCTGGTTCGTTTCAGCTGCTACCCTAGGGTTCAAATGACAGAAAGATGTCCTTATGTAGTCTGTTTTTAATTGGTTAATCAAAATGCTAAGCTGGTTTTGTCAAATGAAAACAAAATGCAAGTTGCTAATTTGGTACAAATGAACATGGAGGTGCAAAGTCTTGCTCGAGTTTGGGCTTGGAAACCAGCTGCCAATGATCATTACTGATGCTGTTTTGGGTCTGTACACAAATTGTTAACATTGTTTTGTCCAATGAAGACCAATTGCCAAAATTGCCAATTTTGCATAAGTGGAGAATGGAGGTGTGGTTGGCACGATTTTGGGCCTTTGGCCAGCTGCAAAATGGCCTGTAACTCAACTGTTTTTGGTCTGCACCATGCATTGTTAACTTGTTTTTACTTAATGAACCAAAATGCATCACTTGTAAACTTGACAACCAAAGCAAAAATGGAGGTGGTATGAGGGAATGCAACTTGATTTTGGGCTTTAAACAAATCACAAATGATGTATGGAACATTTCCCAATTGGCCAAATGAAGAAAATATCAAAGAATCAAAAAGTCAAAGTTTGGTCAAACTTTGATTTTTAATGGAATAGGCCAAAAAATGCCATTTTGATTGGCAAGGTTTTAGGTCATGAAATTTATATTTTTGGAAAGAGGATGAAAAATGTGGTGTGTAGGAAAAAACCCCACCAAATTTGGCCTTATGGTTTGAGAGATATGGCTTGTTGAAGTTCAAAAATTGATGAAAATGATTCGATCATATCTTGACAACCACACATGGGATTTGGGAGTTCTTGGACTTTTTGAAAATGGGAGAACAAGATCTTCAACTTTCATGTTGGGCAAAAATTCATTTGAAGCTTGTATCATGATGCAAGTTGAGGATCAAGAAGTTTCTATTTTTGGCAGTTGAAATTACAGGTCCAGTTTCTATTTTGGGAATTTTTCTGATTTGCTTCAAATTCTTCCATGATGTTGATTGCCATGACATATGAGGTTTATTAGGACATGAATAAACTCCTTCAAACCATTTCCATCCATCAGAACCAAAGAATCAACCACAGTTGACCAACTTTGACCTTCTAGGGTTTTTGACTGTCTATGCATGAACTGATGAATTCCAAACCCTAATTCCTTGAGATCTTGACTTCAAATGATGTCCCAAGACAAATGAACTCTTGATTGTTGACCATGGTGCCCAAATTCCACAAGAATGGCCACCATCCACTGCTTTGATTGACTGTTGATTATCTAGGGTTTCTGTCCTGGCTTTGCACTGACTGCTGACCTCTGAGCCTTCAACCCTTGACTGGAACACTTCAAAAAGACCCCCAAGGCATGTGAACTTGTTGGACAAACCCTGGGGCTTTGATTCCTTGAGGAACAACCTTGCTTGATTGGTGGACTGATCTCCTGATCAATTTGACCTAATTTCTGCTTGCTTGCACTTGAGGCAACTGGGGACAATGCAAATGCTATGCAATGGATTATGATATGCTATGACCTAATATGAGATGGTATGCACAATGATAGGTGCAAATTTGAGGTGCTACAGCTGCCCCTATTCAATCAGCTGGGAACCCGAACGGATGATAGCAATGGCTGTCAGACTTTCAGGGTAAACAGGGATTGAATACAAAAGAACCGTAGAAATTTGCACCGACTGGATATAAAAGAACCGCGTCATTTACCGACGACAAACTGCAAGACAGCTTCAGAAAAGCGAAACCATTTACTGATGGTTGAAGAAACTGGAACTTCAATATTTACAGATATTGACTTCAGCACGATCATTTACCGATGGCGGCTGGGGAAAACCAACTTCTGAAAAACAAACCATTTACCGATGGTTAAAAACTGGGACCTTGATATTTACCGATATCAACTTCAGCCAGACCATTTACCGATGGCTGCTGAGAAACAAATGATGTTGAAAGGAAGCAAGACCATTTACCGATGGTGGCTTCAAAGCAAACTTGACATTTACCGATGTCAACTTAGCAAGACCATTTACCGATGGCTGCTGCAACTGGGAACTCGATATTTACCGATATCGAAAAAGCTGGGCCATTTACCGATGGCATCTCCGCTTGGGGAGGAACAAAAATCTTTGTGGTGATACCAGACAAGACGTTTACCGACGACTTCTGGGGGTTTTGATTTTATTAACAAGAGAACAAAGAAATGACCAGACATTTACCGATGACTGGGGTGAGACACGATGTTTACCGACATCGAAAGATGATGTTTACCGACATCCAAAAGAATGACCAGACATTTACCGATGACTGGGGTGAGACACGATGTTTACCGACATCGAAAGATGATGTTTACCGACATCCAAAAGAATGACCAGACATTTACCGATGACTGGGGTGAGACACGATGTTTACCGACATCGAAAGATGATGTTTACCGACATCCAAAAGAATGACCAGACATTTACCGATGACTGGGGTGAGACACGATGTTTACCGACATCGAAAGATGATGTTTACCGACATCCAAAAGAATGACCAGACATTTACCGATGACTGGGGTGAGACACGATGTTTACCGACATCGAAAGATGATGTTTACCGACATCAAAAGAAATGACCAGACATTTACCGATGACTGGGATGGGACATTTATGGTAAGAGACAAACAAGTATTTGTAACTGGAAATCAGGTAAGACATTTACAGATGACTCTACTGGGGATTTCTGTTGGGGATTATCAGACATTTACCGATGACTGAAAGAAAGACTCGATGTTTACCGACATCGAAAGATGATGTTTACCGACATCAAAAAGAATGACCAGACATTTACCGATGACTGGGTGGAACGACTCGATGTTTACCGACATCGAAAGATGATGTTTACCGACATCAAAAAGAATGACACACTTGGGTGTTGACATGACACTTACTGGTATCACAAGAAACAAATCTGATATGTTGAAGCAAGGCTGATCACTTGCTGGGAATCTCACTGGGGAGAAACAGACTATCTGTCGCCATCGGGTGAGGAAATAAACCTCTGTCACCATCGGGTGAGGAAATAAACCTCTGCGGGGATAATCAATTCTGAATGCTGTCAAAGCAAATGTAGCAGTCTTGCTGATGTTGAACAAAATGATCCGCCTCTGCCGGGGGATACAGTCTGATGTGGCTTCGAACACATGAATGCATATGTTTGAATTTTTCTATGGCGTAATGCTCCATATGGAATGGAAATGCTACGCAGTTTTGAGGATGCAATGATTTACTACATGCAATGCAATATGATAAGGAAAAACTCTGCGGGGAGAGGCACACAGGACGACTGTGCGGAGGAATCTTCAAAATACTTCTACTGGGGGAAAAAACAACTGCTGGGGAGCCATCAATACAAATCCACTAGGGGAGGACAAGGCAACTCGCTGGGGGAGTAATGAAGCAACTCTGTTGGAGAGAAATGAAACAATTCTGCTAGGGGAGAACAGAGGGGAATCCTGCTGGGGAATGCCCGATTAATCTAAGAAAAATTCCGCTCGGGGAAATGAAAAGCTCCGCTGGGGAAGCTAAATCATGCGACTCTTTGGGGATGAGGCTTCATGCAAACCTCAGATAAAATAGACTGCCTTGGGGAATAACTGCTACTCCGTCAGGGACGACCCGCAATAATCACAAGTAGAAATCAACTTAGCTGGGGATGCGGATATCGATCTGCCACGATAACTCATCCAATCCTCTGGCGGGATAAACTCTGTTGGAGAGGTAACTGCTTCGCTGGGGAAGGCTTAAACAATCCAAAGTTAGGAGAATGATTCTGTCTGGGGAAAGCATTGCTGGTGAATGCTCACAGGTGACGACCTTACTGGGGAAAATACTCACAGGTGACGACCTGCCAATCGGAACAAAAGATGCCCCAGGGGGTACATGGACAAGATACGCTCAAGTGTCCTCAACATTCAAAAATGATTTTCAAATGTTTTAATCTTTCTGCACGTCCTTGTATAGCCTTCATGTTTTTATATGCAATGTTTATCAAAAATTGGACGTTTTTGCAAACAAAACAGTAAAAGTAAAAACAAGGGCAATTTATCTGAATAACGACTTTTATTGATTGAAAGTGTGCCTGAAGAGGCAAATACATTGGGAAGCAATTCCTAGAAAGAGGTAATTGCGCACAAAAGGAAAATAAACTATCCTAATGGCAATGTGAACACGGCATCCACTATTTCCCAACTCTGTTATAACTCATAGATCGTCAGTTTCCTCCCAATTCCTTGCTTTCTGAGAAGAATGACTGGACCGATCACATCTTTAGAGATGGTAGCTGACGAAGCATGACGAAGTGCAGATGACTCAGAATGTAGTCTTCGCTTTAATCCCTCTTTTGGCTGGATCGCCCTTTCGGGTTTTCAATCCACCGGGATACCCATTTTTGCCTAAGCCGCCCTTGCGGGTTTTCGACTTACCGGGTGTACAATTTTTTTTCATTTTATCCCTAATTTTTGCCCGAACCTTTTTTTTCTGTTTTTTGGTTCGCCGTGATGCCCATTTTTGCCTGGACTATTTTGTTCTTTTCGTCCAGCGGGTCAATTTACGCGAAGTATTTTTTGACTACGTCTGAGTTGACAGGGGAAGGAAAATCTTCACCGTCCATAGTTGTAAGCATCAAGGCTCCACCGGAGAAGACCTTCTTCACAACATATGGACCTTCATAGTTAGGAGTCCACTTGCCCCTGTTATCTGCACCGGGAGGAAGGATCCTCTTCAAAACTAGATCGCCAGTTTGAAATGTCCGAGGACGCACTTTCTGATCAAAGGCTCGCTTCATCCTTCTCTGATACAACTGCCCATGGCAAACAGCTGCTAACCGTCTTTCTTCAATAAGGCTTAACTCATTAAACCTTGTACGAATCCACTCGGCTTCGTCCAGCTTGACATCCAATAATACCCTCAGAGAAGGGATCTCCACTTCAACTGGTAGGACTGCTTCCATACCATACACCAGGGAGTAGGGGGTTGCCCCGGTCGACGTACGCACTGAGGTACGGTATCCATGCAAAGCGAAAGGCAACATCTCGTGCCAATCTTTGTACGTAACGACCATCTTCTGCACAATCTTCTTGATATTCTTGTTTGCTGCCTCTACAGCGCCGTTCATCTTTGGTCTGTAAGGAGAAGAATTGTGATGTTCAATCTTGAAATCTCTGCATAAGTCTTTCATCATCTTGTTGTTGAGATTCGAACCATTGTCAGTGATGATTCTCTCGGGAACTCCATAACGACAGATGATTTCCTTCTTGATGAACCGGGCAACCACTTGTTTGGTGACGTTGGCATAGGAAGCTGCTTCCACCCATTTGGTGAAGTAATCAATCGCGACCAAGATGAAGCGATGTCCATTCGAAGCAGTTGGCTCTATCCTCCCAATCATATCAATGCCCCACATGGCAAACGGCCAAGGCGAGTTCATGACATTCAACGGGCTTGGTGGTACATGCACCTTGTCAGCATAGATCTGACACTTATGGCATTTCCGAGCATATTTGAAGCAATCGGATTCCATAGTCATCCAATAATATCCGGCTCTCAGCAATTTCTTCGACATTGCATGACCACCAGCGTGGGTACCAAACGAACCCTCGTGCACTTCTTGCATTAACATGTCTGCTTCGTGTCTATCCACGCATCTGAGCAAGACCATGTCAAAGTTCCTCTTGTATAGCACATCATCCTGATTCAAATAAAAGCTTCCGGCCAGCCTTCTCAGGGTCTTCCTATCATTCTTCGACGCACCCTCAGGATACTCTTGAGTCTTGAGGAAGTTCTTGATGTCATAATACCACGGCTTATCATCAATAGCATTAACAGACTCGGCTGCAAACACATATGCAGGCCTCTCGAGTCGATTCACAGCAACGTGTGGCACATGATTCCACCAATGAACCTTTATCATAGAGGATAAAGTAGCCAAGGCATCAGCCATCTGATTCTCGTCCCGGGGGACATGATACAACTTCACCTTCTTGAAGAACGTCAGTATTCTTCTGGTGTAATCTCTATACGGAATCAGATGTGGCTGGTTTGTATTCCAATCTCCATTGACCTGATTGATCACTAGAGCTGAATCTCCAAATATATCAAGTGTTTTGATTCTCAGATCAATGGCTTCTTCTATCCCCATGATACAAGCCTCGTACTCAGCTTCATTGTTGGTGACATCGAAAGTCAATCTGGCAGAGAAAGGTATATGAGCACCTTTGGGATTGATCAACACTGCCCCAACACCGTTACCGTTCATATTCACGGCCCCATCAAACATCAGTGTCCACTTGTCATCAGGATCAGGTCCTTCCTCAACAAGCGGCTCTTCACAGTCTTTCGCCTTCAGATACATGATGTCCTCATCAGGGAATTCAAACATCATAGGCTGATAATCGTCGATCGGTTGTTCGGCAAGATAGTCTGACAGAATACTACCTTTGATGGCCTTCTGAGACGTGTACTGAATGTCATACTCCGTTAAGATCATCTGCCAACGGGCAACACGTCCGGTGAGGGCTGGCTTCTCAAAGATGTATTTGACTGGATCCATTCTAGAAATCAACAGGGTAGTATGGTTCAACATATACTGCCTTAGTCGGCGAGCAGCCCAGGCCAAAGCACAGCAAGTTTTCTCGAGCAGTGAATATCTTGTTTCACAGTCGGTAAACTTTTTGCTTAGGTAGTATATGGCATGCTCTTTTCGACCAGACTCGTCATGTTGACCCAATACACACCCCATCGAAGTCTCGGTGACTGAAAGGTACATGATCAGTGGTCTCCCAGGAACTGGAGGAATCAGGATTGGAGGGTTTTGCAAGTATTCCTTGATCTTGTCAAAAGCTTCTTGACAGTCATCATTCCATTTGATCGCCTGATTCTTTCTGAGCAGTTTGAAAATAGGTTCACATGTAGCAGTTAGATGAGATATGAACCTTGCAATGTAGTTCAATCTCCCTAAAAACCCACGGACTTGCTTTTCCGTCTTCGGTTCAGGCATCTCTTGAATGGCTTTGACCTTTGCTGGATCAACCTCAATCCCTTTCTCACTGACAATGAAGCCTAAGAGCTTCCCGGATCTCACCCCGAACGTACACTTGTTCGGATTCAGCCTCAGTTTGAACTTGACCAGTCTGTCAAACAACTTCTGCAGATTAACCAGGTGCTCCTCTTCCGTCTGCGACTTCGCAATCATATCATCCACGTACACTTCGATTTCGTTGTGCATCATGTCATGAAAGAGAGTCGTCATTGCCCTCTGATAGGTAGCACCGGCATTCTTCAGCCCAAATGGCATCACTTTGTAGCAGAACGTGCCCCAAGGTGTAATGAATGTCGTCTTTTCCATGTCCTCTGGCGCCATCTTGATCTGATTGTAGCCTGAGAAACCGTCCATGAAAGAGAATACCGAGGATTGAGCCGTATTATCCACCAATACATCGATGTGAGGTAATGGGAAATCATCTTTCGGACTCGCCCTATTCAAGTCTCGGTAATCGACACACATTCTGACTTTGCCATCCTTCTTTGGCACTGGAACGATGTTGGCAACCCACGGTGGGTAACTGGTAACAGCCAGGAAACCTGCGTCCCACTGCTTTTGAACCTCTTCCTTGATCTTGACTGCCATATCGGGACTAGTTCTGCGAAGCTTCTGCTTGACCGACGGACACTCTTCTCGGAGACGTAACCGATGCACCACGATGTCTGTATCCAGACCCGGCATATCTTGGTATGACCAGGCGAATATTTCCACATATTCTTTCAGCATCTCGATTAGCCTCCTCTTGACAGAGTCTTTTAAAGCGGCCCCGATCTTGATCTCTCTTCTGGCGTCCTCAGTACCCAGATTGACAATTTCCAACTCTTCCTGGTGAGGTTGGATGACCCTTTCCTCTTGCTTCAGTAGTCTGACCAATTCTGCAGGGAGTTCACAGTCTTCCTCACTCTCCTCTTCAGCTTGGTAGATGGGATTGTTGAAATCATACTGAGCCATAACAGAGTCGTTCACAGTGGATGCCAAAAGATCACTTCTGCATGTTTAATGTTTTGTTTTTAGAAAAAGATTTCAATAAAGTCACAAAAAACAAAAACATTGCCATTTTTATTGTTTTGAAAAAGTGGAAAAACAAAAAAATAGAAAGACAGCGATCTCAAAATTTGATTGAAAAAACGTCCTTTATTTATAAACATTGAACATGATGTGGCCCTACAATGAACCACTACGCCCTGGGCGGAACGTAGGGTTTTCATGCAAAATGATAAACAAAAGAAAATTACTCTGTCAGTAGAGTAACTTGGACCACTTCTTCTGCTGTCCAGTTGTTGATGACCTCGCCTGGTGCACAAGGGCGGACCCAGATATCCAAATCATGATCACTGTCTTCACCATCAGTAGCAAAGACATCTCCATGGTTCATCAGCCCAGCGCTGGTGAAGGTGCTCGGACCTGCTTGTACCTGCCCTGCTGCGAGATGCTCGTACCCAATGCCGAATTTGTCCTCTTTAACCGGCAAGTCAACCATCTTGCCCCAGCCTTCTGCTCTACCGGAGTCAACAACCTCCTTGGCTTGCTTGTACGATGAAATTGAAGCGCCCGGCTTCCTCTGCTCTGCACAAGCTACACCTTCCAATGCCACAGTCTCAAATGCCTGGCACAGGGTTTCATGGATCTCGCCATCCACCTCAACATATTTGAATGAGGAGAGATGACTCACCAGAATCTCCTCTTCACCACAGACGGTCACGATCTGACCGTTCCAGACATATTTGAGTTTCTGATGGAGAGTTGACGAGACTGCTCCAGCGGCGTGTATCCAAGGACGCCCCAACAAACAGCTGTAAGCAGGCTGAATGTCCATCACATAAAACACGATGTCGAAGACTTCTGGACCTATCTTCACTGGCAAGGTGACTTCACCAAACACAGAACGTTTGGATCCGTCGAATGCACGCACGATCAGGTCACTGGGAGTGAGCACGACTCCCTCGACATCTATCTTCTTCAGTATCTGCTTCGGAAGGACATTCAGGGACGACCCGGTGTCCACTAGCACGTGAGATAATACTGCGCTCTTGCACTCCATAGTGATGTGCAAGGCTTTGTTGTGGTTGCGGCCCTCAGGCGTTAGATCTAGGTCAGTGAAACCTACACCATGCCTGGTACTCACATTTGCTAGTACACCCTCCAGCTGGTTGACAGATATCTCTTGCGGGACGTATGCCATGTTCAACATCTTCAACAGAGCGTCCCGATGTGCCTCAGAACACATCAGCAAGGAGAGTATCGAGATTTTTGACGGAGTTTGGTTGAGCTGATCCACAATTTTGTAGTCACTCTTTTTGATGATCTTCATGAACTCCTCAACATCTTTCTGAAAAGAACCCTCAGCCTCCTTCTGAGCCGGTTCTTTGTCAACCACTGCCTGTTTGCCCTTAGCTCTTGCGGATGACTCAGCAGCAATGTCTCTCAAAGGCTGAGGAGCAAACAGTCGTCCGCTCCTTGTGAAGCCTCCCTGTCCTCCGACATTGTCCACCACAGGACTTGTAACAGCAGGGATCCTCACAGGAGCACTGATCGTAACTGGCGTTTGAACAACCGACCTTGTCTGGTTACCAGCCCTCCTATCTCGGCGATAGGCATTGTCATAACTCCAGGGCACAGCTCTACTATTTTCATTCTGCCTTCTGCCAGGCGCAACAATAGTAGCAGGTGCTCTGATGGTTACCGGGGTAGGAATGGTAACCGGAGTATTGCTGGTGGTGGGTGTACTGACAGCCCCACGTCCTCTTCCTTCAGCCGGCTTATAAAAAATGGTGACAGTAGACACTGCCCCATTATCTCTGGTAGCACGGCTAAACTGTAGACAGCCTTCGTCCATTAAACTCTGAACACCAGTCTTCAACTGGTCACAACCATCCATGGCTTCTGAACAACCCAAACAATCTTCTGAACAGCCTGGGTCAACACCCCCCTTCAACAATCGGCCCTTGACGACCAACAGAGATGTCTGAACATCTTCGACATTTACAATCAGGTCTTCAGCTTCCCCATCTTCAATGTTATTAACCCTATGCCCCCCATGTTGTGGCATAGGATTGTTCACGACATTCGGAACCGGAGAGAAGTTGATTGTCTTGGAATCAATCAAGTCCTGGACCTTGTGCTGAAACGCCCGACATCTTTCAGTATGGTGGCCTGGTGCCCCAGAGTGAAAGTCACATCTTACATTGGCATCATAGCCGGGTGGCAGCACGGTAGGAGTAGCCATTGTACGCAACTCTACAAACCCTAACCGGAGTAGCTCGGGTAGTAGTTCTGCGTACGACATAGGCAGAGGGTCAAATCTCCTATCAGGATTCAATCTCTGTCTCTGCTGAAAAGGACGTTGCTGTTGTTGTTGCTGTGGTTGAGGTCGTTGCGGTTGTTGTGGTTGTTGTTGAACTCTTTGTTGTTGTGGACGCGGTTGAGGCGCAGGAATGGTCACTGCGGCGATTGGACGATACTGGTCCCTGTTGTTGGCTCTGTAAGCACTCCCTCTGTGCTGTACAGCATTGGTTTCTCCTTCTCTACGGCGAGGTGCCCCAGAGAAGGGTTTCTTTGATGACGATGAGGAACCAGTATCGTGGATCCTCCCAGCCTTGATCAGGCTCTCAGTTCTTTCGCCGCAGATTACGACGTCAGAAAAGCTTCCGAATGGGCAGCTTCCCATCCGGTCCATGTAGACACCTTGAAGAGTGCTAATGAACATGTCAGTCAACTCCCTTTCCAGCATAGGGGGTTGAACTCTTGCAGCAAGTTCGCGCCATCTCTGGGCGTACTCTTTAAAACTTTCATTGTTCTTCTGACATAAACTTTGTAACTGAGTTCTGGTTGGAGCCATGTCCATATTGTGCTTATACTGCCTGAGGAACGCCTCACCCAGGTCTCTCCAGCACCGAATTGAATCCCGCTTCAATTCCATGTACCAATCCAAGGATGCCCCAGATAGACTATCCTGGAAGAAATACATCCACATCTTCTCATCGTCTGTATATGCGGATATCTTTCTATAGTACGCCTGCACATGGGTGCGAGGGCAAGAGGTACCGTTGTATTTGTCGAATGACGGTGCCTTGAATTTATGCGGGATTCTGAGTCCTTCAACCAATCCCATGTTGGTAACGTCAAAACCGAGAGAGTTTTGACATTCCATTGCTCTGATTTTCTCAGCTAGGGCCTCTACTTTGCGATCTCTCGCGTCATTTCTACCCAACATGTTGTCGTCTTCACTGAGCATTGTAAACAAATCCTCTTGTCTGTCAACAATTGGAATTCTGTTACGGACCGGAGCATGGATGACTCTGGGACTAACAACATCCGGAGCAATCGGTTGACCGTCGACTCGGATACCCCTCAACTCTTCACCCACAGCGTAGTTGTTGACGGGAATAGCAGCGGCAGGGACCTCAGGAACTGGGTTTCCTTCTTGCAGAGGCTGGTTGGGCGGTGGCAATGTAGCTTCTTGCCTCTGGACCATTGCTCGGAGTTCTTCTTGGCCTTGCGCGACCCCTTGCATCATGTGGATGAATTGGGCCATGCTTGCCCTCATTTCTGCCAACTCGGCTTGTACTTGATCCATGTTGCGTTGATGGTTGAGCCTCGTTGAGTAGCGGTGCGGCCTTTGGTCAGCTATCCTGTCTGGGCACAGGAATCAAAGTGAGAAGATGGCCTGAGAACACCTGTTATGCAAATGAGATGAGTATGATGCATGCAATGCTTGTGCAAATGCTTTGTTTTCAAGGAACCCTTAGGGTATTGTTTGCAATATTTTGAATATTTAGACATTTTTGTTTGCTCACGGAAATATTTCATTCAATATATTGAGACAAAGAAATACAGCATTCCTGATTTATTACAAAGAGAAAAGGTAAATGACATCCTATGGATCCCTAGAAGCTCGGGATGCTGGAAGACGGGAAGTGCACAACTTCTTGATCTCCCTCTCATAGGCAGCCTCCATGTCAGCTTTCTCTTTGGCAAGTCGATCATACTTCCTCTTCCAGAATTTGGATGACTGAGGAAGCAGAGAAGTCCAAGTGTCGTTCGGATCGTCGATCACTCGGTGCTCGAGAAACTCGATCATAGCATCCTTCTCCTTGAGCTGCTGCAGCAATTCCTCCCTCTCACGGACCCAGGCACGCGAAAGGTCCTCCTCTCTCAACTCCTCTACACGTTGGGTATGGAGGGTTGAAGGCCCAGCCACATCCAACGGTGTAGGTCTTGGATGATCGTACGGCATCAGGTAGGTTGCAGCTCTCTGTCTGACCCAAGAAGTATAGGGCTCCAAAGCAATGCAGTTCTTTGGACCCAATTCATTCCTACTTTTCTTGTGAATACTGCGCCAAGCACGGACAAATCTGGCTTTCAGGCCTTGGGGATCTTTACCCTCCTGAAAGAACGCGCCTTCTAACAGAATGTTATTAGGTTTATCCTTCAGGGGGAACCCAAGCTGACGTCGTGCAAGAATAGGATTGTAAGTAATCCCACCACATGTACCAAGAAGAGGCACATTAGGGAATTCCCCACAATAATCGATGATCTGGACGGTATCATACACGCGATCATACCAGGTGATATCATCATTGGTGAGAGACATGAGTCTCTGAGACCACCGTAGACATCCCTTGTTCTCCTTGAAAGCAACAGTCTGCGGCAAGTGCGAAATAAACCACTTGTACAGCAGGGGTAAACAGCAGACAATAACTCCTCCATTCTTCATATTCCTCAAGTGCATGGAGAAATAAGCATCACCCAACAAGGTCAGAACTGGATTAAGGACGGAAAAGATCCTAATAGCGTTCATGTCGACGAACTTGTCAAAGTTGGGAAAAAGCACCAACCCATAGATGAGTAGCACAAACAGAGCCTCAAAGGCGTCCTCACTCATGGCCTTCCCATAAAAAGTAGCTTGGGAAATGAGGAACTCGGAAGGAAAACCTTGAATTCCGCCTTTGGTAGTCAGGTTAGCTCCAATCAGATCTTCATCTATGTGCAACAGACTAGCAATCTCTCGAGCAGATGGAATACTCTCCAGGCCACTGAACGGCACTTGATCCAGAATCGGAATCCCAATGAGGTGAGAGTATTCTTCCAAAGTCGGCAGTAGCTGGAAGTCTGGGAATAGGAAGCAACGATGCAACGGATCGTAGAACTGAGCAAGAGTACTCATCAACCCTTCGTCAACCTGAGTGGTGAGCAGAGGCAGAAGCTTCCCATAGCGAGCTTTGAAACCCAAGGGATCTAATACATATGATGTCAGATTCCTTAACTCTTTTACGTCAGGCTGCTTGAAGCTGTATTTCTTTGTATGTCTTTTTGGTTTTTCCATTGTCTGAAAAATTTGCAAATAAACCCTTTAAGTTCCTTGAACATTTTCTTTTTCTGATGATGACATGTATGCGGATGAGTGCATGAATGTATGAATGCAACAAACACACTCAAGAATCAAGCAAGTCACACCAAACAAAGGTCGTGGGAAAGCTCTATGTATCCCTAATATCAATCATCCATTTTGGTGGATTTAGGTTTTCACCTTATCGACACCCAAGTTCCATTGATATTAACGGTACATGAACCGGTTCAAACATCCCTAATATCAACCAGCCGCTTTGGTGGATTTTAGGTTTTGCACCTGATCCGGGATCCATTGATATTAACGATGTTTGAACGACTCAACCACGAATCACGGGTTTGTTGAGAGTCACGAGCATGGGGTCTCGGTTAAGAACCACCCAAAAGGAGTGTACTAGGGTTTAAACCTGCCAGACATGTTCTATCAGAGGTTCCCATAATCATCGTTCCATCTTTCGAATATTATCGGAGGAACGAATACTCGTATTCCAAGAATATTCTCAAGAGAAACTCTTATGAGTGTAGTATCGCGTGACAATCGTATCAGAACTGACATCTGAACGACCTCCGCACTACGGTCCTAAAAATAGGCCAAGATGGGTTTGGTAAACTAAGGTCCTTGGCTTCTGCGGCACATGATTGAAAGAATAATGCCTAACCACAAATGACTTGTGTGACATTATTAGTTCAACATGACCTCCACCAAGTGAATGGGCTCGCAAGTCAACTGGCTAAGGAATACTCCACACCAGTCGACAAGACTATGCCATTCTCCTATCCTAGAGTGCACTCGAGTTCGGGTATAGAACTCATCTCACAGACCACCAAAGCAAACAGCAATGTATATCAAGCAATTCACACATTACAATCAATACAGTGATCCCAAATGGTACAAGAATAAATCAAATAACAAATAACAATATATCACAACAAAGGTGAAAAGTAGGCACTACCGCCAAGGAAACTAGGATCCCCAGCAGAGTCGCCACTTTTCTGTAGCGGTGTATTCGTCGCCATATGATTTATCAATTAAACCATAAGCAAAGCATACAATGAATCGAGTCGCCACCGCACTTTTATTTATCCAAAGGACTGGCTAAAAAGCGAACAAAAGCCTAAGAAGTTTTACACGTAGAAAACTAATAAAAGATCAGAGATTCCGGGTAAGGGGTAAGTTACACAATGGGAAGGTGTTAGGCACCCACTACGTCCTAGGTACTCCTAGGGAGCCCTTTTCACACTTGTTGTAAAAAATTGTTATTTGTTAAGACATATGCATTGTGCAAACAGGAGTGAGATGATGAGGAAAGAATGTACAAGTTTTATTGGGTTTGAGCGGATGAACCCGCTGCCTACGTACCTTCCATCAAAGGTAAGGATCAAAACGCCGTAGTTCGGCTAAAAGATTTCCAAAAGTGAGTTGGATTCAATTTTAAACAATAGCACTGAGGCTTTTCATTATCAATGGGAGAACACTCGACCAAAACCAACATCCACCATGCGAGGATAGCTTCGACGTACGAGAGGGGTTAACCCTATTTTCAGTACGGAAGTCTTACTGTCGACTCACTAAAGATAAGGTGAGGTTTACATCAACCACAATGATAATTGAAACCTACGGCTAATGCATGAAAAGATTAATGGACATGGCCAAAACAAGTGAATGAGTGAAGTTAATTGATTGTGATTATGAAAGTGAAGTCAAAGTATGATTAAGGTTAATTCAAAAGAAGTATTATGAAATGGAGTTTGTGAAAAGAGTCAAGGACTTGAGTCCAGGTTTTTAGTTTGAAAAACATGAAGATGTTTGCACAATGTCTAAGTCAAGTTTAAGATCAAAGTGTGAAAAGGTTCTAGGACACAATGAGGATGAATGAGTGAGGATGGAAAGTAAAGCTTCTCAGGAGGTTCACTTCTTGAGATCATATGAGAAATGATTCAAGGGTGTCCTTTGGAATGGAAAGTAAGTAATGATGAAATAAACAAACAAATGATACCGGATGCCACTCAATGGTCTTGCTCCAGTCTCACAAACAGAAGCGGATATCGGATACCAATAGCTGGATTTACACCAATCTCCTAAAACAGAACTGGATATCAGAGGCCACTCAATGGTCTTACACTAATCTCCTCAAAAAGAGAACAAAGAAGAAATATGGAAGTCAACTGCCAGCTTGTGGGACTTAGGTTAACCCCACACATGATCATAGGAAAGCAAATGCCAACTCGTGGGACTTACAATTGCATCCTCTCACAAACAAAGAAAGCAGAACAAGGATGTCAGACGCCAACTTGTGGGACTTACTCTAACACACAGTATGATCCTAGGAAAACAACTGCCAACTTGTGGGACTTACAATTGTATCCTCACATACAAACTATACAACAAGCAAAGATAAGATGAGTGGCCAATGTGATGGACTTATACTCACTTCCATATCATAGGAACAAATGCCAACTCGTGGGACTTACAATTGTCCTCAATGGGTAAACAACAATGATGATGTCAAACAGACAAAAGAGATGCTCATGCATTAATGACAATCGATGGTGATAAATGCATAACATATAGGCAAGCAAATGCACATAGAGCAAGCAATCAGTCAATGAATAGCAAACAGCACACTCTATAGCCAAACAATTGGGGGCTCACACAAGAGGGTTTGACTTTGAAAGTCCACTGTAATGGGTGAAGGTCGCTCTTAACCTGGCCATTGAGGGGCTCAGGTGAAGCAGATGAATAGGAGATGAGGGGTGTGCCTCATTGCTTCTATCTCAAATAAGAGAGAGCATCAAATAGAAAGTGGGGGAGTCCAGAAAGATGGAACTCTTTCCCCATTATTGACTCGATTAGATCTTGGGTATTTATCTCAATGCTTCAACCAGGTACTGGGAGCAAAGAGAGGACACACTGAATAGTGGGGGATAGATTGCTTATCCCTACCTTCCACCAATTGCCTTACTTGAAGGACTTTTCCTGCTTAGGACAAATTTAAACAAACACAGGCATTGCCTCTTAAGGAGGACTTCAGACAGTTTGCCCGGTCAAATAACAGACCGGGTCTCCAGACTACATGAAGAAGAAATATTTATACCTCAAAAGCAAATGCTAAAATAGCAAAGCAAGCAAGTTCAAAGAACTTAGGCAACTAAAGTACCAATGTGAAGAGCAGAAGCAGATGCAGCAGTGTCCTGGTCTTTAATCCCTGCAGCAGGTATCCTTTATGCTTTCAAATGAAGAATGAATGAGGATTCTTGGCTCAGAAATGCTTGCAAGTGCTCAAATCCGCAAATGCCATTGCTGGTCCATGGAGAAAGCAGAGTATGAAAGGGGTTTTACAGTTGATGTTTGATGGCTGTAGAGAGCTCACAATGGTGCCCAAGTCACGATACAAGCAAGAAAACTCATGGTGTTTTGGGAGTTTTTGCAGAAAAGGATGCTCGAGCCAAAAATGCAAGATGTGAGAGTGAATGGTTTTCTGGTTCGTTTCAGCTGCTACCCTAGGGTTCAAATGACAGAAAGATGTCCTTATGTAGTCTGTTTTTAATTGGTTAATCAAAATGCTAAGCTGGTTTTGTCAAATGAAAACAAAATGCAAGTTGCTAATTTGGTACAAATGAACATGGAGGTGCAAAGTCTTGCTCGAGTTTGGGCTTGGAAACCAGCTGCCAATGATCATTACTGATGCTGTTTTGGGTCTGTACACAAATTGTTAACATTGTTTTGTCCAATGAAGACCAATTGCCAAAATTGCCAATTTTGCATAAGTGGAGAATGGAGGTGTGGTTGGCACGATTTTGGGCCTTTGGCCAGCTGCAAAATGGCCTGTAACTCAACTGTTTTTGGTCTGCACCATGCATTGTTAACTTGTTTTTACTTAATGAACCAAAATGCATCACTTGTAAACTTGACAACCAAAGCAAAAATGGAGGTGGTATGAGGGAATGCAACTTGATTTTGGGCTTTAAACAAATCACAAATGATGTATGGAACATTTCCCAATTGGCCAAATGAAGAAAATATCAAAGAATCAAAAAGTCAAAGTTTGGTCAAACTTTGATTTTTAATGGAATAGGCCAAAAAATGCCATTTTGATTGGCAAGGTTTTAGGTCATGAAATTTATATTTTTGGAAAGAGGATGAAAAATGTGGTGTGTAGGAAAAAACCCCACCAAATTTGGCCTTATGGTTTGAGAGATATGGCTTGTTGAAGTTCAAAAATTGATGAAAATGATTCGATCATATCTTGACAACCACACATGGGATTTGGGAGTTCTTGGACTTTTTGAAAATGGGAGAACAAGATCTTCAACTTTCATGTTGGGCAAAAATTCATTTGAAGCTTGTATCATGATGCAAGTTGAGGATCAAGAAGTTTCTATTTTTGGCAGTTGAAATTACAGGTCCAGTTTCTATTTTGGGAATTTTTCTGATTTGCTTCAAATTCTTCCATGATGTTGATTGCCATGACATATGAGGTTTATTAGGACATGAATAAACTCCTTCAAACCATTTCCATCCATCAGAACCAAAGAATCAACCACAGTTGACCAACTTTGACCTTCTAGGGTTTTTGACTGTCTATGCATGAACTGATGAATTCCAAACCCTAATTCCTTGAGATCTTGACTTCAAATGATGTCCCAAGACAAATGAACTCTTGATTGTTGACCATGGTGCCCAAATTCCACAAGAATGGCCACCATCCACTGCTTTGATTGACTGTTGATTATCTAGGGTTTCTGTCCTGGCTTTGCACTGACTGCTGACCTCTGAGCCTTCAACCCTTGACTGGAACACTTCAAAAAGACCCCCAAGGCATGTGAACTTGTTGGACAAACCCTGGGGCTTTGATTCCTTGAGGAACAACCTTGCTTGATTGGTGGACTGATCTCCTGATCAATTTGACCTAATTTCTGCTTGCTTGCACTTGAGGCAACTGGGGACAATGCAAATGCTATGCAATGGATTATGATATGCTATGACCTAATATGAGATGGTATGCACAATGATAGGTGCAAATTTGAGGTGCTACAAATAAGAAGAGTAGAGGAAGAGGATCTTGTTTTAATTGTGGTAAATCTGGACATTATAAAATGGACTGTCCTATGAAGTATAAGGATCAAAGAAAAGCTTCACCAAAAGGGTACAGCAAACAAAGAAGAGCTTACATTGCATGGGAAAGTGATAGTGATTCATCAAGCACACAAAGCTCAAGTGATAGTGATGAAACCGCAAATCTATGCCTTATGGCTCACACCAAAAATCTGTCCTACCACAAGAAGAAAATCAATGACAAGAAGGTAAAACAAGCCTATTATAATAACTTCTCTTCTATGTCTTTTTCTGAACTGAAAATAGCTTTTGAAAAACTGCATAACGAAGCTGTAGATGCTTTTAAAAGATTATCTTCCGACAAACAAATTTTCTCATTTTTGGAAGGTAAAGTATACAAAGCTGAAAATGATTTAGAATCGTTAAAAGCTAGTATTGCAAAAAATTCAAAAGATATTGACATTAATGGATGTAGTAAAGTTAGGTATTGTGACGCTTGTCATATTTGGCAAAAAGAGGTAAACACTCTCAAGGTCAAATTAGAGAAAGCGCTACAACCTAAGGTTACTTATATCGTTGACTCTAGTTTGTTTAAGAAGTCATTAAATCCACCATATGCAAAATACTCTTTTATTCCAAAGGATTTAATGAACAAGAATAAACAAACACATCATCATGGTTCATGTCATTATTGTTGTCGTGCTGGCCATACCATTGAGAAATGTAAGTTTAGGAGATTTCTTGTTCCTAAAGGCATTTATCAATGGATGCCAAAAGGCAACCATGTTAGCACTTACCCACTTGGACCCAATGAAATTTGGGTACCAACCTATCTCGTTTGATATTATAGGATGAGTGCCTTGCTTCTGTAGATAGAAGATGGTTTCTTGACAGCGGTTGCTCAAGGCACATGACCGGTGACATATCGCTTTTCATAGAATTCAAAGCAAAGAAGAAGGGATATGTTACTTATGGAGACAATAACAAAGGAGCTATACTCGGCAAAGGTAGTGTAGGTAATCCCTCCACCACTACTATTTCTAATGTCCATCTAGTAGAGGGACTTAAGCATAATTTGTTAAGCATAAGTCAATTGTGTGACATGGGCTATAAAGTCTCTTTCACGAAAACTTGCTGCATAATTGAACATGCTGAACAAAACATTGTGTTTAAGGGTGTAAGAGTAAACAATATCTATATGCTTGACCTTTTTGATGTATCTTTAACAAGTACTAAATGTCTAGTTACCTTGAATGATGATTCTTGGCTTTGGCATAGACGTTTAGCACATGTTAATTTTGATTTGCTTAATAAGGTTGTATCTAAGGATCTAGTAGTCGGTCTTCCAAAAATAAAAATTTCAAAAGACCACCTATGTGACGCGTGCCAAATGGGAAAGCAAACGAGGGTCTCTTTTAAATCAAAAAATATAATCTCAACTTCACGACCCCTTGAGCTTCTCCATATGGATCTCTTTGGACCTTCTAGGACAAAGAGCTTAGGTGGAAATTACTATGGTTTTGTAATTGTTGATGACTATTCTAGATTTACTTGGACTATATTCCTTCATAGCAAAGATGAAACTTTTTCTGCTTTTAAGAATTTTGCAAATCTGTCCCAAAACAAAATGAATTCCAAAATAGTTACAATCCGTAGCGATCATGGTGGTGAATTTCAAAATTATCACTTTGATAAGTACTGTGACAAGTATGGTATTGAGCATAATTTTTCAGCTCCTCGAACTCCACAACAAAATGGCGTTGTGGAGCGTAAAAATCGTGTTTTAGAGGAGTTGGCAAGAACAATGCTAAATGAGGGTGGATTACCAAAATACTTTTGGGCTGATGCTGTTAGCACAACTTGTTATGTTTTAAACAGGATCTTAATCCGTCCTATTTTAAATAAAACCCCTTATGAGCTTTTAAAAGGAAGAAAGCCAAACTTGTCACATCTTCACGTGTTCGGTTGTAAATGTTTTGTTTTGAATAATGGTAAGGAAAATATTGGGAAGTTTGATGCAAAAGCGAATGAAGGTATCTTTCTTGGATACTCACTATCAAGTAAAGCATATAGAGTGTATAATAAGCGTTTACTTACTGTTGAAGAATCTGTCCATGTTTCCTTTGACGAGTCTTATCCGAAAAATGTCGGAAAAGGTATTTCTTTTGATGACGCAGGTGTATCTACAGAAGACATACTCAAGGAGGTTGTTAAGGAAACTGATCAGTCCAAAACAGCTGCCCATGAGAAGGAGGAAGATACTAGTCATGGAGAAGATGAGGAAGAAAAGACAGCTGAAGTGAATGAGCTTCCAACAGCTTGGAAGTCCTCAAAAGACCATCCTATCGACAACATCTTGGGAGACATTTCAAAGGGAGTAATGACCCGTTCTAAGATAAGTAATTTTTGTTCTCACTTCGCTTTTGTTTCACAAGTGGAACCTAAAAATGCCAAAGAGGCCTTGATTGATGAATTTTGGCTAATGGCCATGCAAGAAGAGCTTAATCAATTTAAAAGAAATGACGTTTGGGAACTTGTCCCTCGTCCGCGAGATCATCATATCATAGGTACTAAATGGGTTTTTAGAAATAAGCTTGATGAAAACGGAGTGATAACTAGGAACAAGGCACGTTTAGTAGCACAAGGGTATAACCAAGAGGAGGGCATAAACTATGAGGAAACTTATGCTCCAGTTGCTCGCCTTGAAGCTATACGTCTCTTGCTTGCCTATGCGTGTTCTAACGATTTTAAGCTTTACCAAATGGACGTAAAGAGTGATTTTCTTAATGGTGTCATAAATGAAGAAGTATATGTCTCACAACCTCCTGGTTTTGAGAATGCTGAAAATCCAGATTATGTTTACAAATTAAAACGAGCTTTGTATGGTCTTAAACAAGCCCCTCGGGTTTGGTATGAAAGGCTCAGCAAATTTCTAATTGATCATGGATATTCAAGAGGTAAAGTGGATAATACTCTCTTTATTAAACATAAGGGAAAGCACATCCTTTTAGTTCAAGTTTATGTAGACGATATAATTTTTGGTTCAACTAACATACACTTGGTCGAAGAATTTTCTAAGGTTATGCAGGGTGAATTTGAGATGAGTCTCATGGGGGAGCTGAATTACTTCCTAGGACTGCAGATAAAGCAACTTGATGAGGGTACAGCAGTATGTCAAACAAAATACTGCAGAGAACTACTCAAGCGCTTTGGAATGAATGACTCAAAATCAATTGACACCCCTATGCCTACCAACGGAAATCTGGATAAGGATGAGCATGGTAAGTGCGTAGATGTCAAAAAGTTCAGAGGTATGATTGGATCTCTTCTGTATCTTTCTGCTTCTAGACCTGACATCATGTTTAGTGTTTGTATGTGTGCACGATATCAATCAAATCCTAAGGAATCACACCTAAAAGCTGTTAAGCGCATATTTAGATATCTTCATGGAACACCTAAATATGGGTTGTGGTATTCCAAAGGAAGTGATTGTAGTTTAGTGGGTTACTCTGATTCTGATTTTGCTGGCTGCAAATCAGATAGGAAAAGCACAAGTGGTACATGTCACCTGTTTTCAAACTCCTTGGTAAGTTGGCACAGCAAAAAGCAGGTATCTGTGGCTTTGTCAACTGCAGAGGCAGAATACGTTGCAGCCGGTAGTTGTTGCGCTCAAATTCTGTGGCTAAAGCAACAACTATAAGACTTTAACATTCAACTCAAACGTATTCCAATAAAATGTGACAACACTAGTGCCATAAACCTTACTAAAAACCCTGTTTTACACTCATGCACTAAACACATAGAGATTAGACATCACTTTCGTCGCGACCATGTTGAAAAAGAAGACGTTGTATTTGAGCATGTTGATTCTAAAAATCAGCTTGCTGATATATTCACTAAACCTTTGGCAACGGAACTGTTCTTCAACATTCATTGTGAATTAGGAATCTTAGATCTCTCTCAATTGATGTCTTAAGCATGTTTATTCTTATTTATATTATGCCTCACCTTGGTTGATGAGATTTGTTTTAGCTATCATGTATACGTCACAAGATTACACCAACAGAGGTAATATCACTCCTTTCTACACTTCTTTTACAACTATGTGTATGTTAGAACAAAATTCCTTACTCTCATTTATGTAAATTTCTTTGCATATATTGTTTGAACATTAAGAAACTGATTTATGAATCATACTTGGGCATAACTACCATGACATACTTCATAATGCATATCCATACTGCATAAAAATTCATTAAAATCTGGTTTGGCATCAGTATGTATCGATCCAAACATGTATGCATCGATTCATATCTTCTGCATTTCAAATTTTTCAAAACTGGTTCAGGATGCATCGATCCATCCATCGCATGTATCGATACATAGACCTGTTAAAAACATAAATGCATGATATGGATCGATCCATGGCCATATGCATCGACACATACTGATGCTATTTGAATTAAATGCATTTTTCTCTCTCTCATGGATCGACACATCAGCCACTCTTACCACATCCTATCTCAAGACTTCATATCAGCAGTACCCATACCTCCCAAAACCAGCGGCTAACCCTAATCTCCCTCATCATCACTCAATCTGAAACCCTAAACTCATTCCACTTTCCCTCACCCATTCATCACAATGCCTCCTCCTCCGCCTCCGCCGAGCTTCAGAGATCCTGATAGAGCTGATGAGGAGTCCTGTGGTGGCCACAATCCCCATTAACCAATCATCATTTCATTTCACTGCATTTCATCTCATGCTGCTCAAGTTTTATTTGAATTGTTGCACAATATATGGTTTAGCTTATGTAATTCTTAAACTCGTTCTACTCCTTAAATGCTTTTCACTTTCTGTTTACCTCTATTGTTATTGCCCTTATTTGTCATTCTTTGTGAGTGATTCTTTACTTTGAAGCTTCCTTCTTTGTGATTGCTAGCTTTTTTATCAATTTTTTGCCATGTCCTGCTACAACATGTTGCCTTGATAAACCTGTTTCTTCCTCTTTTTGATGTTGACAAAGGGGGAGAAATGCAGATATGCACAAACTCAGGGGGAGTATCACACATCTTGCCAAAAATTTGCCATCATCAAAAAGGGGGAGTTTTGAGCAAATTCTTTACTTTGATACATCTCTTAAAAGAACTCATACAATCTATTTTGTGTCAGTATGTATCAACACATAATCCTATGCATCGATCCATACAGTATGTTGTAAACCACAAAATTCTTTTGTTTAGTATGTATCGATCCATACGAGTCATGTATCGATACATGGACAGAAAAAATGCTCTATGGATCGATCCATACGAGCCTTACATCGATCCATGTTAGTTGAAATGTCCTATGTATCAATACATACGAATTATGCATCGATCCATGTTAGTTGAAATGTCCTGTGTATCAATACATACGAATTATGCATCGATCCATGCTTACTTAAATTCCCCAAAAACTCATTAATCTTACAGTATGTATCGATGCATAGCCTCATGTATCAATACATAAGTCTGTTTTATGTTCTAACAGCTTCTGTTTTGCATATATAAGAAATGTTATGACAGTAGTGAAAACAACGAATTCTTAGAGGGAAAAACAGTTGAGACATCAATCAAAACAGTGTGTAGCAGCAATTGTTTGAGCAATTAGAAACCTGAAAGAGACTTCATCTTCTCCATCTTCTCAATCTCTTTTCTTCAAGAACATCAACACATAATCATTCTTGTTCTTTGGATTAAAGGATCAACGAGATTACGTTCAGTGGTACGATCAAGGATCTAGCTGAGGTTTTCAGTGGAACGATCGAGGATCTAGCTGAGTTGAAGATTGAAGGGGGTTTCGAGGAAAAACCTACTGGTTTGTCCTTCAAGAACTGGAGTGTTCTTGCGGGTTTGTTAGTCACGTTTGCAGAACAGATTCAGCCGCAGCGTTGCGTTTGGAAATCGGGGGATTTCGCAAACAGGTCGTGGAACCGGTGAATTGTTTGCAATTTCTTGCAGGAAATTCTTGATCGAGCTCAGATCAAGTGAAGGTTTTAAACAAGAAGAAGATCTTGGGATTTAGAATTCTGTCTGTGTATTGAAACCTTGTATCAACGAATTCGGCATTATTGATAATTACAGTTCTCAATTTCATTTGAAATTGAGAGGGAGACGTACCCACACGCGAGGACGACGTGGGGAACTTCCTTACCAAATCTCTGCGTATCGTATTCTTTCCTTATCTCTCTTTACGTTTTCAACAGTTTCGCAATTTCAGATAGTGTGTTGTGGCTGCACTTTTTGCGATACAATAGTGGCAAGAAAACTTCTTTAACTAAAGTCCACTGTTGTTCATTATTGATCACATACACACCAACTGTTTGACAAAACTGTTAGCTGAATTTTATTCATTGGAATTAGGATTTAGTGATAAGTGCATTCAATTTGATAAGATTCCAGTGTTAATAACTTCTGTCATTCTAATTCAAATCCAGCAATAAATTCGCGTGTCCGGTTTTCTAGTAGTAGTTCAGAATAGACGGAAGTCGATTCGGGACTGAAATTTTCCGCCAAGTTTAAAAACTCTGATAAAATTTTAAATCCGTTTATTTTCAAAGAGGTGATCTATTCACCCCCCCCCCCTCTCGATCACTAGCCACACCGTCTAACAGAGAGAACTTTTTGATCTAAAACCCTAGACTCACTAGTGACGTGAGAATGGCAAATAAATGTAGAAGGATATGTGTTTTTGATCCTTCTATTTTGGGCCAAGTTCCATGATTCATCAGTCCAACCCAATATTAAAGTAATGGTTCAGACTAAAGCTATTGGATCGGTTGGATTCAGTTTTCTAAAGGTCCAACCCAACCATCTGAAGCGACCCACCTAAACCCATATAAAACCATTAGTCATTAACCCGATAATGTGAAATAACAACCCACCCGATTTGAAAGCATGTGGGGCCTGATGGGTAGGGAGGTTTGCATCAATTTCAAAATATTTGTCTATCCCTACAAATATGATCCACATTACTTATGAGTTCACACATTCACGTATTTACAATTTTTATGGATATTCGATCTAGATCAGTTGATTTATAATAAAAATAAATAAATTTGATTTTATATTTTAAAATATTAAAATTAAATTTAAGTTGTTATATCATGATCATATAATTATTGTTTCATGCCGACCAAAGACCTGAGACCCACTTCTCCATGCCGACAAAAGACCCAGGACCCACTGCTCCATTCCAACCAAAGACTCGGACTCATTGCTCTGTGCTAGATAAAGACCCGAGACTCTCTGCTCCATGACAACAAAATACCCAATAGAGAGAGGCCCAATATCTAGCCTATTCCACCAGGCCCAAGCTATAAATACTTTTGTAATGGGTTCTAAGGTACAAAATCTATAATGTCCACTTTCACTTCCACTATCTTGAATCCTAAGATGACTTGGGCATTGGAGTGCTAACCATACAGAAACCCCCTCCCTTGAGCCCATTGTATCGGAGATAGTAACACCAATTAACGACATCACATAAAGATTGACCTCTCTGGTTCAAGAAGCATCGTGACTTCTGAAAGTACAGTCACGTTATCATATGGTATCATTTACTTATTTTGATGTTTTTTGCTAATTTGAGTATCGTTGTTAGAGTTTGTTTGCGTATTTGTAATTTGCTTACAATTTAATATTCGTGTGTTTGTAGTTTATTCACATTCGAATTATGGTAATCGCTTCGACTATTTAGAAAATTGTACCATTACGATCCTCAATATTCAATATATTAAGAGATTTTGATTCCTTGATAATGTATCTTTTTGAGCCGAGCAAGTTGTCCTTTTGTCGTTTCATCAAACTTGGCTTGAATCACAAGTTAGAACTATTAAAATCAAGATTTTGAGTGTTTGATTCAAATCATGTACTAACTATGAGTCAAATTGTAAACTTGGCTCTCTTTGGACTGTCTTTTTATTGGACCTTCTTAAATTGGGTGTTGGCCTAATCCATATCAGCTAGTATCCTATTTATATAGAGTATAGAAAATGGGAATTTCTTATCCCACACTATCCGGTGAAAAAACACCATATGAAAAACCAAAAATGCCCCTCAAATTTCATAGATACATCTTTGGACGCACCATGCACCACTTTTATGACGCACCAAATGATTTCCACCCCAGATTAAAACAAAAAATTATTCTGGAGATGCAACTCCGGATATTTTCAACAAATATATTGATATTTGAGCATCCCAATGGATATTCCAGAGATGCATCTACGGAGGTTTGGGGAGGGATTTTGAAATTTCTATCAACTTTGCATGTCAGATATTTTTGGAGATGCATTTTATGGAATAAGTTGATAAAACACTCACCTGCATGATCGCAGACTCATACTTGTTTTCCACTCAGAATCCTTTCCAAAAACCCTTCCATTCTTAATCAACATTTTCACTCCAAATCTTTATTCTTTTGTTTCATCACATCAAAAGAAGCTGAAATTTCAGGTAAAGATTATTTATATCAAACCTCATTGCTCATATTAAACTTGTTTTTAGTCTGAAAAATGTTCGTTTTATCCGGAGATACATCTGCAGATTCTATATCAACTCGTCTGAAGATGCATCTCTATAGGTTGTTTTTTTATCATTTTTTAACTTTGTTTACAATATTAGCAGATTTTGAGTGTTTTATTGTAAATTTTTTCATTAGATATGGTGCACCCCCGATGTTTCCCCCAAATATGTTGTGTCTCCGGATGCCAAAGGTGTTGTTGTGAATGAGGTAGATGTTGATAACCAATTTAAAAATGAGCAAGAGTTTAAATTTCATGAAAACATGCTTTAATGGATTCGTACGGACAGAGCCACATGAGGTGGTGAGGGGGCATGTGCCCCCAATAATTTTTTAATTTTTTATATATTATTATATATTTATATATAAAATTAATAAAAGTCTTTTAAATTATTTTTGTGTAATAGATTTGTCATTTAAGTTTTTATGTGTAACAACTCAGTCCTTTAAGTTATCAAACATGTGCATCATTAGTCTTTTTTAACCGTGTGAATGTGAAATTGTAGTTGTAGTTATTTTGAGTGGTTATGAAACTGATGAAGTGCAATGAAAAATATCCAAATGTTCTAAATGTTCTAAACATGAAGAAAAAGATTTGAAATCAATCTAAATGACTAGTTTGTTATAAAAAAAAACTTAAATGACCAATTTATTACACAAAAATAATTTAAAAGGATGTAAATATATGAATAATTATTTAGGGTTTCTTTTGTGAATTATTTATTTTAAAAATTAATTTTGAATTTAAAATATGTTCGGTTAAAATATAGTTAAATTGATTTTTTTATTTAATTTTAAAATAATATTTTACAAAAAGTTATTTAAAAAAAAATGTTTTATATATTTTTATTTTAATACTAAGATGTCATTATGAAAAATTACGATTAACTACTTATATCATCGTCAATTACTTATATATAAAAGTAGATAGATAAATATTATTGTTGATAATAAAATTAAAAAATTACATAAATAAAAGATTTAAATTTTATTAATTTTTTATAAAGACAAATTTTATATTTTGATATATATTTAAAAATTTTAATTCTATTCGTCATAGATATATTATGCTACAAATTCATAAATTAATATATTACCCTCAGAACATAAAATTTCTGGCTCCGTCCCTGTGCGTGATCATATGTGATTTATGTAACCATGACTTGTGTGAAAAATCATCCGATCATCCAATTGCGTGTCGCCTCATGCCAGAAGAGAATGAATACGTTTCAGACATGACATTGAATTTGGTTCATCCGAAAAATATTATTGTAACTTTGAAGCGTAAAAGACCCTAAAATATCTTAAATATCAAGCAAGAGTATAATATTTTATACCAAACATCTCATATTAGCAAACCACCTCATTCACCACCTCCACAAAATATTCCATTCATTGACGAGATACCAATTTTTATGCAAAAATACATCGTACGGATTATCAATGTTAAGGGTAACAGTAATTACGGTTATCGAGTTATTTTGACTTTTCTTGGTAAAGGAGAAGATAAGCATACACTTGTCTGCCATCAACTTATCCATGAGTTAAGGATCCATAAAGAATCATACACGTGGCTTTACGGAAAGAAAGAAAAATTTTATGCAATTTATGAGTCTCCTGTTCCTTGCATTAGTGGACCGACACCGAAGAAAAAATGGATGCACTTCCCCGAAATGAGCCATCTCATAGCACGTGCGTATGATAGGAATGTGTATTAATCTTACAAGATACAGTTTTTCAAAATCTTTTTTCCCACTACACATCTCCCCATCTCAAACTCCAAATGATTTTATTATGTGTATTTGGAGGCATTCAAAATCGCAACACTTTGTTCAAGTTTATTTGAAACCAGGATGCCATATACCACTTACACCAGTGGAGTGGATGACTCATTCAACAACAAAAGTCGAGACTTGGTTATACCAATTTGTAGAAAGGATGCAAGAGTTCTCCAAATTGAGCAACATTGAAAGAGAATCAAATGCACAAAAGTCAAATGAGATACCACTCATACTTATAGATTTATCTGGCGACAAATCTTTCGTTTCATTTTAGTTCTTCATCGTCAATTAAGTATATGTAATTGTGTATTAATACTAATGAAGTGTAATATTTGCAATTTCAAATATTTTAATATACTTTGATGTTTTCTAAAAAAATTGTTCATTTGCCAACAAAACACACAAGTTTTGTTTTCTTCCTGGTTCAGGAGAGGTTCCAGAGATGTATATCCAAAATCAGATAATAGGGTGGTACTGGAAATGTATATTCGAAACTAGCACTTATACATTATAAAAAATTTGAGGTCCATATTTTTCTACAACTTTTATAAATTTAGGCTCTTGTTTTTTATTTCATACAAACATAAAATATCGCAAGTGTCACAAATAAACATCATCTTTTATGTCACAAATGTCTCCTTCTTCAGCACGACACTCGGGAGAAAGTTTAAGATCAATGAGTACACATCTTTTGCAGATCTACAATACGAAGTGCATAATCTCCTACCTTACGAAGATAATCAAAAAAATGTGAAACTCGAGTACCGTTCACTTTCAATTAACAACAAAGGCAAGATTGAGTTGAACAACTATGAGCTCAAAATAAATGCAAATGTAAGGATTATGTGGAGTGCATTTTTCCGTTTCGAAACAAATGTTTCGATCGAGTTGGAAGCGACAATTTCAAGATCGATCGAAGATGTTGAAGTGTCCACCTGAGTATTGAAATGTAATGTTTAATTTTATGTTAACATCACCTATGTAATGCTGATTTTATGTTATGAATGGTAAATTTTATTTTTTTAAAATACAACTTTCTGATTTTCTGCTTTTGTTTCTGTTTCCCAATGTTACGGAGATGCATCTACGGACAGATTCCGAAGATGCATCTCCAAGTAAAAAAAAGGCACATTCCTAATACGTCACTCAGAATTGACTTAAGTTGTATGTGTTTGTGGTGTATCCGAAGAGACATCTCCAGAATCTAGGATTTTATTAATATTTTCACACGATTTCCTAGTAATACATAGGTGTATTAAAAAATTCCCTAAAAATTAATCATAAAATTATAAATAAACCAATTTAAATAAAATGCAAAATAGAAAAAAAAAACTATACTATGTGTGATATTCACTTTATATATACAAAATACATTAAGTTAAGTTGGAGAGAGTGATAAATAATGCATTTTGTTGTAAAATATTTTACTGATATATTAAAAAGTGATTCTTACATGTTACATCTACATGCTTTAAATAAGAGAGAATAGAAAACCTAATGGGCTTTGACTAATGGGCCTCATTACTAATAGAAATAATTACTATTTACAATCTAATATTTACAACACTCCCCCTCAAGCTGGTGAATAGGTATCTATCATTCCCAGCTTGCAAGTAAGTTGCCTGAATCTTTCTGTTGGTAAGCCTTTTGTTAACACATCTGCCAGCTGATGCCCGGAAGGAACGTAATATGTAGTTATCAGTCCACTATCCAACTTCTCTTTGATAAAATGTCGGTCAATCTCAATGTGTTTAGTCCTGTCATGCTGAACAGGATTATGAGCAATACTAATAGCCGATTTATTGTCACAAAACAATTTCATAGGACCTTCACATTGTATCTTCAAGTCTTCTAGAATTTGTTTCATCCACAATAGCTCACAAATTCCTAGTGCCATAGCTCTAAATTCTGCCTCGGCGCTTGATCGAGCAACTACACTTTGCTTCTTACTCTTCCAAGCTACAAGGTTACCACACAGAAAAGTACAATAGCCTGACGTAGATCTTCTGTCACTCACTGATCCGGCATAATCCGCATCAGTGTAAGTCTCCATAGTTAGATTTCCACCTCTTTTAAACAAAAGTCCTCTCCCTGGAGTTGCTTTAAGATATTGTAGAACGCGATCTACAGCCTGCAAATGTCTCACCCTCGGATCATGCATGAATTGGCTCACCACACTGATTGCATATGCCAAATCTGGTCTAGTGTGTGCCAAGTAAATCAATTTTCCCACTAATCTCTGATATTGACCCTTGTCAACTTTGTCACTTTCCTCCTCAAAGCTTATCTTGTGATTTTGTTCAATGGGAACACTTGCAGGTTTGCATCCAAGTTTGCCAGTTTCCTGCAAAAGATCAAGCACATACTTCCTTTGAGAAATAAAGATGCCTTGCTTTGAGTAGGCTACCTCAATTCCCAAGAAATACTTGAGTTGCCCAAGGTCTTTCATCTCAAACTCTGCTGATAATTTCTCTTTGAGGAAATGTCTCTCAATCAAATCATCTCCTGTAACAATAATATCATCAACATAAACAAGAAGTACAATCAGTTTTCCTCCTTGTGAATGTTTAAAAAATAAAGTGTGGTCTCCTTGACTTTGCTTATAGCCCAAACACATCATTTCCTTTGTGAATCTTCCAAACCATGCCCGAGGGGACTGCTTTAGTCCATATAAGGCTTTCTTCAATTTACACACCTTGTTAGCTCCACTTGTTATGCCAACACCTGGTGGAATCTCCATATACACTTCTTCCTCTAAGTCTCCATGCAAGAACGCATTTTTAACATCAAACTGTTGCAATTCCCATCCACATGAAGCAGCACGAGATAGTAAAATTCGAACATTATTCATCTTTGCCACTGGGGAAAATGTCTCCTCATAATCAATACCATACGTCTGAGTATAACCTTTTGCCACTAGTCTTGCTTTGTACCGATCAAGTGTACCATCATATTTGTACTTTACAGTATAGATCCATCTGCATCCAACTGGACTTTTATCTCTTTTCCTTTCAATAATCTCCCAAGTACCATTTTTTTCAAGTGCTCTCATTTCCTCATCCATAGCTTGGACCCAATTTCTATTTTGCAATGCTTCTTCAACAAATGATGGGATTTTCACAGAATCAACAGCTGCAATAAAACTTTGATATTGTGTGGAAAGATGTTTAGTGGAGACATATTGAGAGATAGGGTGTCGATATAGGGAGGGACAAGATCTTTTATCCTTCCTCAAAGCAATGGGTAAATCAACTAGATTAGTGTCACAAGTATCAGAAATGGCACAATCATCACTAGAGGAATCATTTTCAGTACTTACCTCCGATTTAGGCGATTGAATTTGTTTCTGGAGAAGGTCAGGTTTACTTCTTCTCTGATACACTAGAGTTGGTGCTGGAGGTGCTGATTCCTGTAAAACAGAAGGCCTTGAAGGACCAGGAACACTTACTAGCTCAGATTCAGGTGTTGAACTAGGACTCAAACTCAAACTAGGTGACAACTCGGGTTCAAGAGAGGGAACACTGATAGGTGTTCTAGGGAGGCTAGGACCAAGGATCAGAAACTCGGACTCAGACTCTGACTCTGACTCTAAGTCACTTATGTTCTCCCCCTGAGACTGAGAACGAGTGAAATATGACACATTTTCATGAAAGGTGACATCTTTGGAGACAAAGAATTTTCGACTCGGAGAATGATAACATTTGTACCCTCTTTTGTTGGGTGCATAACTGATCAGTGCATTTTGATGCACGTTCTTCCATGTTTGTACTTAAGCATTTCTTCGGTTTGCTTTGATTATTTTTATGTTTTAATGTGTTTTCATAATTTAGTTTTATTTAAGTTTTGGGTCATTAGTTTTGGGTTTGGGTTATGTTTTCGACCCAGTTGGGTTGTAAACCAAATTCCTTGTTTTCCATATACCTAGTAGCCGTACACCATTGGAGAGGGAACGGGAAAATCACGGTTCATGTACGAATTTGAGAGCTTGCAAAGAATGATTATGGTGAACTAATTTCCCAAGAATCAATTCACTGTAATCGGATGCCACTTTGAGGTTCTTTTATAATTTTCCATTAATCTGTTCCTTTGAATTATATCTATAATCACAATTACTTGCTTAATTTAATTGTTTTTACATGATAGAATTCTTTAATTTGATTGTTGTCTGCTTTTGAATCAATTTCGTGATTAGTGTAGCTTTTGCATTATCGCGTTCGATCATATTGCGTTTGCTTAATCCGCAATAGTTTTAATCCGTTTGCTTTACTCGGAATTCAGGGACAGACTTCGTATAATTGTTATTGCGCTTGTCAGTAGCTTTTGTAATCGAATAGGATCAGACTCGTTTAGGGAATTGGAATTTTATAGGGATCAATGATAAGTCGGAAGATGATATAATGGGTTGATTCGTTTCAGCTTATTCAAATAATCACTTTTCATAATCACTTATTTTCTGCATTTTTGTAATTGAACACCAAATCAACCCCCCCCCCCCCCCCATTCGATTACGTTTAATTATTACAAACAAGAATCCTTGAGACGATATCCGAGTTTAATTGTCGCTGTATTACGTTTTTATAAAATTACTCGTTTTGATCCGCGCGCGACAGCGGATCAAATTGGTGCCGTTGCCGGGGATTCTTGTTTCTTTTAATCGTTTTTAGAGTCATAGGTTTAGTGTCTAAGCGTATAGGTCCTAGTTTCCTCGCAGTTTCGTCCAACTTACGTATTGGTCTTCTTTTTGCGGTTTAGGGAAAAAAAATCTGTTTTTAAACAAATTGTCTCAGATTATTTTGATTTTTTGTCGATTCATTAGGAAAAAATCAGTAATCAAAAGCCTTTATTTATGGAATAAATAGTGGATGTCGCCCTAAAAAACCGAAATTCCTTATTTTTCTATTTTTTATGATTTATTTTCGGTTTTGGTAGTTTTAAAAAAATCTGAAAAAATTCTCAAAATTCTTAATTAACGTCATTAGATTAATTTCGGTGTTAGTTTATTTTTCTAAATTTATTTTAATCGTTTTCCTTCATTGTGTTTGTTTTTTACTATGGCTGACCAAAGAACTTTAAGGCAGTTAGTTGTCCCTGATGTGAATTATAATGGCATGTGTATTGAATATCCTGAAGCTGACACTCCTTTTGAATTGAAATCTGGTTTAATACACTTGTTTCCAAGGTTTAGTGGTCTTGCAGGTGAGGATCCGCATGAGCATCTGAAGGAATTTGAGGTTGTGTGCTCTGGACCTTCACTAGAAGATATTGTCAAACAAATGGCTGCAAATAATCTCCAATTTCAACAACAAGTATATTCTACTTTAAAAACTTTGCAAACACAGATTGGGCAGCTTGCCACTTTGGTGAATGCCATGCAGCAAGCTCAAGGATCAAACCAACAACCCTTGGAAGAACATTCTGTTTTTCAAATAGATTTGATTTCTGAAATTGTTGATGATACTTGTAGTGATTTATTTGCATATGATTTTCCATCATTGTCTGGTTTTGATGATGTTTATTCTTGTGATATTTGTACTGAAACTAAAATTTGCTCTGTTTGTGCTGAAATTGAGGCTGCCTTACAAGTTGATATTCTTACTGCAGATGAGGTTGCAAATAAAGTTGTTCATGTAGATAAAGCTCTTGACATCCCGGCTTCCCCAAACACTCCTTCTATTGAGCAGCCACCTTCCCTCGAGCTGAAGCAACTTCCTGAAAATATGAAATATGCTTATTTACAGATGAATGAAAAACTACCGGCTATAATTTCTTCTAACCTTGATTTCGATCAAGAAAATAAGCTTTTGCAGGTTTTAAGGAAGCATAAAAAGGCATTTGGTTGGACATTAGCTGACATTCCAGATCAGATCACCTTCACGTGTCCATTTGACACTTTTACTTTTAGAAAATTCTTTGATCCTGGAATAAAAGGCGAAGATACTAATAAAAATTTCAAGTTCAATGGACATTACCCAAAGCTATTCCATGACAGCCCCACTTTGGAAGAAGAAAATGTAGAATATATCTCTTTGGGAAAGGCTGCTTATGTGATCACCTATCCTCCTTGACTACTCGGGTGTGTTCTTTCCTCTCTCTTCTCCCTCTTATTTTATGTTTGTTTCTTTCATTGAGGACAATGCATATTTTAAGTATGGGGGAGAGAATACTTTATTTTATTTGTTTTTGTTCTTTGTTTTGTTTTGTTTTTGTTTTCTTTCTAAAAAAATTGTATTTTTGTTGAAAGTTTTAGGCTATAGAATAATTTGAGGTTGGTTTGTAGAGACTTGGGAAAAGTTCACAAGATCGGTATCGTTTTAACACCTTAAATCTCCTGAATATGAAAATCATTTTGAATACTTGTTATGACATAGCCTTGAGTTCTCATTTTTCTTATAGCTCTTGAATAGTTTATTTCAGCAGTCAGCACCATCTCACACACACTCTACGCAGGGAAGCCGATGAATATAAGTGAGTGTTCCGAAAAAGAAAAGAAAAAAGAAAAAAATAAAGGAATGCACCTTCTAAGTTTGGTGACCCTCACCCGGTCACTTAACCCAACAGTTGTGGAACCTTAAAAAAAAAAGAGTTGGAAATAAGACTCTTTTGTAGTTGGTTCAGCGGTTTTTGGTGCTGAACTTGGTATGGCGAATTACGGTCCGATCCCCCGCAACTACAATTGAGTAAGCAAAGGGTTATGCCACTTAAGTACCAGAACCCCGTGCAAAAAAGGATCAGAGTCACTAACTGGTCGCCTTGCTATGAGTGTGTGGAGATAACGGGCTTAATGTGATTGCGCCTGAATGAAAAAGAGCCAAAGAAGGATGAGTAAGTTAGGCTTTAATATAATAACATGATTCGAGTTGATTTGTGTATTCAGGAGGTTTATGTCTGCATATCTGTGGATTAGTGTTCTTACAATGTCCTTAGTGTGCAAGATTAATACCTATCGAAGCAAACTTAACCGAAGATGACTTGTAGCCTAGAATGAGTAACCGTTGATGTGTTTGTGTTTTGTTTTGTTTTTCATTTTGCTCGGAGTGCAAAAGTTCAAGTGTGGGGGAATTTGAACAGTGCATTTTGATGCACGTTCTTCCATGTTTGTACTTAAGCATTTCTTCGGTTTGCTTTGATTATTTTTATGTTTTAATGTGTTTTCATAATTTAGTTTTATTTAAGTTTTGGGTCATTAGTTTTGGGTTTGGGTTATGTTTTCGACCCAGTTGGGTTGTAAACCAAATTCCTTGTTTTCCATATACCTAGTAGCCGTACACCATTGGAGAGGGAACGGGAAAATCACGGTTCATGTACGAATTTGAGAGCTTGCAAAGAATGACTATGGTGAACTAATTTCCCAAGAATCAATTCACTGTAATCGGATGCCACTTTGAGGTTCTTTTATAATTTTCCATTAATCTGTTCCTTTGAATTATATCTATAATCACAATTACTTGCTTAATTTAATTGTTTTTACATGATAGAATTCTTTAATTTGATTTTTGTCTGCTTTTGAATCAATTTCGTGATTAGTGTAGCTTTTGCATTATCGCGTTCGATCATATTGCGTTTGCTTAATCCGCAATAGTTTTAATCCGTTTGCTTTACTCGGAATTCAGGGACAGACTTCGTATAATTGTTATTGCGCTTGTCAGTAGCTTTTGTAATCAAATAGGATCAGACTCATTTAGGGAATTGGAATTTTATAGGGATCAATGATAAGTCGGAAGATGATATAGTGGGTTGATTCGTTTCAGCTTATTCAAATAATCACTTTTCATAATCACTTATTTTCTGCATTTTTGTAATTGAACACCAAATCAACCCCCCCCCCCCCCATTCGATTACGTTTAATTATTACAAACAAGAATCCTTGAGACGATATCCGAGTTTAATTGTCGTTGTATTACGTTTTTACAAAATTACTCGTTTTGATCCGCGCGCGACAGCGGATCAATAACCCAGAAAGATACATCTGACAGCACGGGGATCCAATTTGTTGTGATATTGTTTGTGAACATGAATAAAAGCAACACAACCAAAAATGCGAGACTCAAGAGTGTGTAAGATAGGAACAGATGGAAAACGTGAAAGCATAAATTAGGCAGGACTTTTATTACCTAACACTCGAGATGGGACCCGGTTAATCAGATAGGCAGCAATAAGAATTGCCTCACCCCAATAAGAGGTAGGAACAGACATTTGAAAAAGGAGAGATCTAGCAACTTCAAGTAAATGACGATTTTTTCTTTCTGCGACACCGTTTTGTTGTGGGGTGTCAACACATGTGAATTCATGGAGAATGCCATGTTTACTAGTGAAGTTGGAAAAGGTATGATTGACATATTCTTTACCATTGTCGGAACGAATTCTTTTTATGCCTTTCCCAAATTGCGTTTGTACCATTTTATAAAATTGGATAAATATTTGTGGTACTTCGGATTTAGTATTCATCAAGAAAATCCAAGTTACCCGAGTACAATCATCAATAAATGAGACAAACCATTTTGCACCAAAAATATTAGAGGTAGGGGCAGGTCCCTAAACATCAGAATGAATCAAATCAAAAGGTTCATCACTTTTATTAAAACTGGAAGGAAAAGATACACGATTGTGTTTTGCCAACTGACAAACATCACACTTAAAAGACTCAACAGAATGGTGTAAGAACAACGACGGAAACATAGACTTAATTATATAAAATGAAGGATGACCGAGACGCTTGTGCTGAAGCCAAATTTGTGAGGCTGAAGAGGAACACTGAGACTGGAAACAGGAGGACAACACCTTTGGATGGTCATCAGAGAAGTAGTATAACCCTTCCTTTTCCTTAGCAATTCCAATCGTCTGCCCCGTGGTAAGGTCCTGAAAAACACAATGGGACATAGAAAAAATTACTTTACAATTCAGATCACGGGTAAGCTTATGGATGGAAATTAAATTGTGGGAAAGTGTGGAAACATGAAGCACAGATTGCAACTGGAATGGAGGTTGCAAGTCAATATTTCCAGTGCCAACAACACAAGCATGAGAGCCATCAGCAACAGTGATATAAGGAATACTCAAAGGTGTGGTATAAGAGCATAATAATGTGGAATCAAATGTCATATGATTAGTAGCACCAGAGTCAAGAATCCACACATTCTTAGGAATATTACCACAAACAGTAAGAGATCGGGAACACAAACTCTTACCAGTAACTGCTAGAGACCCAGAACCAGAAGGCTTACTCATGGAGTCAAGCATAGACTTCAACCGTTCCACATCATTCTGACTGAAGGAGGAAAGATCAGTTCCCCTCTTTTCAAAGCTTTCAGTATCCTGGACATGTGTAGCAACATGTGCCTGATACCGGTGCATGTTGCGAGAACCGCCACCTCGGCTAAGAACCTGCTCCCTCCCATGAAGTTTGAAACACCTATCCTTTGTATGCCCTGATCGGTTGCAATGCTCACAATAGAATTTGTCACAAACATTCTTGGATGATGATGGTGGTGGTCCTTGTCTTGTTGTTTTGCTAGCTACTAATGCTGACACATCCGAGGGCTGTTCATGAAGCATAGCTTGACGACGGGTTTCCTCACTACGGACAGTGTAAAAAACTTCATTAAGATCAGGAAATTTTTCCTTACCCAAAATCTGCACCCGAATAGGGTCAAATTCAACATTAAGTCCTGCTAGGAAATCAAAGATCCTATCCCGCTCAACAACAGTATTCAAGGTGGCAGTATCCTTGCTGCACTCCATCTTCAAATTCTGATACTAATCCAACTCAATCCAAAAACCATTGAGAACTCCAAAATACTCAGTGATCGAAAGATTTCCCTGCTTAGTGTTGAAGATTTTCCTCTTTAAATCATAACAAGCAGACATATTTTGTTTCATGGAATAACTGTGACGAAGATACTCCCAAACTGCCTTTGCACTTGAGAGATACATGCAATTTCTACTAATTTCTGGAGATATGGAGTTCCAAAGCCAAGTAATAATAGCAGAATCATCTTTATCCCAGGAAGGGAAGTTAGGAGCAGTAACCAGAGGAGGATTTCCTTCAATATGATCAAGCATGTCGCAACATTTTAGAGTGTGTCTGATGAACTGAGACCATTGAAAATAATTTTTGCCGGTAAGCCAATAACCTTTTTGAACGACAAAATCCTTAGCATTAAATGGGGCTGGTGGATTTGTGGGAGGTGGAGGTGGAGGTGGAGGTGGTTGATCGTTAATAATCTCAGCCATTGAAAGGACAATCGAGAGAAAACAAACCAAGAAACAGGATGGGTTAGGGTTTCAAAGATGAGTGAACAAAAACAAGAAGCACGATGTGCTACAACACAAAACAACAATGACCCAAACACCCAAAAACAACAACAAACTGCAAACTGCAGTAAAAAAAAAGACTCCGCTACAAGGCGGCTAGGGTTTAGGCGGAAGCGAATCCCCCAAAATCGGGAGCTCTTGATACCATGTTGTAAAATATTTTACTGATATATTAAAAAGTGATTCTTACATGTTACATCTACATGCTTTAAATAAGAGAGAATAGAAAACCTAATGGGCTTTGACTAATGGGCCTAATTACTAATTACAATCTAATATTTACAACACATTTTTCATATATACTATCTTGCTTGTAGCAATGTTATAGAAACTTCATTATTTGAATGTAGTGTAATAGTTCCTTCTGATGAAGAGCCAAATTGGTGTGGATAAAAAGCTGGTTCCTTTGGCTCAGGCAATGTTTTTTCACCATTCAGCATTAGAATTACAGCTGACATAGTTGGCCTATCATCAGCTCTCTCTTGAACACATAAAAGACCTATCTGTATACATCTCAATATCTCTGCTTCTGCTACAACAATCGAATCGCTTACAGGTTCATCTATCACCTCCAATGCCTTTCTTTCACACCACTTTCTCCATGCCTACATGACATGAAATGCATATTGTGAGTTTTCAGTTTACTTTTCAACTATTGCTGTCAAATTTGCAGATATAACAACACTATAGCCTAGTAGAGTTTTGACAAACTAATATTGTTTTGTCATACGCGATTTAAAATGAAGTTTCATCAAATCGTGGACTAAACCCTTATACTTACATATCCAAGAAGATCGAGATCATGATAGTCACTATATTCCCTATTCTTTTTTCCACTGATTGTCTCTAGTATAATAACACCAAAACTAAATACATCAGATTTCACCGAGAAATATCCACGTGTTGCATATTCGGGAGATATGTAACCGCTGAAACATATAATAGAAAAAGAAAATAAATATGGATTCGGTATTTATGTTTTATAAAGCAACAAATTCAATTCAGTTTAGCATGCTTACTGAGTTCCTACTACTCTTCTTGTTTCACCTTTAGCTTCATCTCCCCATAATGTTCTAGCAAGACCAAAGTCTGATATTTTAGGATTCATATTTTCGTCAAGAAGAATATTGCTTGTCTTGAGATCTCGATGGATAATTCTTAATCTAGAATCTTCATGAAGATAAACAAGTCCTCGAGCAATCCCGCGAATAATTTGGAATCGTATAGTCCAACGCAGTAAACTTTTTCTAGTTTGGTCTGATAAAATATTTTCAGCTTAGTTAGAAGAAAACAACTAGTTGAAAGTGATCAATCAAGAGAAAATCAAAACAAGTTATGTATAAGATAAAATCACAAACCGAAAATTAAGTAGTCCAAGCTTCTGTTGATCATGAATTCGTAGATCAAGAGTTTCTCATCATCTTGAATGCAACATCCAAGTAGTTTAACAAGATTTCTATGCTGAAGTTTGGCAATTAGCTTAACTTCATTTATGAACTCCTTTGATCCTTGTCCTGAAGTATTGCAAAGTCTCTTCACAGCGATATCTTGTCCATTTTCCAATTTACCCTAACAATCATTATTTCAAAATTTAGAGAACCTTATAAAAGTTTTTCATATTTAGTTTTTGACTAATCAAAAAGCTCTATTATACCTTGTAAACTGGTCCAAAACCTCCCTGCCCCAATTTGTTATCAATGGAGAAGTTATTAGTTGCATTAGCTATGGTTGATAAATCAAATATTGGTATGTCAATATCTTCATTATCATTATTGTTGTGTTGATTATTCCCTGATAAAAGATAAAACAATGAGTGTGAAAAAGCATTTTAAAACCGTATCAGAGAGCATTAGCAAAATAAATCAGTTGAAATAACTAAAAGGTAACCTTGTTTCTCAAGTTTCTTCCTCCGGACGCGATGTATGGCGACTCCGAGTATTATCATGATCACAACAGACATTATACAGCCTACTAGAATTCCTGCAAGCTTCTTCTTCTTCAAGTCTGTGTTAGCACCTAGTTCTGAAGCTGCAACTCTCATGTAAAAGTCTTGTCCTCCATAGCTTAGTTTTTTGACATCCAAAATGTTATTAAACCAAATCAAGCAACCACTTCCACCATCTCTGATATCTAAATTTGCATAAGCTGTGCAAGAACAGTTTCTTAAACACAATCTTTCACATTCTTCAAGGTTTATGCTCTTGTTAAACCAAGATTTTGATGTATCTGGCAGCTTCATTCCCACAAGTTTCAAAAAACCGTCACTATTAATATTATCACAATCTAACTTCACTCTCCTAGCACAACCATCAGTCCAATTTTGCGAATTCCATTTTTCTCGAGATTTTGGAATGAAACCGTCAAGACATTCACATATTGGAGAATTATCAGCATCACAGTTAGAATTTGCACCACAGATAGCATAATTGTCACACCGATCCGATGGGCCAACGAAGAGAATTTGCCAACTTTTTCTATCATCCGACAGCGAGAACCGCGTTACTTGTCCCACCGAATTAATCATATGCCTTGAAAAAACTGAGTTGTGCAAAAGTTCATATCCATAAGAAACTTCCTTCTCAGTAATCACAAAAGTGATATTAAAGGATTTGAAAAGATCCGGAGACGAACTTCCAGATAAACTATATCCATTCCAAGAACCAACTCGATTCACTAATGTGTTTCCTCTAGTAGTCACTACTTGAGGAAAACCATTAGTATCTATATGAAATGAATACAAACCAGTAGAAGGATCTTGTGTATCTCTCCACGAAACCAAACCTGTAGAATCGCCTTTTACCAAACTGCTTCGGATTCTCATACCAGGGAGTAAAGTGTCACCAGGAAAATCAAAACTTTTCCACAAAATAGTATCTGGTTTGGTTTCATCTTTCACAACAAGGTTTCCATTTTCCAAGAGTTGCAGAATTGGGTTTGCACCTGTTGTTGATGTGTTAGAGGACCATACTATAACACCTTTGGAATCATCAACAATAACAAGAGTTCCTTTATCAGTGAGATTCAAAACTCCTGATGAGTTTTCGACTGCAGAATCTCGGTTTGCTATCCACACAACAGTTCTTGGTGAAATGTCCTTGTACCATATACCAAAATATTGGTTATTTGAATTATCAAAGTTGAAGAAACCAGCTTCAACAGTTCCATCTGTTGAGATTAGTGTCTCATTACCTTTGATTGATTGTCCTGGTAGAATGGTTTCCAAGGTATTGAAGGTTGGGATGAAGTGGAATAAAAGAAAGCAATAAACTAGCACGTTGAAGCTTTCCATTCAATGTATTTTGGTTAAGGATTTTTGTCAAAAATAGTATAAAAGTTGGAACATTTTTAACTATAAAGAAAAAATCTTCAAGCGTTGGTGTCATAATTGAATACTTTGACATTCATTGTGTGATCAAAGTTAATGTAATAGAAGTCAAACTAAGTTTCATATTTTTCAATGCTTTGATTATTTTAATATTTCAAAGATGCTACAACGTTGAATTGAAAATATACATCTTGATTAACATATTTCGGAAAACGTAACATAGGTCCAATACATGATGTTGGACCCATGTTTGGACACACAAAAATGTATCAATGGTAGGGATTATTTGTATTATTTTTGTATGCTACTTCATTAAATGGGTGATTTATTTGCATAAATGTTTAAATCATAATCATATTTAGGAGATGAACCATCTATTTATAGAATATTTGAATTTTTAGATACTCCACTTAGATTGGTATTTTTAATAAAGTGATAGTTGGGATCCTACTAAGATAAGTGTTATGTGTAACTGTTACTAAAAAAAATGGTGGTGTGTATTTGATTTGAATGAGTTTTTTTATGTGAGGAATGGTAGATGCAAGTTGGTGCTTCCAATATCCTTATTTGTTTATGAGTTTATATTTTGGGATGATGGTGCTTTGATAACGTTTAATTTTGAGATTTCTCTTTAGTTCAGCTGCTTGTGTTATGTATTTAGTTTTCGATTCGATCGCATTCATTGTGTATGCTGGTTGTCATTCTGTTTATAGTTGGAAGCACCTTGTAACAATGTGAATAGTCGGGACTATGTGTTTGTTGTTTGTTTGTTTTATTCCGTTGAAATCTAGCGGATTCGATCTGCAGGTTTGACATGGTTTGTATGTCGTAACGGTGTTGGATTTTTCTTTTGGCATATTAATTTAAATATTCGGTATACGAGCGGTTGTTTATTGTTGCGTCAAAATCGGATCCGAGAATATCAAGTGTGTTCGGTTTAATTTTGTTCAACAACCTTGTGTTATGCGTATTTCATTTTGATTGCGATGATCGCATTTTGGCGTTAGCAATTTTTTGACTGTTTTTTCTCTTGATTCACATGCAATATTTTCAATTCAAGTTGTCATCACACTTTAATTTGAATTTATATGCGTTTTTGGTAGTTCAGAAAAATGTGAATTCGCATTTACTTTTTGCTACTTTACGTTTCGACCAATGGCTTTTGCTTTTGTTATGTTATATTCGTTGCATTTAATTTATTTGCAACGATCGCGCTTCGCGTTAGCTACTTATAATTTGATTTGTGTTGAAATACAACGATTCAATTTTGTTACATTTAAATCAAATTTAAATTATAAGTTAGTATCTTTTCATCGCACATTCCCACGTCACGTAAAACTCAATTTGCATCCTCACATTATGATATTGATACGTGCACACTTTGCATTTGTCTACTTTTCGATTCGATTGTGATGAATGCGTGCTTGTTGTGATTATATTATATGCGCATCGTGAACTTGAAAACTGGAAGAAGAGAGAGAGCCCCCTCGTGCAAATCTGAGAGGTCTTTTATATATTTTTTCCATATTCCTCATTTATAGCAAAAGTAGTGGCAGCCGTGGCTAAAAAAGTGGAGGAAATGTAGGAAGGCTAGGTTGTGGCGGTTGCCACAACCCTAGCTTCATGATGAGTGGCGAGCGCCACCTTTGTAACAACTGCCCACCACTTCTCAAGGATTGGTGGTGAGCGCCACATTCCTTGGATAATGGGCGCCACAATCCCATTTGCTTTGGTGGCCCATTATCCCTTTGAAAACTTCATTTTCTTCTCTTTTCCTTCCCTTTTCTTTCCTTTTTGCTATTTTCCATTTTTCTTGCGGTAAACCTTTTAATCGATAAATACCTGCAATAAACATAAAATACTGCGTAATAATAAGTGTTAATCGAGTAAAAAGCAATGCATATGGAGCCAAAAAATACGATACGTTTTCGCGTTATCACTAAAATTGACCAATAAATAAACATTTTCTATCCAGAACTATGTAGCATTGAGTTCTCCATCGTGCCTGAAGATACATAAGAGTGAGATTCAATGTTTGGTCAGACACTCTAATAAAAAAACTATTTATAGTCATATTCTTTTTGTCATTTAATAACTTGAAGAAATCAAATAACAAAAACTAACATCCATATTCGCAAAGCTAACTAAATGGTTCCGTTGAGTACAACAAGTGTGAGGGGTGTTAATACCTTTCTCTCACATAATCGAAACTCAAACCCGAATTTGGTTGCGATGACCTTTTTCTTTTCTTTTAAGGGTTTTATCGATATTCACACCACGACAGGTGGGGACTCTACTGGGGACTGTCTAGAGATTCAATCCTAATTTAGTTAACTTTGCAATGAATGTTAACTTATGACTTCTCGGAAAGTGACACGATAATGTCGAAGTAATTAAAAGATCGAATCTAAAGGGACTGCTCCAAGCAAGACAAAATTGTGTGCAATTTTTTAAAACTAGTAAAAGGGGGGGGGGGCTTCAAGTTTCAGTGCAAAAAGTAAATAATGAGTAAATAATATCACGAAAGCGGTCAGGTTGTGATATAGAATTCCCTATTGATCTCTTGTTGATGTTTGATGCACTTTATGAATGAACTAATCACTATAACCTCACAACGAATTAACAAAACCATTACAGTCGATCCCTTACAAAATAACTCACTAACCACTACCAGGAGCTTTCTATTCCTAGTCTGCCAACGTAAGCAGGGTTAGGCGATGTATATAACATTAATTCTTTATGCCACTACTCGGGGTCTCCTATCCCTATTCAACCAGCGTACACACAACAATTTCCTTAGGTCCAACACATAGACTAATGGTCAGTATTCCCTATATGCCCAAAGTCAGATTAAAAGAGTATCTCATAAAAAGTATTATGGACAAGAAGCAATTAAATAAGATTATAGATCAATAGGTTCATACAGTGGTCAAATAAATAGAACCCAACAATTGAGAAATAGGTTCATTATAACATAACCTAACCTAGAAGAATTTAGCTACTCATACAGTAATTAAAAATAACACAATTGATAAATAATGATAACATAAGAAATCCTTTGAAGAGGTGGCCTCCAATGACTTCAATTGCTCTAAAAAATACCATTTGTGGTCTATAATTCGTGCTTCAATCTCCCAAAATCGAAACCCTTGTGAAAATGCTAAACAACCTCTTTTAAAGGCGTCAGAATGAACCAGAACGCAATAGAAAAAGGCCCAGAAAAGTGACCATCGTACTCACGATACCCTGCATCGCGCGTGATGCAACTTTTAATGCCCTATCACTTGAGAGAGACAGACAGAGAGAGAGAGAGAGCAATAATGATAGTGTGAAACTTATATGATCTAAAATGGTGTCAGCATGGTGATGGTGGTGGTGTGTGTAGCGGGGTATTCGTTACTGTCGCACCTAAAAAATGCGATCCCTCGCGATAGGACGCGGAAAAGATGTTGTTCGAAACAGAGTCGCCACCGAACTTTATTCATTCTAATGAAGGAATAGGAAAATATCGAGAAAACCTTTAGAAATAAGAATAATGGTCGTCGCAACCATATTCGGGTTCGGGAGTCGATTACGCAAGGGGAAGGTATTAACACCCCTTACGTCTGTTGTACTCAACGGGAACCTCTTAGTCTGATTTTGCTATTTGACTGTTAATTGACTGTTTATCTGCTTGCTTCGAGTGATTAGAATTGATGATAGATATGGATGAAGACCTCATGAGGGGGAAATGGGAGGTTTTTTATTAGTGTGCTCGCGAAGATACAACAATCTCCTGCCTACGTATCCTTATGGTGCAATAAGGAAATCAGAGCATTCGTAGTTCGGGCTACTACGAATATTTGGTGGGTTTTGTTTTGATGAACGACTGTGTAGGTCGGCGTTCTAACGGCTAAACGCTGGCGTTGTCTACTCTCGGTGGAGGCTCTAGCACTGGTTTGTTGTGCGCATTAGAAAGGATTGACAGTGTTCTTTTTGAAAGGGTTTTGGTCACGCGGGGGTGACGAGTTAAATTGATGTGTTTGGGTTTGGTTGGTTTCGATCGCTCGGGGGCGAGAAATTAGGTTTGATGCGTTTGAGATGTTTTTGGAGAACGACGAAAGATTGAGCAATGTGGTGTTCACCAATCGTCCAATTCTTTCGAGGAATAATAAGGCGTCTGCCTTCTATTCCTTTTTCATTCAGATTATTTTGAAAGTTTGTTTGTGGATGTTGAATATACACGGTAGTGAGGCGTACGCCCCCTACTTGCTTATTCAAGGAATAATAAGGCGTACGCCACTTATTCTTTTATCCAAGTTTATTTAGCGTGTTTTAGTCGGAAGTCGATAATTTGTGCAATATGGCGTTCACCAATTATTCAAATAATCGAGAGATGGCGAGGCGTACGCCTCTCATCTTTTATCATCCGAGGTTTAAATTGTAAAAGATATGTTTGGATATCGTATTCGATTGCGTTTTAATTTGATGACGAAGATCCGAGCAATGTGGCGTACGCCAATTATTCGAATAATCGAAAGATAGTGAGGCGTACGCCCCCTATCCTTTTTTCATCTGGAATTTAGAATTAAAAGGATTTAGAATTTATATTGATTTAGAAAATGTGATTTGAATGTGTATGATTAAGGTTTAATCGGGTGACAAGAACTCGCGCAATATGGCGTACGCCAATTATTCAAGCGCTTGAGAAATAGTGAAGCGTACGCTTACTATCTCCTTTTCATCCCAAGTTTATGTTTGAAAGAAAAAAAAACTTTAGAAGTTAAATGGTTTGGAAAAATGCTTGAATTCATGTTTATAAATGAAATGAATTTGATTTAGTGTATTATTTCATCTACTCGATTAATCAATAACCAAGTAGGTTTCATTGTAAGGAAGCCCAAGAGTAAGCTATGTGAGGTTGATGGCGATGCGAAGAACAATCGACTTACAAGGGTGTTTGAAAGTGGACTCGACATTTAAATCGAGAATTGTATGATTTGTGCATTTTTTGAAATTGGTTTTGATGGATAATGAATTGAAATGGAATTGAATTAAAAATGATTATGAAATGGCTATGGAAAAGAAAATCTAATCAAAATTTACTTAACAAAATCAATTAAAACTTTTGATTTAATCATTTCAATCAGACTTAATAATTATCATCATTATCTAATTAAAGTTAATATAATCAAATGTTTAAACTGATTAAAAAAGATTAAAGCTTATATTATAAACAACATTAATTAATCCATTAATTTGATTTGGAATGTAAAACTTGGGATAATCGACCAAAACAATTACAAAATGATCAAATCCAATAAATTGCAATGTGCTCGAAACCGGTTTATATATAGCGACCACATAATCCTTGTGTCGTACATAAAGACCGAAACGCGGTGAAATTGATCCATTAATTTATTGAAACCTTGGGTGGTACAACGACACAGAATTGTCGAGTCCATCACCTTGAACGAGCAAAAATGGGACAAGATGGTAATACCGAACTATGTTTCTATATTTACATAGCCACCAACATAATCTAAGCGGTTTATACATAATGTGTTGAAAATATAATTGAAGCTAAAACTAATATCATCAAAATAGCACAGTATATCCTTAAAACACGGTGTCTTATGATTGTATACAAGATTCCTGCAACACCTTTGAGCAGTATATACATTAGCAACCTACATTTTTTTCAGAAATTTAATGAGCTGGACTCAAGAAATCCAACAGCAAAATCGAAAGGGAAACAACTTAGCACTTGAAATCAATCAAAAAGAAAAACCTGCACACACCAGTTGAATATATGACTAAAGTGACTTTAGTAAAAATTTCAGAGTTTAAGGCAAACCAACATTCTAAACAAGGTGTTGGACGCAACAGACTAACAAACTTCTGCAACACTCAAAGCCAGCACCTGGTATATGATAACAATAACTTCATAGGAAAAAGAAAACAAAAGGAACCTACTATATGCATGACACTTATTCATCCTAACAGTCAAAACAATGCCATGAAACAAAGTCAATATCACAGAGACCCAACTTTACACAGAATCTTACAGTAAAACAAATAACCAATATAATAAAAAATGGCATTAAAATGCCGTTACCCACAATGTTGTTGTGTTGGCAATGTTGATGAGTTTGAGCCGCTGTAAATTGAACTTCTTTGAAGATATCAGAGTCGGAGATTTCCAACTTGAGCTCGGTTATGTACAGGTGGAAGGAGGAGCTCGTGGAATGCTATTGTTGTTGGATTGCTGTGCTGTGATGGCGAGTCCGGAGGAGCTTCGGAGGGTGGAGAATTTCGTGATGGTGTACCGGCGACGGCGAAGAGGGTTTTGGGGGTTTCGTGAGATGACTTGAAATACGGTGAGGGTTTCTGTTTTCTTTCGTTAACAGAGAGAGAAGAGTGAGGATTTGTGTTGTCGACTTGAAGTCACGGGTTGGAGGTGGATCGACGGAAGGTTAACGGTGAAGGTGGCGGAGGGTTTCGTGTGTTAGGCGGCGGCAAGGTTTGGTTGTTGGTGGAGCTCCGAGGGTTGACGAAGAAAAATGGGTTTGACGGCGGCGATGACGGTGGATGGTGAGAATGAAGGTCGCGTGTGGTTGTGTGGCGGCGATTTTGAGCGGTGGAGGTGATTGGAGATGAAGATGGTTGTGAGTGAGAGTGGAGGCGGAGTGAATAGTGAAAATGAGGGAGTAGTCAGAGTGAGAGAGGTATTTGTTGAGAGTTGAGAGAGAGGGTGAGGAGTGTGTGTGTGATGGATTCTGAGTGAGGGAAGGTGAGGGAAAACGCGTGGGTTTGTTAGTGAGAGGAAAAGTGTTTTCTCTTTTATCTTTTTTTTTCTTTTTTGTCGTTTATGTGAGGAGGGAGAGGTGAGTGGTGTGTGCTGATTTGTGAGGGAGAGAGACGTTAGGATGGGATTTTGTGGATTTTATTATTATTTGTTTTTTTTTTGTTTTTTTTTAAAAGAGAATCCAATGCAAGAATATACATATATTTTTCATAATTATTATTCATAATAAATCATAAAAACTAACTAATAATTAATTTAAACTAACTAATATTTAAACCAACTAATATTTAAAAAACTAACTAATATTTAATTAAATTCTAATTTCTTTAATTAAATATCAAAAAAATATTTGACCAATTAAAAAATAAAAATCGAGTACAAATTTGTTCGGAAAAATTAAATCAATCATACCAAAATTATCAACACAAAACACATTATTTGAAAATAAACTGTTTTCCTCAAATTTTGACAATTCAACCGATTTGTCTGTATTCTCAAATAAATTCGTTCCGACTGACATTTTAGGTGTTTATGATGCAATGTATGTCATGCTATGCGTATGATGCAAAAAATGAAACTGAAATTAATCTTGAAGAAAATTAAAATAAGCCCAAACAAAATTGGGGTATGACAGCTGCCCCTATTTAATTAACTTGAACTAGAATGTAAGAATGACAACAATTTTCATACATTCATGGTGGAAGGTAATTAAATACGAAAAGATCCAAATTTTGTCCTTTGGAGTGCAATGGAGAGATGCAGATGAAAATGCAATGGATGCCAAGGTAATAGGGTAGAATGCCCAATCAATGCCAACCCTCGAGTCAACATTCAAATCTTGCATAGGTCGTTTCTGATTAAAGACAAAATTTGAACATGTTCTCTGACACCAAAAGGATGACAGTAAAACCTGCTATCACCAAAAGGATGATGGGAATTCGACATGATTTTCAGGATTGTCACCACCAAAAGGATGATGGATAAACCGAGCTTCAAAGGTAGTCATCACCAAAAGGTTGATGGTTATAGTGGATACAACAAAGATCGCCATCACCAAAAGGATGATGGTAGGATCAACAACAAATCTCGCTATCACCAAAAGGATGAAAGCTAGACACAATCCAAAGATTCTCATCACCAAAAGGATGATGTCCGTCACCAAAAGGATGATGGTTGTTCTGATAAATTTTCCCATTACCGAGAGTATAGTATCAAGGCTATCACCAAAAGGATGATAATTGATTCATCAATTTCAAAGATCACCGTCACCAAAAGGATGAAGGTAAGATCCAACAACAAAACTTGTTATCACCAAAAGGATGATAATAAGTCAATTAACTCCAATGATCACCATCACCAGAAGGATGAAGGTATAGTCACACAACAAACTTGTTAACACCAAAAGGATGATAATAAGTCACACAACTCAAAGGATCCCTATCACCAAAAGGATGAAGGTAAGATCAAAACAAAACCTTGTTATCACCAAAAGGATGATAATAAGTCAACAATCACCATCACCAAAAGGATGAAGGTATAATTAAAAGACAAAACTTGTTATCGCCAAAAGGACGATAATAAGCACACAGCACAATTGATCACCATCACCAAAAGGATGAAGGTAAGATCAAGACAAAAACTTGTTATCACCAAAAGGATGATAATAAGTCAACAATCACCATCACCAAAAGGATGAAGGTATTGTTAAAACGACAAAACTTGTTACCACCAAAAGGATGATAATAAGCACACAACGCAACTGATCACCATCACCAAAAGGATGAAGGTAAGATCAAGACAAAAACTTGTTATCACCAAAAGGATGATAATAAGTCAACAATCACCATCACCAAAAGGATGAAGGTATAATTTAAAAGACACAACTTGTTACCACCAAAAGGATGATAATAAGCACACACGCAGTCGATCACCATCACCAAAAGGATGAAGGTAAGATCAAGACACAAACTTGTTATCACCAAAAGGATGATAATAAGTCAACAATCACCATCACCAAAAGGATGAAGGTATTGTCAAACGACAAAACTTGTTACCACCAAAAGGATGATAATAAGCACACAACGCAATTGATCACCATCACCAAAAGGATGAAGGTAGGATCGAGACACAGACTTGTTATCACCAAAAGGATGATAATAAGTCAACAATCACCATCACCAAAAGGATGAAGGTATTGTCAAACGACAAAACTTGTTACCACCAAAAGGATGATAATAAGCACACACGCAATCGATCACCATCACCAAAAGGATGAAGGTAAGATCAAGACAAAAACTTGTTATCACCAAAAGGATGATAATAAGTACACAACGTAACTGATCACCATCACCAAAAGGATGAAGGTAGGATCAAGACAAAAACTTGTTATCACCAAAAGGATGATAATAAGTCAACAATCACCATCACCAAAAGGATGAAGGTATTGTCAAACGACACAACTTGTTACCACCAAAAGGATGATAATAAGCACACACACAATTGATCACCATCACCAAAAGGATGAAGGTAGGATCAAGACACAAACTTGTTATCACCAAAAGGATGATAATAAGTCAACAATCACCATCACCAAAAGGATGAAGGTAGAATCAAAACAAAACTCGTTATCACCAAAAGGATGATAATGAGCCCATAACCCAAATGGTCACCGTCACCAAAAGGATGAAGGTAAGACCAATCAATAAAACTTGTTATCACCAAAAGGATGATAATAAGTCAATAGTCACCATCACCAAAAGGATGAAGGTACTACAAACAACAGAACTCGTTATCACCAAAAGGATGATAATGAATCCACAATCACCATCACCAAAAGGATGAAGGTGAGATCATAACTTCAAAACTTGTTACCACCAAAAGGATGATAATAAGTTATAATAACTTCAAATATTGCTGACACCAAAAGGATGACAGCGGGATTGGACTTTCCAAATATCACCATCACCAAAAGGATGATGGCTCAAACCAAGCTTTATAATCTCTATCACCAAAAGGATGATTTTAAATTGAACTGGACGTCATCACCAAAAGGATGATGATTGAACCAGAATGACAAGGATTGCTTATCACCATAAGGATCGCCGACACCAAAAGGATGACGGTAGGCTGTAATAATTGCAGAGGTCACCATTCACCAAAAGGATGAAGATTGAACCAAAACTTCAAGGATCTTCGACACCAAAAGGATGACAGTAAGATCACAAATGTCAAGGATTTACCATTACCAAAAGGATAGTGGTGATCGTAAACAGGGTGATGATTAATATTATTCCTCAATGGACTTTCACCAAAAGGATGATAGTGAGAAAAATATTGGAAAAATAAGGCCACTGTCAAAGTTCAGTAAACCTGATTTGCGGGGTAGTGTTGGAACATTACGGGGTAAGACTTGCTCGGGGTATCAACAACAAAAGGTTGCAGAACCAATATTCTCTGGGGAGATGTAGTTTCTGTCAACAAAAGGTTACATGAAACGACTCAATGAGGGACACTCAATGCGAAACACGGTCAGTGTTTGGAGAAACATTGTTTGACTTAGCTGAGGATAACATCTTATCAACAAAAGGTTGAAGGATGTAACTCAATGGGGAACGCCCGATAATAGGGTAAGAACTCACTCAGAGAAAAACAATGACTCAACTGAGGGTTGGCCTGGATGCCTACGACTAAACCTTGGATTTTGATTCGTGTTATGTACATGAATGATATGTATGCGTCATGTATGAGGTGGTGCATGTGATGCATGAGATGCATGTTTGAATGCAAAGAATGATTGGCTTGTTTGGGATTGGCCCCCCTTTCAAAGGCGATGTATTTTGGAAACCAATGTTGGTTGTTTTTGTTTTTGTGAAGGTGCCACCAAGGTGGGCTTTGGCTTTTTGGTAATTGTCAATGTGGATTGGACTATTGATTGGTGAACGGATCTGACTTCCCGACACCTGGTAGTTGATGATGTGATGAACACGCAATAGATGCGGATACTCCTGGTGCCCCGAGTTTGATCTCTTGCTGATATGTTGTGTATTTGTCTTTAAGAAGATCTCGACTCTTTCTTCTGAAATGTATGGCCAGCCTGTAACTGAGCATAGCGACGTGATCAACGCATGTTGGTTATGCCTTTGATGTGCCCCAAGGATTCTTATCAAGATGTGATATTGTACTGGTATGAACTTTCGACATTTTAGTTGTGGATTCAAGCAACTACTAGTGTCTGATGCAATCTGCTTGACTAACTTGAAGGTATGAAGGGAATTTGCCCCTTGCAACTTGTCTTGTCCCAGTTTGTGGGGTGTTCAAAGGATTTCTCCTTGCAAGGAAACCTTAGGAGTGATTATCCCATGACATGGTCTGAGTCTATTTTTTTTCAGCTCCTGAATCTTGCAATGGTCTGCTCCTGATTAGCCTTTGGGGAACTTGCTTCTGACGGACTGAGTATTGAAGTGTTTTTCCTCCTTGATCAACCGATGCTTGGAGATTTGTCTTACACTAACCGTTTCTTAAGTCAATGTGATCAAAAGATGCCATGCCCCTGATTCACGGGATGGTCTTGATTCGTGTCAGCACCAACGATCAAGTGCCTCTTGAATTGCCCCTTGTTGGAATTTTCTTGATGTCAAGTACTGACTGACAATTAAGAATTGTTATCCAAGAAATGGTGATTTTAATGCAACAGTTATGCAAGTTTTGAAAAAAACAATCATTCATTTGGAGTGTTGTGATAGTGTGTGGCGAGTGGATCATGAGTCCAGTCGCGGTGCTTGATTTAGCTAGCGCGTGAGTGATGTAGTGAGAAGAGAATATCAGCAAATCTTTGGGAGTCAGTTTACTCAACCTTGCTATAGTATGCTTTTAGAATAAACCCTACTTCAATTAGGTCTTTTGAGGGTTGTAACGTGGCTTGGTTCATGGTTATTGAAACAAAAGGATATAAGGCTCAAAGTTTATTTTAACCCACCCCTTCCTCATGATGATCTCCAATCCTATGTTCAGTTAATTCACACACATTCGTCGTTTGCAGGTGTAAGGATAAAGATGGTGATTCAAGGTCTCTTGGAATGGCAGCCACCTTATTTCGTTTTTTGGATGTCGGTGACCCTTTGATTTTGGTATGGTGGTCACTGAATCTTGTTTTGTTTTGTTGGAGACTTTCATTGTCTCTTTCAATTTTTGTTTTGATCCCTAACTTTTGCATGGACCACTTTGTTTGAAGCTTTAATCCATCAGGATTGTCCCTGTTTTGCCTAAGTCTCCTTTTAAGGTGTTCGACTTAGCGGGCTTTTCCTTTGATTTTTTTTTTGAAATTGTGACTGCCAAGTCCTTGGTCATTGAAGAACAACAGACATAAAATTTGGATTTGTATGGTTTCTTCGACACTTCAAGATGTGTGCGAAGAATATCATGTGATTGATCCTCGTATGGGATATTTCATCTTGTAATTTGAATGTGTAGTTAGACCAACTGAACACTACCCTGCCCCAGGTTAAGCGTAAGGGTTTGTAGATCTGAAAGAATCTCCTACTTCTAGGCTCGAAGTGGTTGACTAGGGATTAACTCCTTATCTCTCCAGTGTTTGGGGATTTGAAACAATGCCTGTACATCATTAGCAGGATTTTATCCGAAAGCATACGATCAGCAATTATGAGTATTTTGTTTTCGTCATCCTCCTTCCAACATTTACTAACAATAGTGGGATAGAGGAGGTGAAGTGGAAAAGTATGTGTTTGTGATTTGAAAATGTGATAATATGAGTGAATATGAAAGATTGATTCAAAGCATGCATAATCATCCCATTAATAAGACCAAATAAAAATATCAATGTTTAAAGCATACAGTACTTAAACAATCAAGAACAAATCACAAAAGTGAGAAATGGTAAGAATGGCATAATGATCACCTTCATTCAAAGAAACAGGCCTTCATCTCTTGATTCTTTGTTGGGGAGTTGTTCTGCTTTTTCAGGCCGGTGGGAAGCTTTACCTTCGAGCTTCACTTGACTCTGCATGCGCTGGCATGGGGTTCGTTGCAACGTTTGGCCTCACTGGCGTGAATGTAAGTGCTTTACTATCAACCAAATCTTGAACCTTGTGCTTGAAAGCCTTACAGTTCTCTATTGTGTGCCCTGGAGCACCCATGTGATACTCGCAGTGAGCATTGGCGTCGTAGCCTGGAGGATATGATGGAGTTGCAGGTGTTATCTCCTTTAGAACAACCGATCCATCCTTTAGCAGGTAGGGGAGGATCTTGCTATATGATACTGGCAAAGGATCGAAATTTCTTTCTGGCCTTCTTGCCCTTTGCTGGTTAGGCTGACGTTGTGGAGCACGTTGCTGTTGATTTTGATGCGGCTGCTGGTAAGCCGGCTGTTGATGAGGTTGCTGATATTGTTGTTGATATGGTTGCTGGTAGGGTGGCTGATATGGTGTCGGGATGACAGCAACAACTTGATGATAAGGTATAGGAGCATATGGAGGTGTCCTATATCCTCCTCCTCTCATGATAGCATTGGTCTGACCTTCTGGCTTCTTTGGGAGATTAGGATAAGGTTTCTTTATCCCACTTGAAGCATTGGCAGCACAAGGTAGCTTTCCCTTCTTGATCTGGCTCTCGATTCGTTCTCCCACGGAGACGACCTCAGCAAAAGTTGGGAAGCTGGATCCTACCATCTTCTCCATGTATTGGGTATGTAGAGTTCCCATAAACATGTCAATGAGTTCTTTGTCAAGGAGAGGAGGTTGGACGCGAGCTGCAAGCTCTCTCCAACGCTGTGCGTATTCCTTAAATGACTCGTTGTTGCGTTGAGTCATGTCTTGCAGTTGTGTGCGATTGGGTACTAGATCAGTGTTGTACTGATAATGCCTGAGGAATGCTTCAGCAAGGTCTCTCCATGACTGGACCTGACCTTCCTCCAATTGCATGTACCACTCCAAGGATGCCCCACTGAGACTATCTTGGAAGTAATGAATCAGGAGTTGATCATTACTGATGTGGGCAGCCATTTTGCAACAGTAGGCTCTAAGGTGAGTTCTCGGGCAGCTGATCCCTTTGTACTTGTCAAAGTCCGGGACTTTGAACTTTTGCGGAATCACAAGGCTTGGCACCAAGCACATATCAACGGCGTCTAAACCGGGAGTAGTGTGAACCTCCAAGGACTTGAATTTCTCTTCCAGAGCATGGAGTCTATCAACAGCTGGGTCTGGGAAACCTCCAACAATAGGTTTGGCTGGTTGTGGCATGAAGAAGGCGTCATACGAATCCTCATCACCCATCATGGATCCATGTCGAGCAGATGTAGCAGAATGCTCGTGAGGGTTCATGTTAACCATGGGAACAGGAATGGGGATCGGTCCTCCTCTAGGCTGGTTAGGGTTACCATCAAGGTCAATCACTCCAGGGATGCTAAGTGATGGTGATCCAAACTCGGCAGCAACTTTCCTGGCTTCAGCGTTAGTCTCAGCATCCTTCTCCTTTTGAGCCAAGAGTAACATGGTTTCCAGCAAGCGATCCATCTTTGCCTGCATGGAATCAATGTCTGTCCTCATCGAAACCTGGTTTGCTTCAAGCTGCTCAAGTGTCATCTTGTAGTTGTGGCGTGTCTCGTACCGGTGTCGAGTAGTCAGTGTTACTGGACAAAGGGTAGAACATGGTGTAAGTTTTTTTTGGTTCCTGGAAAATGATATGCAATGCATGTTGATGATATGCAAATGCATGAAATTTTGCCATGTTTTTCGCAGAGGAAAACAGACTCAAAATTATCCACACGTCGAGTACATCAGGATAATAGGAAGAAGCAAAGGTTTCTCTGATTACCATAAATTCCCAAAGGTAGGTTCTAAAGTAATGTTTTCAAGGAAGGAACTTAGACTCACGGATCAAGTTCAAAACTTCCTCGCAATGGTGGGCTAGCCACATCGTGATGGGAATTCTGAAATGATCTAATCTAAGTGGGATTCTCGTATTGCACGAACAGGGTGTAGACCCTTCGGTTCAATACTACACAATCGCCAATCATGAAAACAAAACATGGGTTTAAGGCGAGGCTCCTAGAGTCACGGATCGTATTTAGAACCTCCCCGCAATAATGGGCTAACCACATTGTGATGGAAACTCCAAACAGATCTACTCCAGGTGGAGTCTTCGTATTGTCCCAATGAGGTGTACACCCCTCGGTTCAGTACTACACAACTCCGGGTTCTATGTTTTTTTCTCGAAGCTCGGGTGTGGAGCTTATCTCGCAGCATACACCAAGCCCCGTATCAAAGTATTAAAACATATTACATACAAGTAACATAAAAATATAGAGAAACAAGCATGGAAGATAAGAACATCTTCTAACAGTCACAGCAAAATTAAACTAAGTTAGGCTATACTCTCTCTTGCTTGGAGCAGGGTCCCCAGCAGAGTCGCCAGTCTGTCGCACCTCAAAAATGCGATCCCTCGCGATAGGACACGGAAAAGATGTTGTTCGAAACAGAGTCGCCACCGAACTTTATTCATTCCAATGAAGGAATAGGAAAATATCGAGAAAACCTTTAGAAATAAGAATAATGGTCGTCGCAACCATATTCGGGTTCGGGAGTCGATTACGCAAGGGGAAGGTATTAACACCCCTTACGTCCGTTGTACTCAACGGGAACCTCTTAGTCTGATTTTGCTATTTGACTGTTAATTGACTGTTTATCTGCTTGCTTCGAGTGATTAGAATTGATGATAGATATGGATGAAGACCTCATGAGGGGGAAATAAGAGGTTTTTTATTAGTGTGCTCGCGAAGATACAACAATCTCCTGCCTACGTATCCTTATGGTGCAATAAGGAAATCAGAGCATTCGTAGTTCGGGCTACTACGAATATTTGGTGGGTTTTGTTTTGATGAACGACTGTGTAGGTCGGCGTTCTAACGGCTAAACGCTGGCGTTGTCTACTCTCGGTGGAGGCTCTAGCACTGGTTTGTTGTGCGCATTAGAAAGGATTGACAGTGTTCTTTTTGAAAGAGTTTTGGTCACGCGGGGGTGACGAGTTAAATTGATGTGTTTGGGTTTGGTTGGTTTCGATCGCTCGGGGGCGAGAAATTAGGTTTGATTCGTTTGAGATGTTTTTGGAGAACGACGAAAGATTGAGCAATGTGGTGTTCACCAATCGTCCAATTCTTTCGAGGAATAATAAGGCGTCTGCCTTCTATTCCTTTTTCATTCAGATTATTTTGAAAGTTTGTTTGTGGATGTTGAATATGCACGGTAGTGAGGCGTACGCCCCTACTTGCTTATTCAAGAAATAATAAGGCGTACGCCACTTATTCTTTTATCCAAGTTTATTTAGCGTGTTTTAGTCGGAAGTCGATAATTTGTGCAATATGGCGTTCGCCAATTATTCAAATAATCGAGAGATGGCGAGGCGTACGCCTCTCATCTTTTATCATCCGAGGTTTAAATTGTAAAAGATATGTTTGGATATCGTATTCGATTGCGTTTTAATTTGATGACGAAGATCCGAGCAATGTGGCGTACGCCAATTATTCGAATAATCGAAAGATAGTGAGGCGTACGCCCCCTATCCTTTTTTCATCTGGAATTTAGAATTAAAAGGATTTAGAATTTATATTGATTTAGAAAATGTGATTTGAATGTGTATGATTAAGGTTTAATCGGGTAACAAGAACTCGCGCAATATGGCGTACGCCAATTATTCAAGTGCTTGAGAAATAGTGAAGCGTACGCTTACTATCTCCTTTTCATCCCAAGTTTATGTTTGAAAGAAAAAAAAACTTTAGAAGTTAAATGGTTTGGAAAAATGCTTGAATTCATGTTTATAAATGAAATGAATTTGATTTAGTGTATTATTTCATCTACTCGATTAATCAATAACCAAGTAGGTTTCATTGTAAGGAAGCCCAAGAGTAAGCTATGTGAGGTTGATGGCGATGCGAAGAGCAATCGACTTACAAGGGTGTTTGAAAGTGGACTCGACATTTAAATCGAGAATTGTATGATTTGTGCATTTTTTGAAATTGGTTTTGATGGATAATGAATTGAAATGGAATTGAATTAAAAATGATTATGAAATGGCTATGGAAAAGAAAATCTAATCAAAATTTACTTAACAAAATCAATTAAAACTTATGATTTAATCATTTCAATCAGACTTAATAATTATCATCATTATCTAATTAAAGTTGATATAATCAAATGTTTAAACTGATTAAAAAAGATTAAAGCTTATATTATAAACAACATTAATTAATCCATTAATTTGATTTGGAATGTAAAACTTGGGATAATCGACCAAAACAATTACAAAATGATCAAATCCAATAAATTGCAATGTGCTCGAAACCGGTTTATATATAGCGACCACATAATCCTTGTGTCGTACATAAAGACCGAAACACGGTGAAATTGATCCATTAATTTATTGAAACCTTGGGTGGTACAACGACACAGAATTGTCGAGTCCATCACCTTGAACGAGCAAAAATGGGACAAGATGGTAATACCGAACTATGTTTCTATGTTTACATAGCCACGAACATAATCTAAGCGGTTTATACATAATGTGTTGAAAATATAATTGAAGCTAAAACTAATATCATCAAAATAGCACAGTATATCCTTAAAACACGGTGTCTTATGATTGTATACAAGATTCCTGCAACACCTTTGAGCAGTATATACATTAGCAACCTACATTTTTTTTCAGAAATTTAATGAGCTGGACTCAAGAAATCCAACAGCAAAATCGAAAGGGAAACAACTTAGCACTTGAAATCAATCAAAAAGAAAAACCTGCACACACCAGTTGAATATATGACTAAAGTGACTTTAGTAAAAATTTCAGAGTTTAAGGCAAACCAACATTCTAAACAAGGTGTTGGACGCAACAGACCAACAAACTTCTGCAACACTAAAAGCCAACACCTGGTATATGATAACAATAACTTCATAGGAAAAAGAAAACAAAAGGAACCTACTATATGCATGACACTTATTCATCCTAATAGTCAAAACAATGCCATGAAACAAAGTCAATATCACAGAGACCCAACTTTACACAGAATCTTACAGTAAAACAAATAACCAATATAATAAAAAATGGCATTAGAATGCCGTTACCCACAATGCTGTTGTGTTGGCAATGTTGATGAGTTTGAGCCGCTGTAAATTGAACTTCTTTGAAGATATCAGAGTCGGAGATTTCCAACTTGAGCTCGGTTATGTACAGGTGGAAGGAGGAGCTCGCGGAATGCTATTGTTGTTGGATTGCTGTGCTGTGATGGCGAGTCCGGAGGAGCTTCGGAGGGTGGAGAATTTCGTGATGGTGTACCGGCGACGGCGAAGAGGGTTTTGGGGGTTTCGTGAGATGACTTGAAATACGGTGAGGGTTTCTGTTTTCTTTCGTTAACAGAGAGAGAAGAGTGAGGATTTGTGTTGTCGACTTGAAGTCACGGGTTGGAGGTGGATCGACGGAAGGTTAACGGTGAAGGTGGCGGAGGGTTTCGTGTGTTAGGCGGCGGCAAGGTTTGGTTGTTGGTGGAGCTCCGAGGGTTGACGAAGAAAAATGGGTTTGACGGCGGCGATGACGGTGGATGGTGAGAATGAAGGTCGCGTGTGGTTGTGTGGCGGCGATTTTGAGCGGTGGAGGTGATTGGAGATGAAGATGGTTGTGAGTGAGAGTGGAGGCGGAGTGAATAGTGAAAATGAGGGAGTAGTCAGAGTGAGAGAGGTATTTGTTGAGAGTTGAGAGAGAGGGTGAGGAGTGTGTGTGTGATGGATTCTGAGTGAGGGAAGGTGAGGGAAAACGCGTGGGTTTGTTAGTGAGAGGAAAAGTGTTTTCTCTTTTATCTTTTTTTTTCTTTTTTGTCGTTTATGTGAGGAGGGAGAGGTGAGTGGTGTGTGCTGATTTGTGAGGGAGAGAGACGTTAGGATGGGATTTTGTGGATTTTATTATTATTTATTTTTTTTTTGTTTTTTTTTTAAAAGAGAATCCAATGCAAGAATATACATATATTTTTCATAATTATTATTCATAATAAATCATAAAAACTAACTAATAATTAATTTAAACTAACTAATATTTAAACCAACTAATATTTAAAAAACTAACTAATATTTAATTAAATTCTAATTTCTTTAATTAAATATCAAAAAAATATTTGACCAATTAAAAAATAAAAATCGAGTACAAATTTGTTCAGAAAAATTAAATCAATCATACCAAAATTATCAACACAAAACACATTATTTGAAAATAAACTGTTTTCCTCAAATTTTGACAATTCAACCGATTTGTCTGTATTCTCAAATAAATTCGTTCCGACTGACATTTTAGGTGTTTATGATGCAATTTATGTCATGCTATGCGTATGATGCAAAAAATGAAACTGAAATTAATCTTGAAGAAAATTAAAATAAGTCCGGACAAAATTGGGGTATGACAGTTACCATTAGAGATATTGACTAAATCTAAGGTAAACCATACAAGTCGAGTTGCCACCGCACTTCTATTTATCCAAAGGAATGGTTAGAAAGCGAACAAAAACCTAAAAGTTTTATCGAATAAAAAACTAGTAAAAATGTCAGAGATCTGGGTAAGGGGGTTGGTTATGCAATGGGAAGGTTTTAAGCACCCAAAACATCCTAGGTACTCCTAGGGAGCCCTTTTCATAAGTGTTGTTCTAGCCTAAAGGCTGTAGGTATATCTAAAGTACTATTTACTAAAAGGAAGGTTAAAAGAAAATGACTCGCAAGGATGTCGCATCCACTGCCTACGTATCTCATCTGAGTATGAGAATCAGAGTCTTCGTAGCTCGGCTACCTATGGGTTAAAGAGAAGTGTGCTCGGTAAGACGTCGCGTCTTATGCCTACGTATCTCATCTGGAATGAGAATCAGAGCAAAACGTAGTTCGACTAACTACAGGTTAAAGGGTCTCTATTGCAACTAGGGAAAGGGAAAGGGACGGTCTCGATCGTAACGAGGGCGAGAGAAAAGAATCGCAGCAAGGGCGAAAGCAAGCAAGGATTAGTTGTTAGTCGTCAGTCAAACTCGGTAAGACATCGCGTCTCGTGCCTACGTATCTCATCTGAACACGAGAATCAGTGTTGTCGTAGTTCGACTAACTAGGGGTTAAGGATTGCCATCTGAACATGGACTTACAAAAGAGGACGCCAGCTGTGTCAAAGGAGGGTGAGCAGTATGTTCAACGTCCTAACAGTAGGTGTCGCAGCTCGCTGAATCGAGTCTTAGGCAGTTACCTATTTGCCATAGAACGGACTGACATGCCACAAGATCGGAGACGCACGGAAGGTCTAAAAGTGGGGAAGCTCTGCTCTAGAGTTGTCATGCAATATGGACCTATGTGTTAGGATTTACAAAGGGGAACATCTACCTAATGTTAGCATGCAAAGAATAAGGGAATTCTACCTATGTTATCTATAGATGTTTTTGATTGGCTGTATTTTGTGTTAAAACACTAACTGTACTCTGATGTCTTGACTGATGTCATGACATGCTTGAGTAGTATGCTGCAGGATTAGCTAATACAGGAGTTACTGAATGTCAAACTGGATGTTATGACATTCATCCCTGATAGCAGATACTGGACTATAGAATAGTTGGTTTTTCTGTTATACCTCAGTATTTATTTCAGTCTGTTTTTCAGGAGAATAACAGACCTGGCATATAGCTTATTGTCTGAATGTCAAACTGAATGTTATGACATTCATCCCTGACAGCAGATATTGAATTATAGGCTGGTTGGTTTTTTCTGTTACAGTTCAGTATTTAATTCAGGCTGTGGTTCAGGAGAATAACAGACTTAGCATATGACCTATGTTCTGGACGTCAAACTGAATGTTATGACATTCATTCCTGACAGCATATGCTAAAGTGTAGGCTAGTTAGTTTTTCTATTTCAGTATTTTTCTCAGGCTATTTTTCAGGAATCTAACAGCTGAGCTAAAATCCAGGAAACTAACAACTAAGCTACAATTAAGAGGCCTAACATATAGCATATTTGGTAGCACCCTAATATGTGGAAATTAGGTTAACTTGCTTAACCTTAATTTTAGGAAATACAAGTACAAGGCCCAAGTGCTGCATTATAAAAGGATGGCAATCCTACTTTCAGCAATTCAGGGATTTCGAAGTGTGAAGCATTAAATACATGATTGTATTTCATAGCTGTAAGTTTTATTGTGTCTTGTATTAGGTTTAACTTGTGAGCCAAGCAATTCTCACCTAGATGATTGCATTGGATTAGGGTGTTCATTGAGTTGTAATTGTTGTGTCACTCTAAGCTTTTAAGTGTGAGTGCTGTGTTTCTTGATTAAAGCTGTTAAGCACAATCAAGAGTTGTTTGAAGTATAACTTCGCCATTGTATTTAAACTAATTAAAGGTTGTAATCACTGTGGTGATTGAGGGGGAGTGAGTAGGAACTCTGGTCTTAGTTTAAGATTGAAATTGCATTGGGTAGGTCTTAAGTGATAGGATTAAACAGTTGGTTTAAGTCCTGAATTAATACTGCTTATAGTGGATTTCCTCCCTGGCTTGGTAGCCCCCAGACGTAGGTGTGCGTCACCGAATTGGGTAAACAATTGTCTGTGTTATTTACTGTCCTTTACATTTACGTTCTGCATCATTCCTGTCTGCGCAGAATTGGATGTCATAACATCCAGTGTGACATCGATAGTCTGTTACTAGAATTTCATTATCATACAAAGGGTTCTACCTAGTGGGTGCTACCTAAACGGAACAAGAGTTGACGGATGGAGCGCGGAGAGGAGTTACGGATAAGGGTAGATGGCGATGCCTGAGGCAATCGACTTGCAAGAGGTAGATGGAGATGCCTAAAGCAATCGACTTACAAGAGAAATGGCGATGCCTGAGGCAATCGACTTACAAAAGGATGGATGAATACGTGTTGATTCTGTTAAGTTTTGAAAATGATTACTCGACGTTGGATCGAGCTTTTGATCTTATTTTGAAATGGTTATCGGATGTTCGTTTTAATTATTGTATTAACAGGTGAATAAAGAAATAAAGAAATAAATATTATACACTTTATGGGAGAGGGGTACATTTGTTATGAATGGGGATTGTTCATGGCAAACAAACAATAAGAATATATGCCTCATACATCAAACAAGTAGGCAACAAGTATCAATCAGATCGGATAAATAAACAATATATAATCAAACCAAAGAATCAAATAATGGAGCATTTAAACAATGCATGGGAGTATGAACATGTTAAATAATCAAGCAATAGAAAGCATGAATGAGAGAAACAAGTATAAAAGATAACAGATGAATCAAACAGATGAAAATATACACACGAAGGGTCCACTGAATAATTTAATCAGGAAATGAGGTAAGGACCAAATAAAATCAAGGTAAAAGGCCTCTAATACATGGCATATGATATGAATAAGGGAGGATCAAAAGATCTCTTCAATTGCCATAAGCAATCCCTAAGTGAAACATCGATCATAAAGAAGTCAACTGAAAATTCAAGTCAACTTAAAAAATAACAAATAAATAGCAAATTAATCAAGAAAATTATGAAAAATTAAACTAAGTAAGGAGGGGTCAGGACATCATCATCCCCCAAAAATATTTTCAAACTAATAAAAATTGGTACGTGAATTAATTAAAATAAAACATAAGTCAAATTAAAAGTCAATTAATAAGACTAGGTTAGAAATAAATCAATAATAAATAGTAAATTAATCAAGAAAATTATGAAAAATTAAACTAAATAAGGTAGGGCAGGACATCATCATCCCCCAAAAGTATTTTAAAAATAATGAAAATTGGTACGTGAATCAATTAAAATAAAACAGAAGTCAAATTAAAAGTCAACCAACCAAACTAGGTCAAATATAAATCCAAAATAAATTGAAAATATGAAATAAAATTCCAAGAAAAGGTCAGGTTGACCATGAGACAGTGGCATACCTTTATCCCAAAAATCAAATGCTAACAATAATTTTAAGTCATAAAAATGAAATCAATAAAAAAAGTTTGTTAAAATGGACCATTTAGAATAAATAATTAAAATAAAATATTAATATTAAAAAACTACGAAAATAAAAATTATATAAAATTAAATAAAACGTTAGGAAAAGTGAAAAATATTTTTGGGTAATTTTATGGACGAAGAAAATATTTTAAATAAGAAAAAGAAATATGAAAACGGAAGGATTAATGGTGATGAACATGGTAAGCAAGCAGAGATATGTCAAAACATGGCCATGGAAGAGATGATTACCTAATGGAAAATAAAAGTGGAATGGAATCTGATATGTGATGAAGCTTTGCCTCCTTGCCACAAAATTCCAATACTCCTTTAGGGTTAGGGTTTCAGCTTCTTAAATAGGGTGGATTAGGTGTTCTCATGGGCTTTTTAATAAGTGATTTATCCATAAGAATAAAAGTGTGAAGTGAGGTGTAAAATGTTGTTATTTTGGGCCAAACTTAAGTGAATGGATGTCCAATGCATGGCCAAAAGAGGTAAAAAAACGTGACTGGTTTGTGCAGCATGCTTAGAAAATCTGATTGGGCCAGCCAGACCCAAAATCTGCCTAGAAAATCAAGTCATGGTGCCCACTTTAAATGAATGTATCTCTCAAACCATGGATCCAAATGAGACGATTCCAAAAGGATGTGAAAGAGGACATGGCAAAGTACAATTGTTGTGAAAAAAGTATTTTCAAATAATGCCTTGAAGTGCAAAAAAACTGGCCAAGAAGTCTTGATAAATTTTGAAGATTTTGGACTTAGAAATTTTTCTAATTGTCCTAAAAAATGTCTCACTTTGACTAGGCATAACTTTCTCAATCCTGATCCAAATGGAGAAAACTTTATATCTCTAGAAAGCTTGGAACAATAGGAACAACTTTCATGTTGGAGAAATGTTAAAATGGAGCTTTTATCTTGATAGGAAATGGGCTTAAAGTGAGTGCAACAATCATGAAAACTTGCCCTAAATGGAAAGTCAACCATTTCCAAATTAGGTAACTTTTCCAATTCCTGATTAAATGATGAATCCATGATCCAACCTTGATCAAATTTCACATGTAGGCTCCCTTAGGCATGTATTTTGAGATCCACTCTCAAAATGTCAGGAGTTGACTTTTTTGGCCCCACAATTGACTTTTCCCAAACTGTCTGATTCCCGATTCCATTGATCAATTGAAGCACTTCTGGCTCAAATAAAGAGCTGATTTTTTTGTATGTAGACCCTTGTGGACATATGGAGGGCCATGGAAAAGAGTTTCACCCAAAGAATCAGAAATAAACTGATTTTATACCAAACCCTAATTTTAGGGCAAAAATGACCGGGACCTGATTGCACTGCTTGTCAATGGATCTTGCTGAGATAATTGTGAGTCTTCCTAGGCCAAGATGTCTCTCCAACTATGACATGGATGAGCTCCTCTACTTCCAACCAAACATTGCCTGTTGCAGGTAGCTATGAAACCCTAATTTTTGATTAAATCCAGATGAACACTCTGATGGCTCTGAATCTTTCATTGATGAACTGAGGACCACAATGAGATACCTGGACCCCCTTGAGACCCTTGAGACTTGTATACTTGGAGAATGAATTCCAATTCTCAATCTTGCTCTGTGTGTGCTCCTTCTATTAAGGAGTGATCAATCAAACCCTGATTTCTAAGTCACTAATGCAGTATGTAATGAGTATGACCTACTATGATGCTAATGAAATGTGAAACATAATCCCATGCTTCCAGGAAAAATGAAGGGTAAATTTTGGGGTATTACAGTGTGGTGGAAGCAAGATGGAACATTGTTGTTGTGTTGATTTCAATTTAAGAGAGAATGAGAGAACTTTTTGATCTAAAACCCTAGACTCATTGGTGACGTGAGAATGGCAAACAAATGTAGAAGGATATGTGTTTTTGATCTTTCTATTTTGGGCCAAGTTCCATGATTCATCAGTCCAACCCAATATTAAAATAATGGTTCAGACTAAAGCTATTGGAGCGTAAAAGACCCTAAAATATCTTAAATATCAAGCAAGAGTATAATATTTTGTACCAAATATCTCATATTAGCAAACCACCTCATTCACCACCTCCACAAAATATTCTATTCATTGACGAGATACCAATTTTTATGCACAAATACATCATACGGATTATCAATGTTGAGGGTGACAGTAATTACGGTTATCGAGTTATTTTGACTTTTCTTGGTAAAGGAGAAGATAAGCATACACTTGTCTGCCATCAACTTATCCATGAGTTAAGGATCCATAAAGAATCATACATGTGGATTTACGGAAAGAAAGAAATTTTTTATGCAATTTATGAGTCTCTTGTTCCTTGCATTAGTGGACCAACACCGAAGAAAAAATGGATGCACTTCCCTGAAATAGGTCATCTCATAGCACATGCGTATGATAGAATGTGTATCAATCTTACGAGATACAGTTTTTCGGAAACTTTTTTCCCACTACACACCTCCCAATCTCAAACTCCACATGATTTTATTATGTGTATTGGATGGCATTCAAAATCGCAACATTTTGTTCAAGTTTATTTGAAACCAGGATGCCATATACCACTTATACCAGTGGAGTGGACGACTCATTCAACAACAAAAGTCGAGACTTGGTTGTACCAATTTGTAGAAAGGATGCAAGAGCTCTTCAAATTGAGGAACATTGAAAGAGAATCGAATGCACAAAAGTCAAATGAGATACCACCCATACTTATAGATTTATCTGGCGACAAATCTTTCGTTTCATTTTAGTTCTTCATCGCCAATTAAGTATATGTAATTGTGTATTAATACTAATGAAGTGTAATATTTACATTTTCAAATATTTTAATATACTTTGATTTTTTCTAAAAAATTTGTTCATTTGCCAACAAAACACACAAGTTTTGTTTTCTTCCTGGTTCAGGAGAAGTTCCAGAGATGTATATCCAAAATCAGATAATAGGGTGGTACTGAAAATGTATCTTCGAAACCAACCCTTATACATGATAAAAAGTTTGAGGTCCATATTTTTCTACAACTTTTATAAATTTAGGCTCTTGTTTTTTATTTCATCCAAACATAAAATCTTGCAAGTGTCACAAATAAACATCATCTATTATGTCACAAATGTCTCCTTCTCCAGCATGACACTCGGGAGAAAGTTTAAGATCAACGAGTACACATCTTTTGCAGATCTGCAATACGAAGTGCATAATCTCCTACCTTACGAAGATAATCAAAAAATTGGGAAACTCGAGTACCGTTCACTTTCAATTAACAACGAAGGCAAGATTGAGTTGAACAACTATGAGCTCAAAACAAATGCAAATGTAAGGATTATGTGGAGTACATTTTTCCGTTTTGAAAAAAATGTTTCGATCGAGTTGGAAGCGACAATTTCAAGATCGGTCGAAGATGTTGAAGTGTCCACCTGAGTTTTGAAATGTAATGTTTAATTTAATGTTAACATCACCTATGTAATGCTAGTTTTAGGTTATAAATAGTAAATTTTATTTTGTTAAAATACAACTTTTTAATTTTCTGCTTTTGTTTATGTTTCCCAATGTTACGGAGATGCATCTACGGATAGATTCCGAAGATGCATCTCTAGGTAAAATAAAGGCACATTCCTAAGACGTCACTCAGAATTGACTTAGGTTGCATGTATTGGTGAAATACATCTCCATAAGCTAGGATTTTTTTAATATTTTCACACGATTTCCTAGTAATGGTGTATTAAAAAATTCCCTAAAAATTAATCATAAAATTATAAATAAACCAATTTAAATAAAATGCAAAATAGAAAAGAAAACCTATACTATGTTTGATATTCACTTTATAAATACAAAATACATTAAGTTAAGTTGTAGAGAGTGATAAATAATGCACTTTTGATATATACTATCTTGCTTGTAACAATGTTATAGAAACTTCATTATTTGAATGTAGCTTAATGGTTCCTTCTGATGAAGAACCAAATTGGTGTGGATAAAAAGCTGGTTCCTTTGGCTCAGGCAATGTTTTTTCACCATTCAGCATTAGAATTACAGCTGACATAGTTGGCCTATCATCAGCTCTCTCTTGAACACATAAAAGCCCTATCTGTATACATCTCAATATCTCTGCTTCTGCTACAACAATCGAATCGCTCAGAGGTTCATCTATCACCTCCAATGCCTTTTTTTCACACCACTTTCTCCATGCCTACATGACATGAAATATATATTGTGAGTTTTCAGTTTACTTTTCAACTATTGCTGTCAAATTTGCAGATATAACAACACTATAGCCTAGTAGAGTTTTGACAAACTAATATTATTTTGTGATACGCGATTTAATATGAATTTTCATCAAATCGTGGACTAAACCCTTATACTTACATATCCAAGAAGATCGAGATCATGATAGTCACTATATTCCCTGTTCTTTTTTCCACTAATTGTTTCTAGTATAATAACACCAAAACTAAATACATCTGACTTCACCGAGAAAAATCCACGTGTTGCATATTCTGGAGATATGTAACCGCTGAAACATATAAGAGAAAAAGAAAATAAATATGGATTCGGTATTTATGTTTTATAAAGCAACAAATTCAATTCAGTTTAGCATGCTTACTGAGTTCCTACTACTCTTCTTGTTTCACCTTTAGCTTCATCTCCCCATAACGTTCTAGCAAGACCAAAGTCTGATATTTTAGGATTCATATTTTCGTCAAGAAGAATATTGCTTGTCTTGAGATCTCGGTGGATAATCCTTAATCTAGAATCTTCATGAAGATAAACAAGTCCTCGAGCAATCCCACGAATAATTTGGAATCGTCGAGTCCAACGCAGTAAACTTTTTCTAGTTTGGTCTGATAAAATATTTTCAGCTTAGTTAGAAGAAGACAACTAGTTGAAAGTGATCAATCAAGAGAAAATCAAAACAAGTTATGTATAAGATAAAATCACAAACCGAAAATTAAGTAGTCCAAGCTTCTGTTGATCATGAATTCGTAGATCAAGAGTTTCTCATCACCTTGAATGCAACAGCCAAGTAGTTTAACAAGATTTCTATGCTGAAGTTTGGCAATTAGCTTAACTTCATTTATGAACTCCTTTGGTCCTTGTCCTGAAGTATTGCAAAGTCTCTTCACAGCGATATCTTGTCCATTTTCCAATTTACCCTAACAATCATTATTTCAAATTTAGAGAACCTTATAAAAGTTTTTCATATTTAGTTTTTGACTAATCAAAAAGCTCTATTATACCTTGTAAACTGGTCCAAAACCTCCCTGCCCCAATTTGTTATCAATGGAGAAGTTATTAGTTGCATTAGCTATGGTTGATAAATCAAATATTGGTATGTCAATATCTTCATTATCATTATTGTTGGGTTGATTATTCCCTGATAAAAGATAAAACAATGAGTGTGACAAAGCATTTAAAAACCGTATCAGAGAGCATTAGCAAAATAAATCAGTTGAAATAACTAAAAGGTAACCTTGTTTCTCAAGTTTCTTCTTCCGGACGCGATGTATGGCGACTCCGAGTATTATCATGATCACAACAGACATTATACAGCCTACTAGAATTCCTGCATGCTTCTTCTTCTTCAAACCTGTGTTAGCACCTAGTTCTGAAGCTGCAACTCTCATGTAAAAGTCTTGTCCTCCATACCTTAGTTTTTTGACATCCAAAATATTATTAAACCAAATCAAGCAACCACTTCCACCATCTCTGATATCTAAATTTGCATAAGCTGTGCAAGAACAGTTTCTTAAACACAATCTTTCACATTCTTCAAGGTTTATGCTCTTGTTAAACCAAGATTTTGATGTATCTGGCAGCTTAATTCCCACAAGTTTCAAAAAACCGTCACTACTAATACTACTAATATTACCACAATCTAACTTCACTCTCCTAGCACAACCATCAGTCCAATTTTGCAAATTCCATTTTTCTGGAGATTTTGGAATGAAACCGTCAAGACATTCACATATTGGAGAATTATCAGCATCACAGTTAGAATTTGCACCACAGATAGCATAATTCTCACACCGATCCGATGGGGCAACGAAGAAAATTTGCCAACTTTTTCTATCATCCGACAGCGAGAACCGCGTTACTTGTCCCACCGAATTAAGCATATACCTTGAAAGAACTGAGTTGTGCAAAAGTTCATATCCATAAGAAACTTCCTTCTCAGTAATCACAAAAGTGATATTAAAGGATTTTAAAAGATCCGGAGACGAACTTCCAGATAAACTATATCCATTCCAAGAACCAACTCGATTCAATACTGTGTTTCCTCTAGTAGTCACTACTTGAGGAAAACCATTAGTATCTATATGATATGAATACAAACCAGTAGAAGGATCTTGCGTATCTGTCCACGAAACCAAACCTGTAGAATCGTCTTTTACCAAACTGCTTCGGATTCTCATACCAGGGAGTAAAGTGTCACCTGGAAAATCAAAACTTTTCCACAAAATAGTATCTGGTTTGGTTTCATCTTTCACAACAAGGTTTCCATTTTCCAAGAGTTGCAGAATTGGGTTTGCAGCTGTTGTTGATGTGTTAGAGGACCATATCATAACACCTTTGGAATCATCAACAATAACAAGAGTTCCTTTATCAGTGAGATTCAAAACCCCTGATGAGTTTTCGACTGCAGAATCTCGGTTTGCTATCCACACAACAGTTCTTGGTGGAATGTCCTTGTACCATATACCAAAATATTGGTTATTTGAATCATCAAAGTTGAAGAAACCAGCTTCAAAAGTTCCATCTGTTGAGATTAGTGTCTCATTACCTTTGATTGATTGTCCTGGTAGAATGGTTTCCAAGGCATTGAAGGTTGGGATGAAGTGGAATAAAAGAAAGCAATAAACTAGCACGTTGAAGCTTTCCATTCAATGTCTTTTGGTTAAGGATTTTGTGTAAAATCATTATAAAAAGTTGGAACATTTTTAACTATAAAGAAAAAATCTTCAAGCGTTGATGTCATAATTGAATACTTTGACATTCATTATGTGATCAAAGTTAATGTAATAGAAGTCAAACTAAGTTTCATATTTTTCAATGCTTTGATTATTTTAATATTTCAAAGATGCTACAAGGTTGAATTGAAAATATACAACTTGATTAACATATTTTGGAAAACGTAACATAGGTCCAATACATGATGTTGGACCCATGTTTGGACACACAAAAATGTATAAATGGTAGGGATTATTTGTATTCTTTTCGTATGCTACTTCATTAAATGGGTGATTTATTTGTAAAAATGTTTGAATGCTAAAATTAGGTAAGAAGTGAATGGATAACAAATGAGTGTTTATAAATCATAATCCTATTTAGGAGATGAACCATCTATTTATAGAATATTTGAATTTTTAGATACTCCACTTGATTGGTATTTTTAATAAAGCGATAATTGGAATCCTACTAAGATAAGTCTTAGGTGTAACTGTAACTAAAAAAAATCCAAGATAGGTGGTGGTGGTGTGTATTTGATTTGAATGAGTTTTTTTTTATGTGAGGAATGGTAGATGCAAGTTGGTGCTTCCAATATTATTTTTGATGTGGGGTGTTTATTTTAACGTGACAATTTTATGTTTTTTCAATGAAAGAGTACGTGTAGCTTAGTATAAGAAATCAGGAACATTGGTCAAAATAATTTTTTGAGTTCTCCAAACTAATAAAATACATCTTTAAAAATTTAAAGCATAGATCAAAATTGTTAAAGTGTAATTCAAAGTCTAGAAGGATGTTAGTTAAGCTACTTGTTAGACATGTAATTAATTAATTAAGTTGATTATGTTGATGGACGTTGTTAGTGTTTGTAAGCACAACCAATATTAACCTTCATGTGATCACAAGTGGCATAGAAGCGGCAACATAGGTCATCCAGAAACGGTAACATAGGCTGCCTTATTGGGTCACCCAACTAACTAACTCAATTCAAAAGTAACTCTTCATGTGATTGCATCACCCTCTAAAATAATTCACAATCCGTTGCACCAAGCATACTCACAGTCTGTCCATTCTCTCATTCCAAAATAAAACAAAAGGGGAAGCTACTCTTTTCCATGCCATATCTCTCCATCATGATCCACCACGTGAATCACCATTCTTCATCATAAATCCGACCATCTTCTTCGCCTCCCTTGACTCTTTTCGGCGAACAACTCAACACGATTCTGACTGCTGCAGCAGCTTCCCTATTTAAATAACAACTCTGGACAGTAGCATCACTATTTTTGTTCACTCCCGACAAAACTTTCTCTGTATTATTTACAGCAGCAACGTACACCACGACCCGTTTGGTATCGTTTAATTTTGAGATTTCTTTTTAGTTCTGCTGCTTGTGTTATGATTTAGTTTTCGATTTGATCGCATTCATTGTGTATGCTGGTTGTCATTCTGTTTAAAGTTGGAAGCATTAATTAGGGGTGTGCAAAAAACAGGTTATCCATAATCAAATTGATAATCAAATTTTTTATTTTTAAAAAATCAAATCAAATATTAAAATAAAAATTTGAGTATCCATTTTATTATCTAAATATAAACCGTTATTCATTATAAAAATTTGATTTTTTTATTGGATATCCAAATTTTACAATACATTAAATTTTTATATTTGTCTGTTTTCATGTTTTATCACATTATAAATCAATTTTATATTTTATATTTTTTAAATTTTATAAAATATTATTTTATAAATAAAATTCAGAATTTTTTTTCTTTTCACAAAAAATATTATATTTGGATTTTTTTTTCAAATAAAATTATTATTTTCTTCTCAATAAAAAAAATATTTTTTTATCAAAAATATTTTGTATTTTTTTCAGTAAAAAAATGTTTTAAAATAAATTATTAATTTATTTTCAAAATTATTTTATTTTCGATTTTAAGAAAATAAATTGGTTTTATGAAAATGGTTTTAAGATCCAAACCGAACCATATATATGGTTCAATTTGGTTTGGTTTATGATCCATGCACACCCCTACTTGTAACAATGTGAATAATCGCGACTATGTGTTTGTTGTTTGTTGTTTGTTGTTTGTTTGTTTTATTCCGTTAAAATCTAGCAGGTTTGACATGGTTTGTATGTCGTAACGGTATTGGATTTTTCTTTTGGCATATTAATTTAAATATTCGGTATACGAGCGGTTGTTTATTGTTGCGTCAAAATCGGATCCGAGAATATCATGTGTGTTTGGTTTAATTTTGTTCACCAACCTTGTGTTATGCGTATTTCATTTTGATTTCGATGATCGCATTTTGGCGTTAGCAATTTTCTGCTGTTTTTTCTCTTGATTAACATGCAATATTTTCAATTCAGTTGTCATCACACTTTAATTTGAATTTATATGCGCTTTTGGTAGTTCAGAATAACGTGAATTCGCATTTACTTTTTGCTACTTTACGTTTCGACTAGTGGCTTTTGCTTTTGTTATGTTATATTCGTTGCATTTAATTTATTTGCAACGATCGCGCTTCGCGTTAGTGTTAGGGACCAATTATCACTACTTTTCTTATATTTTTATTGGTCCCTTTTACCATTTTCTTATTGAATTACACACTTTTATCCTCACAATTTAGTAAATATGCAATTAAGTTTAATTGATTATGTTTTGAGTAGATATTTCACTTAGTTGTTAGTTTTGTAGAGTTTTCGGACAAGAGAGCATTGAATTACATAAGCATAATTTGGAAGGAGTTTGAATGACATTTTGGAAGCATTTGAAGAACAAAGTTTGGGAGAAATAGTTTAAAGGAAGCTTGCAAGGCAAAGAAGCTGGAATTGCTTCAGTTCGCGCCGCGACCAAGCTTGGCGCCGCGAACCTTGTGAAAACAACAAGCTTGTTAATTGGTTTGTGCCACTTTGTATGCTTTGCACCCAACTTAAGTGTGTTAGTTTTAGATCATTTTTAGAGTACTTTTCAGTTTTAGACCAAAATGAGACATTTAAGGAAAGGATGAACTCTTTAACACTTAATGGGAGAAAAGGAAAATTCATCCACAAGTTGGAGAAGAAAAACAAAGCTGACTTTTGTAATTCATTTTGCTGTCAAATATGATGATGAGGAGCTAAACCCCATTTTGTCAAGATTGGAGGTAGTAGCTATTCCTTATTGTTTATGTATTCCTATTGACTCTTATATATGACAAAAGATTATTGATGTAAAAATTGATATTTTTGCCCTATGTTGAATATTCAGATTTGAGTTATTGTTGAGAAAGATTGTTCAAGTCTTGACTTAAAATATGCTTTCAAGTAGTGAATAAGTTGTAGAGAAAGATTTATACACTACTCTTCTTTTGTATCAAACATTTAAGATTGCTATATTAATAGTTAGGTAGAGAAATCATTTAACGATTAATATAGTGATTATCACAATCTCATTTAGAAATAAATGTTATTGAGAGGATACTTGAATATCATCAATAATTTTAAGTCCATATAGTTGTCATTAAGGAAACATAAGAAATTTGGGTAGTGAACTCCAATCTTGCCAAGCCTTTTATATTTGATTAAAATTATTTTCATTGTCTTAGTGTATTTTACTCAAAAGATAACTATTCAAACAAAACAACTTGGTTACATTTTAAACTTATAACAATTGGAATTATAGAACGGCGGTAATAACAACTAATCTCTGTGGATACGATATAAAAATATTTGCCGGAAATATACTTTTCAACAAATTGGCGCTGTTGCTGGGGATTGGTGTTCGATATTACCAGCATTGTAATAATTCATTGTTCTAAGTTTTTTTTAATTTTACTACTATCACTCTTGTGTTTCACTTGGTTTGTTAGTTTTGTAGATTCTAGTGCATGCGAGGAAAGGCTACCGAGGAGCAATTTCAATTCGATTCCGAAATTGAAAGAACACTTCGAAAGCTCAATAGCAAAACACGAAGAAGAAGGAAACTAGCCGAAGAGAGGAACTGGAGAAAATGCAAAGGCCATGGTTTTGATGAACTCACTCAAATCCATATTTTTCTAAATGGGCTCCAATCGACTCACAAGACACTTTTGGATGCTACCGCGGGTGGTTATCTTATGTCAAAGAATGCGGAAGAGGCGAAAGTCATTATTGACCGGATGACACTCAATGATTGTCAAATTTAACATGATCGTAGTCCTTCACAAAGGAAACCGGGAGTTCTTGAATTAAATACCAATGATGCTATTCTTGCCCAAAACAAGTTACTTTCTCAACAAGTGGAGTTGCTCACTCAACAAATGTCCAAATTTCCATAGCAAATGAAGAAAATCCAAGTATCTCAAGCTAGACATCAAGTAGCATGTTGTGAACTATGTCAAGGAGATCATCCAACCGGTTATTGCCCTCCATTGGAAGAAGTGAATTATGTGAACAACCAAAATCAAGGTTATCAAAGGCAACCTCCACCCCACAACAACTCATATCAAACAAAACAACTTGGTTACATTTTAAACTTATAACAATTGGAATTATAGAACGACAGTAATAACAACAATCTCTGTGGATACGATATAAAAATATTTTCCGGAAATATACTTTTCAACAGTTAGCTACTTGTAATTTGATTTGTGTTGAAATACAACGATTCAATTTTGTTACATTTAAATCAAATTTAAATTATAAGTTAGTATCTTTTCATCGCACATTCTTGCGTCACGTGAAACTCAATTCGCGTCCTCACATTATGATATTGATACGTGCACACTTTGCATTTGTTTACTTTTCGATTCGATTGTGATGAATGCGGGCTTGTTGTAATTATATTATATGCGCATCGTTTATTTTGTCATATTGCGATTCGAATGGTTTGCAGTGTTACGTTATGTCATCACGTTAGAGTTTGTGTCATCACGCTAGAATTCGCGCCCTGCATTTAAATTCGCGACCGTGTTACAATTCGCACATTTCATTTGGTTTTTACCACTTCATCATCAAATCATTCCACTAACATTTTAAAATCTTTTCGATTAGGTTTCAACCCATTTAACAAATTATTTTCAAACTAATCCAAATAAAACACTCGATCAACATCGAGTTTCTTTTCCGTTTGTCCAAAGAGTTGAAAATCTCTTTCTCAAATAAACCAGATGAAAAATGAGTAATTGGATGTAGACTCCCCCCCCCCCCCCAGTGTTTGGACACTAGCGGTAGAGATCGTTGTTCGAAGACTTGTCATCTGTATTAAAATACAATAATTAACTGAATTTGGTTCGTTCTTTCATAGAAGAAAAATGATTAATTAGGTGCAGATGTAACACCCCAACTTATAATTAGAGTATTTTATTTATTTATTCAAGTGATTTATTTATTATATTGCATTTTGTTGTTTTTTTTAACATAGAAATATTTTGGTAATTTACTAATTATCGGGGTTATGAGATTGTAGATTAGATAAATATTATTATTAGGATTATTGAAGATAATTATAAATAAATAATTATTTGGTGACAAGATAAAATAGTAGTATACATATATTTTCCTAATTAAATAATTATTGAGTTAAATATTTATTTAATTTCAATAATAGTATAATTAATTAAATAGGAGAATTGAGTTTTTGGTGTGATTAGAGGAGAGTTTAAGGTTAAAAAAGAGAAGGGAATATTAAGTGGGTGAAAAATGTAAATTTTAAGAATAATACCCATATATATATATATATATATATATATATATATATATATATATATATATATATATATATATATATATATATATATATATATATATATATATATATATATATATATATATATATATATATATATATATATATATATATATATATATATATTCTAAAATATGGAAAGATCTAGGTTTTTAGAAAATATTATGTTCCTTACCTTCCTATCAACGCCTTTTAGGATTTTTGTTGGGTTTCCCCTAATTTTTCCTTTATGTGATTTATGAGCTATGATGTGTTCTTGCTTAGATTGTTATTGTTCTTGTTATGTATTTTGATCGTAGACCCAATTGCGGGATTTGGGATAAACCCCTTAGGATTCCATACCTTCAAGGTATGAAGTATAATCCTTGCAATGTTATGTAATATACAATTATTGGTATGTTCAACGTAATTGATTGCTTATGTATTGGAATTTACCCAGAGGTTTTGAACGGCGTTTTGAGAGTCGTTTGATTCCCTATAATGTGATTTTTGGATCTGAGTTGTGTTCCTGATAACACTGAAACACACTGCGTATTTGACTCAGATTGCACATGCTTATTAGGTTTTTATTATCATTTTCTTGTGTTATGTTTGCTTGGTACTTTGCCCTACAAATGCCTTTTGTGAAGAAACGAAGAAAAACAAACAAGAAATCGAAGTTTTTATGAAAAGTTGTACACATGGTGTCCAGCATGGCGGTCGCCAAGGAGGGTGCCATGACGTGTAAGCTGTCAACCGGTGGTAGTTGCCACGTTCCCATGATCATTTCATATTGTACACATGGCGGGCGCCATGGTGGGGACGACGGGAGCCACCTTTGTTAGCACGATCCCACTAAGGATAGTTGGAGGGCAACTTTGTCTTTTCCTAGCTTTTTAGAATCTCTATAAATAGGCGTATTCACTTCACGAATTGACATCCAACTTAGTTCACAATACTAAGCCTAAAGTTCACCATTGTAAAAGCGATAATCCGTCACATCGGGGGTTATTGCACTTGAGTTGTAGTTAGGTTGGAGCATTGTACAAACAGCCTTGCCGCCGTTTTACTTTCCAGTCAAGTTTACTTTCCAGTGTACCATATTAAAGTATCTGATTTGGAGCAGGTTTCTTATTTAAGTTATTTGCATTTACGTTTTATTTATCTTGTATGCTTTACTTTATTTACTTATTTGTCTCACTTTTACCTATTCGCTTATTAACTTGCACATTTTATTTGCCTATTCTTTTAAACATGATTAATTCTGCTATGTTGATTTTTATTTCCATGTCTGACTAAATCTTTAAAGGTTAGGATGTAAGGATCGTCGTTAAGATGATACTCCATAATTTGTATCTATAGGAATGCTTTAGGGTCTGTTTTGATTTTAACACAAGTTTTCAGTACTTATTTTGTTCGGTAACTATGAAAGTAGAGCCGATATATAGTTGGGTAAGATTGAAAGTCGTGCAACTCTTAAAGATAAACTTGATTAGTTTTAACTGGTCAAAAGTAGCGAAAGCACTCTGTCGGGTTAATTAGGAATTTTTAACACTATTAGAAAACGATTTTGAAACTATTTTCGGATGCGTTTGTAGGTTTAAAATCTGGATCCTTGAGCGAAAGCCATGGATCCCTTTTAAGTTAAACTTTCCAAATGAAAATCACTTTTTAACTTAGTCAAGAATTTAATTTCTTAAAAATAGGTTTATTACTTTAACACAACAAGCACCCTTCATAAGTGACAATGAAGGGCATTAATTAGAGAGTAAACTCGGTTTTGAATACTCGAAAGCAACAATTCCTGTTAAATTGATTCTTCTCAGAGTAGAAAATATTGCCCCCGTAAGTAGTTCTATTTGGAAACAATTGGAGTATTTCCTAACTAATGTGAATTATATCTGAGCCTGTATCTGTTATCTAAACTTATTTACTTTTCTGTGTACAGTGAACCTACTTATTTGATTTGCCTTGGATAAACACCGTAACAATAGAAATTGATAGATTGACAATTTGGTCTCTGTGGGAACGATAATATTTTGTATTATTTTGACGTGTTCCGTATACTTGCGGATAATTATAACACGCCCATCAGTTCCCAAACCTTTTTTTTCTTAAAATTCCAGAAAAACTACAGAACTTAATTTTTAAGCTCTTTTACAAGAAAATTACTTTTTGTCAAAAACCTAAAACTGTAAAAACCAAAAAAATATTTTTTTATTTAAAATCGGACTTTAAACAAAAAATCGAAAATATGACAAATAGGGAGAAAACGTAGGAAATCGCAGGTAATCATAGAAGGGGTTGACCGCCTTATTTCATAGATAAATTGAGTTTCGTAAGTCTTTTTAAGATGTCGTCAATTGCGTTAGAAAGCTAGCGCGATACAACAGTAATAGTTTGCTAATTTTTATATCAGATCCATAGTCAATTTTAGTCTTTCGTAAGTCCTTTTAGGATGTTGTCGGTTGCATTAGAAAGAAGACTTAAGGGTATTTCAAAATGGAAAGTTTCATAATTTTATAATGAATATATAATAGTTAGAGCTATTTTTAAGTCAAACATTTTGTTTTAGAGTCCATGCAAGAAATATCGCAATAGGGCTGAATTGAAATGAATAGATTTGGAGTTTCGTAACTCCGATTGAGGTACAGTTAAGTGCATTAGAAAGAGGGTTTACAAAAATTCAAAACTGTATAATTTAATTATTTTATCATAAGTGTATAATATATGGTGTTATTTTGAAGCGAGACAATTTTAGAGTTATTCTAGAGTTTTGAGCAATTTTGAGTATGGTGACATTTCGTTACCTTTATTTATGAGTTTAAGGATCCTATTTTATTTGAATAGAGTTATTATAGAGTTTGAAAAGTTTCTTTTGAGTTATTTAGAGTTGGAGATCAAAATATAGGATACACTTAGCTGAGATTGGAGCACTATTGATATTATAAGGTTACCTTTGAGTAACTTTGAGGAAAAGTGTCTGTTATGTCCTTAGTAGAGTTATCACTTGTGAATTTTACTCTCAGAGTAATTAGATACTTTAGAGTACCGTTGGGGGTATTCTAAGGTTATTTTGAACTTTTCTTGGAGATTTTGGAGTTCGGGAGCCTTCAGTGACATTTTGAAGCATCTTGTGACATTATAGTCTTTTTGATGACCTTAAGGTCACTTTTGGGTAAATTAAGGAAATTGTCTGTCATTACCCTGTTAATGATTCGATAATAATAATAATAATAATAATAATAATAATAATAATAATAATAATAATAATAATAATAATAATAATAACAATGAGTTTTTTTAGAAAATGAGTTTTTGAGAAAATACGAGTTTTTGAGAAAATATGACTTTTTGAGAAAATTATGAGTCTTTGAGACTTTTTGAGTTGTTATGAGTAATTTGATGAGTTGAGAATATTTGGTAATAACATAACTTTACCTTGTGAGATAAATAATATTTTGTGTGTTGAAAATGACGTTTTGAGTTAGTAATCCAGAGAGGGGTTACAATGATGACCTCGAATGGTGTTTTGAGTTAGTAATCCATAGAGGGATTGCAGTGATGGTCGAGTATGGAAAATTATAGGTTCGAGAGTGGGACCTTTTGTGAATCACTGTGACATATGTTAAAAACTTCAAAATCCATTTCTTAAGTTTTTTTAAGTGCATTCTTCCAACCATTAATCATTTATGATGCTATGCTTGTGTTGAATACATGCTAATGGTGAAAATTACATGATGAATCTAATAAGTTAACCTAGGATTGGTATTAGGCCATGAGTTAGGTTTATAACTTAGATAACATTGGATGACGGTATTCATTCGTACGACGCTTATGTGGAAGTCATGGACGAATGGTTGCCATGATTGAGAATGAGACGCATTGTATCCATGTTATTGTTTGTGTATTGTGCTGAATGAAGTCACGTGTGATCAACGGATCTTGTTATGGTTCGTGGAACCGATGATTTGTGGGACCAATCATGTATTCAAATTGTGTGTTTTTCTATGATGGTGCATATCTATATTTGGTATGCTTAGATGAGTAAGCATTGGGATGTGAGACCGAAGATTTGTGCCTCAATTGGGTTTGAGTCCCGACCACGACGGACATAGGGGAAAGGTGGACGGCTAAGTGGGTTAGATTCCCATACGGTGAAGGAGATCCTAAGTGGGTTAGAGTCCCATACGGGCGACGGTCGGTTGAACTGGGGATTAAGCCTCATAGAGGACCCGATATCCACCATGAAAGTCGAATCATACGAGCATGCATGAACCGGGTCCGGCTTAGACGTAAGTCTGTTCGGGAATTGATGTTTTGTGATCTGAATAATAATCGTGATTGAGTTGTGAGAATTCAGGTGCATGTTGCCATACATTGCGAGTTAGTTTTCCCATCGCTTAAGTCTTCGTTCCCTTGTTGACTTGAGTTGAATATTGATTACAAAACCTTATAGAGCCGAGTGGACCCATAAGATAGGGGACCCCCTGAGATTATTATCTCACCTCATGTTGTTGATTATTTTTCAGGTGGTTCTGAGCAGGCGAAGGGTAAGGACAAGATAATGTGATATCTTGCTTACCTGATAATTGGATGGCTTTTCCGCTGTGTAGATATTTTTGGGATCATTGTTTAATGATCTAGCTCTTAGTTTTTATTTTGGGCACTTTTTTGTATATTTTGTGCCATGTTATGTTTTTTTTGGCATGTATATATATGTACACTATACTGCTAGGCGCTTATGTATTTCAGTACCAGTTTTACACTATGTATAATATGTATTCTAGACATATATTATATGTGGGTGTTACAGTGGGTATCAGAGAAGGTCGTATCCTTGACCTAGCCATGAAATATTATAAGTATTTCTTTCTGCCTCATATATGGGTTGTCATCATTGTCCTTGGTGTTATATTCATTATATTGAGCATGATCAACTTAATCCTATTTGTATGACATTCAGGATCATGGATGACAGACGCAGAGGTCATGGTAGACCCAGAACCCAGAATTCAGACTCTAAACTGCCAAGTGGTAGTAAAGGTTTTCAATGGCCTCAGTTTGTGCAACAGATGCAACAACAACAGAACCAATTCATGCAATAAATGATGCAACATTGGAATGGTGGTTTACAACCTCAAGGGGTTCCACAAGGAACTGCAGGTGGTAGTTTCCGAGAATTCTTCTGCATGAATCCTCCTGAATTCCATGGTGGGTTGAATCCTATGAAGGCTCAGGAGTGGATAACCAGCATGGAAAGGATTTTTCAGATAGTGCATTTTAGTGAAGAGAATAAGGTTGTGTTTTCTTCTCACATAATGAAGGGTCCAACTGTGAGATGGTGGGAGAGTGCTTCGACTCGTATGACCAATCAAGGAGTACCTAGGGATTGGGAGCATCTTAAGACTATTTTCCTGGATAAATATTTTCCTAGTTCTTTGTGGACTCAGAAAGAGTTTAAGCTTTAATAGCTTAGACAGGGTAGTATGACAGTAGCTGCGTATGCTGAGACGTTCGAAGATATGGCTTCTTATTCTAGACAGGCTACGTACGCACCTGATGAGAGGTGGAAGATTGATCAGTTTCTTTTTTGTCTGAGGGGTAAAATTTCTCATAGTGTTTCCTAAAGGGAATTCACTACTTATGCTGAATTATTAAGGCAATGCTACATGGCTGAGAACAGTTTGAAGAAAGTTCAAGAAGAAACGGATCAGTATAGGAGTGGGCAGAGAGACCAAGGGAGGTCTGGTAGCCAGTTCAGGCCTAGACCTCAGGCTTTCAAAGTAAAGCAGGTGCAACATGATAGACCTAACCATCCTCCTCAATGTCAAGTGTGTAAGAAGTATCGTTTTGGAAGATGTGCTGGAAGTGGAATTAGGTGTTTTACTTGTCAGAGGGAGGGACACATGTCTAGGGAATGTCCTCAGAATAAGAATCAGATGCAGAGGAGGAGCACCGGTCGAGTTTATACTTTGGATGCAAGGAAGGCTAAGAATAACAATACCTTAATTGCTGGTACGTGTCTCGTCAATGATCATCCTTGTTTTGTATTGTTTGATTATGGGGAGACACATTCCTTTGTATCAATTAAGTGCATGAAGGGTCTTGGTTTGCAAGCAATTCCCTTGTCTCCTCCTATGGTGGTTACTACCGCCATTGATGATGTAGTTGAGACACCGTTGATTTGTGAAAATTGTTCGCTCTCGGTGAATGGTAGAATTTTCCAAATTGATCTCATTTGTTTACCACTTAAGAAGGTTGATGTGGTTTTGGGGATGGATTGGCTTTCTGCCAATTCGGTGTTTATTGGATGCAAAGAGAAGTTGATTATCATTCCATCTAGTGAAGCTACTCCAAAGGATGTATTAACTACTATCTTGGAAGGTACGGTTGGCATGGTTAATTTCTTATTTGAGAAGGAAAATTCAGTTCTCTTGGTACTTACCAAGGAATCTAGAGATAATCCGAGTGTTATGCAAATTCCTATCGTTTGTGAATTTCCAAAAGTTTTCCCTAGGGATGTCACCTCTCTTCCTCCTCAAAGGGAAGTGGAATTCTCTATTGATCTTATAACTGGGACGGCTCCAATCTCCATTTCTCTGTATCGCATGGCGCCACTCGAGTTGAGAGAGATGAAGAATCAATTGGAAGAGTTGTTAACCAAGCATTTCATCCGACCTAGTGTCTCACCATGGGGAGCTCCAATGTTATTAGTAAAGAAGAAGGACGGCAGTATGAGGTTGTGTATTGACTATCACCAGTTAAATAAAGTTACCATTAAGAACAAGTATCCTCTGCCAAGGATAGACGATTTGTTAGATCAGTTGAAAGGAGCCTCTATGTTCTCGAAGATTGATTTGCGATCGGGCTATCATCAAATAAGAGTTAAGAGTTCGGATGCGCCAAAGACCGCATTTAGAACCTGATATGGCCAATATGAGTTCCTTGTAATGCTGTTTGGTGTGACGAATGCCTATGCTATTTTCATGGACTATATGAATCGGATATTCCAACCTTACTTGGACCAGTTCGTGGTGATCTTCATTGATGACATTCTTATTTATTCTCGTACTCCCCAAGAGCACGGAAAACACCTAAGGATTGTCCTATCAGTACTGCAAGAGAAGCAACTTTTTGCCAAGTTAAGTAAGTGTGAATTTTGGATGAACGAAGTGAAGTTCCTTAGTCATGTCATATCACAAGGAGGAGTATCAATGGATCCATCAAAAGTTGAAGTAGTTATTAATTAGGAAAGACCGAAGAATGCTTCCGAAGTCAGGAGTTTCTTGGGTTTGGCAGGTTATTATTGAAGGTTTATAAAGGGGTTTTTACAGATAGCATTACCAATGACTAGACTTACCCGGAAGTAAATTTCTTTTAAATGGGATTCGAAGTGTGAACAGAGTTTGATGAGCTTGAAGGAAAGGCTAATGACTGATCCTATTTTAATCATCCTTGATCCTAGTAAGTCTTATGAAGTATTTTGTGATGCCTCTAGGAAAGGATTAGGAGGGGTGTTAATGCAGAGTGGTCAGGTTGTAGCCTATGCCTCTCATCAGTTGAAGCCTCGTGAAGAGAACTATCTGACTCATGATCTTGTACTAGCTATTATTTTTTTTGCATTGAAAGTATGGCGACATTACTTGTATGGAGTGTGTTTTGAGATGTTTAGTGATCACAAGAGTTTGAAATACTTATTTGACTAGAAAGAGTTAAACATGAGACAAAGGAGATGGATGGAGTATTTGAAGGACTTTGATTTCGAGCTTAAGTATCAGTCGGGGAAGGCGAATAAGGTTGCGGATGCCTTAAGTCGGAAAGAGATGCATAAAGCTGAGTTGATGATGTTAGAATACGCATTATTGGAAAAGTTTTGAGATCTAAATCTTCAGTTTAGTTGGACGCAGGATGGTTTGATAATGGGAAATTTGAATATTACCTCTAACCTAAGGGAAGAGATCCAACAAGGAAAAATGATAGACGAAAAGTTGCAAGAGATGTCGACTCAACCAGGTTTCGCTCAATCACCAGATGGAGTTATTCTATTTAATCAAAGGATTTGTGTTCCGGATGATGCCGAGCTGAAAAGGAAAGTTTTGGAGGAAGCTCACAAGGGGGCGTTTACCATACATCCAGGTTCGTCAAAGATGTATCAAGACTTGAAGAAGGATTACTGGTGGCCTGGAATGAAAAGGGATATTGCAGAGTATGTGTCGGAATGCATTGTATACCAGCAAGTAAAGATCGAACATCAAAAGCCAGGTGGTTTATTACGACCTTTAGAATTCCAGTTTGGAAATGGGATAGTATTTCAATGGATTTTGCAGTAGGGTTACCTCGGACCCAAGGCGGTTATGATTCAATTTGGGTGATTGTGAATCGGTTGACTAAGTCCGCGCACTTCTTAGCCGTTGTCGCAACCTACCTGCGAAAAAAAACAACCGGCGAAAAAGAAAAGACAGAAGAGTCGCCACCGTGCGTTATTTATCCCAAAGGAGGGAAAGGAAACGCTCGAAGTAAACCTGAAAAAAGGAAAGGAAAAGACAAGGTCTCGCAACCAAATCTTGGGTTCGGGAGTCGATTATGCGAAGGGAAGGTATTAGCACCCCTACGCATCCGTAGTACTCTACGGGATCCACTCTTGTAGTTCTTGTCTAAAGGGTGTGTGTATATCTAATGTACTATTTACTAAAAAAAAGGGTCAAAAGGAAATGACTCGCACGGATGTCGCATCCACTGCATACGTATCCCATCTGAATATGAGAATCAAAGTCTTCGTAGCTCGGCTACCTATGGGTTAGGGGGGAGTGTGTTCGCTAAGACATCGCGTCTTATGCCTACGTATCTCATCTGGAATGAGAATCAGAGCAAGCCGTAGTTCGGCTAACTACGGGTTAAGTTTTGGGATGAACGACGTTACTACGCAATCTACCGGGTGCTCGACCTTTGGAGACTTACTCGCCTGTAGTAGAAGGAGTAAACGTGTTCTTAGGAGAAGAAAAATCAATGAGTTTGTTTGTTGTTTTAGGGATGCTCATGCAAAAAGGGGTAATGAGGATAAGACCTCATAGCTCTTAACCCTGGACAGGGTGAGCTCATGACAAGGCGTGGGGGTTCAGAAAGGTGGAACCCTCTCCACTGACCGACCGGACAAAAGATCTGGGGCTTTTGTTCTGAAGCATCGACACGAAGTGTGATCTTAAAGAACGACGCACTGAATAACGGGGGATTGACTACTAGTCCCTTTTATCCGTCAATTGCCTCTTCATGGAGGTCTTTAGGCAAAAAGTAGTAAAATGCGGGAAAGATAAAGGGGGTTAAGAGATCTACCACACGGATAAAGATCCGAAGCAACAGCAAATAAAGAGATAAGAAACCCAGAGATCTCTCAAGCTAGCACCATCAAAGAAAGCGAGTCAGTACAGGTAATCGGGATAAACCTCTAGGTGGTATCCCACAAATAAAGTGGAACACCAGGCAAGCCATCTCTGCAAGGGTCATATGAGCCCTCACAAAACAAAACTCAACAAACAGGTTAGAGAAACAAGATAGGGTAATCAAGAGTTGCCCCCAAATCAAAATGTAACCACATGAATCATGCCATTAAAATTCACAAAAAGCTCACAAAAAGCAACCAAGGGTAGGAGGCCTAAACCTCTTGTCAAACACATGCATCAAAAGGGTATCAAATTCACCCATAATACCTCATACATTCAGAGAATTCAAATTTAAAGCATAAAGTAATGGGAATAAGGCAAACCTGACTGGAGAGATCGAATGAAATTGAATTGCACGGTTGGGTTTGCAAAGCAATCTGAGGGTTTATATGAGATGGAATTGGTTCTTTGCAGATGAGTTCCCTTCAGTCTCTAGAGGCTGCTCTGAACTCTGTTAGCTCTTCTCTCACTATCTTTTTCCCAGCCAGGGTAAATAGGAATAGAATGGTCTTTTGTTTCACTGAAACTCTGAATTTATAACCTGATTTTTGTGGACCTGTGGGCTCAAATGAGAGAGGCCCAAGTCCAAAATTTTTCTGTTATATTTTATTTATTTATTTTTCTTTTTTTTCTTTTTTTCTTTTTAAGACACGTGGGCTTCGCCTAGCGAGCATGACAGTTCAAGAAATTCCTCTGAGCGTAGGTGGTTCTGGTGGCTTTTCTTGGGACTCGCTAGGCGACCCATTCTGCTCGCCTAGCGAGCATGACAGCTCATGAACAAACTTTTTCTCCTTCAAGATTAACGTTTTGACTGACGAATAGACCCCTGTTGGAAGTAACTCAAGTCCTTCCCTTGTGTTGACTGATCATCTCAATATAACCCACAAAGTGTCCTAGATGATGTTCAAGCTTCTTGGAGCTAATCCCGATTGACATGATGAAATGCAATGTATCTAATTCTGATTGATAATGATGAAATGCAATGTGAAATGTTAAATGACCTAAAAATGAATGCATGAATGAGGAGGGAACATTTTGGGGTGTTACAGCCGTGAAGACTAATTACAAGGCAAGTCATCTTGCACGGTTGTTCATTTCAGAAATTGTTACGTTGCATGGTGTTCCAACTGGTATTGTGTCCGATAGAGACCCAAAGTTTACTTCAAGATTTTGGAAGGCATTCCAATAAGCTATGGGTTAGAGATGGTGTTTGAGTACGTCTAATCATCCCCAAACGAATGGTCATACTGAACGGACGATACAGATACTGGAAGATATGTTCAGAGCTTGTGTACTTGAAAGTAGAGGGGATTGGAAGGAGCTTTTACCATTGATTAAATTCGCATATAATAATAGTTATCATGCAAGTATTGGGATGACTCCTTAAGAAGCCTTGTATGGACGGAAATGTAGGACACCACTAAGTTGGACGGAAGTTGGTAAAGAAAGGATCTTAGGACCGAAGAATATTCAAGAGACTACCGAAAAGATAAGGATGGTCCGTGATAAGATGAAGAAAGCACAAGATCTCCAAAAGAGCTATGCGGATCACAGGAGAAGACCACTGGAATTTGATGAAGGTGATCATGTATTTTTGAAGGTGACTCTGAGGTTTAGACTGAAAGGACCATTTAAGTCACATAAGCTAAGTCCGATATATATAGGGACATACCAGATTATGGAGAGGATTGGAGAGGTAGCCTACAAATTTGCTTTACCAACTTATCTATAAAAAATGTATGACGTTTTTCACGTATCTCAACTCCGGAAGTTCATTCCAGATTCTTTCATCCTATTCTTTCAGATTCAATAGAAGTAGAAGCAGATATGACTTTCGAACCTCTACCAAGTCGCATTGCAGGACGAGAAGTTAAGGTATTAAGTAATAAGGAGATTCCTCTTGTTAAGTTTCAATGGGATGAATCACATCCGGGCGATGCCACCTGGGAATTGGAGTCAAAAATGCGAGAAGCTTACCCTCATCTCTTCCAGGTTATATTTAAATTCAAGGACAAATTTTTATTTAAGGGGGGGAGGATGTAATACCCCGTATTTCCTTAAATATCCAAGTTCCTATTAATTGATATCAATTGAGTTCCTATGTGATCTAAAAGTTGTCAATTGGGATAAATAGAGTAAACAATGAGTTCATGTTGACTTAATTAATATTAATTGGGACTGACCTTTTATTAATTGAGACATTTTGGTAACACTAATAATGGGTTAATAGCTCTGGTAGAACAAATATTATGGTTAGTACCACTTAATATGTTTGTTTCTACCCACCTCCTAACCACACATATGCGCCATGGCTTGTGGTCCACATGTTACTATCTCTTACTACCTACCATATGCCAATTGCTTTCTCTATGTATCAGACAAGTGAATAGAGAGAAAGAAGTAGCTCATGAGAAGAAGAGAAAACAAGCTAGTAGAGAAGAAGAAGAAGAAGAAGAAGGATAAAAGCTTGAAAAGATCAAGAGCTTGGAACCAACATCATCATCTCCATCATCATTAACTCATCTTCAACAACTTCTCCTCTTCCATTTCTTGAGGTGGGCTCTAGTTAGAAACCCTAGGATTTCTAGAAGATTAGAGTTGTAGAATCATAGATAAATCATGAAAATCTAAGTTATATGATGAATATTTCTCTTGATTTTGTAGATTCAATGAACATATGTTTTGGTATGTTCTTCATGATTGTTGTTATTACATGATTTGTTGTGGTTGTGGTTAAATGATTTGTTGTGGTTATGACCTTGAAATCCTTGTGGTTATGAACTTGGAATCCTTGATATATATGTGTATATGAGCATGTAGTATGATGGGTTTTATTGGAATAAGAAGTGGATGGTTTGTTAGAAGTGAAGTAACAGAGGAAATGGTGGTCTGTGAAGTGAACATGTGGAAATGTGAGAGGACCAATCGATTGGTCCCTGTCACCAATCGATTGCACAACCCTTTTGTTTTGCAGAAATGTAATTTTAGCAGGACCGATCGATTGACAGTGTATTACAATCGATTGCACAAACTTTATGTTTTGGAAAAGTGGAAAATTTTAGTGAGCCAATCGATTGACACTAAGGATCAATCGATTGATCCTTTGCAAACTTTGAAAAATAGAAATGTGAGAGGAACCAATTGATTGGGCTTCCCCAACCAATCGATTGACATATGTTAAAAACCTCAAAATCCATTTCTTTAGTGTTTATAAGTGCATTCTTCCAACCATTAATCATCTGTGATGCTATGCTTGTGTTGAATACATGCTAATGGTGAAAATTACATGATGAATCTAGTAAGTTAACCTAGGATTGGTATTAGGCCATGAGTTAGGTTTACAACTTAGATAACATTGGATGACGGTATTCATTCGTACGACGCTTATGTGGAAGTCGTGGACGAATGGTTGCCATGATTGAGAATGATACGCATTGTATGGAACATGCCATGTTATTGTTTGTGTATTATGGTGAATGAAGTCACGTGTGATCGATGGGTCTTGTTATGGTTCGTGGAACCGATGATTTGTGGGACCGATCATGTATTCAAATTGTGTGTTTTTCTATGATGATGCATATCTATATTTGGTATGCTTAGATGAGTAAGCATTGGGATGTGAGACCGATGATTTGTGCCTCAATTGGGTTTGAGTCCCGACCACGACGGACATAGGGGAAAGGTGGATGCCTAAGTGGGTTAGATTCCCATACGGTGAAGGAGATCCTAAGTGGGTTAGAGTCCCATACGGGCGACGGTGGGTTGAACTGGGGATTAAGCCTCATAGAGGACCCGATATCCACCGAAAAATTCGTATCATAGGATCATGCATGAACCGGGTCCGGCTTAGACGTAAGTCCGTTCGGGAATTAATGTTTCGTGATCTGAATAATGATCGTGGTTGAGTTGTGAGAATTCAGGTGCATGTTGCCATACATTGCTAGTTAGTTTTCCCATCACTTAAGTCTTTGTTCAGTTGTTGACTTGAGTTAAATATTGATTAGAAAACCCTATAGAGCCGAGTGGACCCATAAGATAGGGGACCCCCTGAGATTATTATCTCACCCCATGTTGTTGATTATTTTTCAGGTGGTTCTGAGCAGGCGAATGGTAAGGACAAGATAGAGTGATGTCTTGCTTACCTGATAATTGGATGGCTTTTCCGCTGTGTAGATATTTTTGGGATCATTGTTTAATGATATAGCTCTTAGTTTTTTTTTGGGCACTTTTGTGTACATTTTGTGCCATGTTATGTTTTTTTTTTGTTATGTATATACATGTACACTGTGCTGCTAGGCACTTATGTATTTCAGTACCCGTTTTGCACTATGTATAATATGTATTCTAGAAATATATTATATGTGGGTGTTACATATTTTGTGTTGTTTGTGATCATCCATTCATGTATTTCGGAGATAGGTAGGACTTCGGTCCAGTGATGGCCTGGTTCAAAGAGGGACTATGGCGGTCTCACGTACAAAGAGGGACACGGTTCAGAGCGGAACCGGCGACACTGGAATATCAGTATAATACCTCTGATCCCATTGATTTTGGTACCACATGCATATAAGATGAAGATGGTGGCATTGCATTGCATCTACATCATGATCTATTTGATTGTTTTTTGAGTGTGATTGAGAATATTGTTATATTCGTGATTATTATCCTGTCTTGCTGCTATTCACCATTAATAATTGTTAGATGTATTTTCACCCCTTGTTTATTGTTGTTATGTATGTGCTCCTCGGGAGTATAGACAATCAGGTACATGAGTAGCTACTGAGTAGCGGATGACGTTTATGCCCTCTTTAGCTTTTATCATTGGGTCTTAGAGGAGTCACTATGATATGTAGCATTGGGGACGGGGTGTCTTCCTTCATTGTGTGATGTTTTTTTGTTTTGTTAGAGTTGTTATTGAGACTTTACGTTGGACTTTGATTAATTTCTGCTGCGTATTCCCATGACTAATTAGTTTTTTGAAGTTTTACGTTTTTGTGATACTCTAATATTTGATTTTATTCAAACTATTTTGTTTAAATGCATAGTTGGGGATTAGGGTGTTACAGTAGGCCTTTTTCTTTTCCGAGTATTTGGACACTTGTTGTATAGATCATTGTGTGATTTCTTGTCAACTATTAAGGAACCATTACTCTATTTGCCTAATATCTTTTAAAAATAATTTGGACAAAAAAGGAATAATTGGGTGTATACCTCTTTTCTCCCAGAGTATTCGGATACTGGCTGTAGAACTCACTATGTGAATACTCGTCTTCCACTTAAAATCAATCCAACCAATTGTCATACCCCAATTTTGTCCGGACATTTTAAAACTTTCATAAATTTGATTTTATTTTCAGTTTGCATCCGCGATATAGCATTACATGCTTTTCATCATAAATGATGCCTAAAATATCAGTCAGAATAAATTCTCGAATATACAGACAAATTGGTTAAATTATTTCTCAAGTACATGCAAAATCAACGGGTAAAAAGTTTCAAAATCAAGCTTGCAGGCGTAAGTATTATTAATCTATGGTTCACATAGTTTAGCCTGATGTGCTCACTTTATTTTTCCGACAATTTTTTCAGTTGCATTTGGATCAGTCTATGTCTGTTTAACCGATCAAAATTTATTTCAAAATCAGATAAAAATGGTATGTTTTCGAGAGGTTTATTTCGCGCTGATCATTCTAATGCATTCAGTTTAATTTTTCGAGCACTTTGACGCCCAATTTTTATTTATAATTAGTCGTTTTATTTTTATTCTTTTGTCAAAGTATTCAAATTAGATAAATAGAATTTTCCATATTCTTATTTTATTTTTATCATATTCATATTAAAAGTTGTGAATTTTATTTGATCTAATTGATTTAAATTGTTTTAAATCAATCAAATCATCTAAAAGGAGCAATTTTGACATTTTGAAATTTAGTTTGCTTCTTTGGTTTAATATGGACCATCAATTTGAATTTAATCAACGATTCACATACATTATCCTCACTTTTCCTTATTCACCAATCATAAATTCGAATTTATTCTATTTGTTTCTTTAATTAAATAAAAAAATAGAAAAATACAATATCTTCCAATCTTCATTCAATTATGGACACACGTGATCACATTCTCTATCCAGTAAGGTACCAACTGATCATTTGGTGGGGAAGAAAAAATATATTTTTCCTCCAATCGACGGGTGCCACGTAGCCCTCTTGATCCTCTAAATGGTGGAATTTTTTAAACCACGTATATCCTTTCCTCTCTCTTCAAACGGACGAAAAAAAACAAAAGAATAAAAAAGAGGAACTCTATCAACGGTACACTCATAAAAGCACTCACCAAAATCCATATTCCTCTCACTCCCAACAACCGGTGCCACGTCTCCCATTCCTCTATCTTTTAACAAATAATCTTAGCATAAAAAAAAACCCTTCCTAAAGGAGGACCACACCCGCGCCTCACACTTTTCTCCAACGTCTCTCTCTCTCTCTCTGAAAATAAAAAAGAAGGATAAAATTGTTTTGGATCCTCTTCTTCTGCAACCAACCGAAAACCACAAAAATATCATATCCTTGTACCTCACATTCAATGAAACCAAACCTACACAACCTTCATCATAAGCACTACAAAAAACAACCACAAAACCTTTACAACCCTTTAAGCAACCTGAACCTCTTGACCCGTCTTCTTCCTCACTGCACCGTCGTCCCTCTCAACCATAATTCGCAGCTCCATTCCACTTCCGCCTCATTTCGCCGCGGAGTACTTCAAATCGGCATCGTTCGAACCACCTAACCTCCATCAAATATAACCTCAAAATTGCACCACCTGCAGATCCAAAGCGACCACCCTTCATTTTCTTTTCGCCTTCGAAATTCACTCTTCCGATCTATAACCCCAAAAAAATTAGAACTTCCTTCAACCGTTATAACCTTTGCTCTCATTTCCGTCGATAACCCCACACCTAAACCTTATCTGCCACAAAGCACAACAATTCTTCCGCCACGAGTCTCAACCACCGGCCCAAATGCCTTCCTCCGTTATGCAAGATCTTCTTCTGTCGTACCAAAACCATAACGGAACTCCGCATCACAAGCATATCGCTTCGTCATTACATATGTTCGTCTTGCCACTATAGTGATTTGACATCGCGTCTCTGTAAATTCTTGGCAGAAGTAACAGGATTCAATATTTGTAATTCCTCCCGAACGGTCGATGAAAACCTTGCAGGGCTTTAGAGACAACAGTAGCAACATCAAATCATCTTTCTGCTTGAAGTAATTTTCGCATTCCGGTAATGATTTCGGGTTCTTTTGAACGAATATATATTACTTTTGTTTATTTCTATGAACTTTCATGTTCAACATCCATTCGATTTTGGGTGCGTATTAATCGATTTATGTGCGTTTAGTTACGCCATTTTAGTTTTGAATTTAATCATTTAGCTTCTATGGACATCTCCTATAAAGTTATTGCAAATTTGTTTTCTCCTATAGAAAGGATTTGTTCTAAAAAAACTATTGCTTTTTGGTTTCAGTTTGGTTGTATATGTACGATAATGTGCATTCTGATTGTACGCCCATTGTGGTTATGTTCTAATGCAACCATGTAATTTGGTATCGACTTGTTGCATCCATGCAATGTCTATGATAATGTGCATTTCATTCCTTTTGTTATGTTGATAAGGAGAAATTTTCATTAAGCTTGATTACTTTTTAAGTTAGAATGTCATCTCATTTCACTTTGTACCTTGTTTTTAAAAGATGCTTGTGGGAGTTGTCATTTCGGGTTAAAATTCAATGTATAGTCTATATACATTACTTTGTGGTAAACTATTTGATTTAAAATCTCAATTGTGCGGTATATGTATTGTGGCTTTGTGACTCGACTTTGTTTCGAATGGACATTGTATTTCTAAACATTGTAAATACTAATGTATTGCGGCCATTCCATTTATTTTCATTTCCATTGTGATTAATCGGATTTTTAAGTCCGCGGATTCGACAATTTCATGTCGTTATGTCGCCCATATTAAAATACATTTGTTTTCACCACGTTATGACCTTGCGTATTGTCGCAACCTAAATGCGAAAAGAAACAACCGGCGAAAAAAGGAAAGAAACGACAGAAGAGTCGCCACCGTGCGTTATTTATCCCAAAGGAGGGAAAGGAAACGCTCGAAGTAAACCTGGAAAAAGGAAAGGAAAAGACAAGGTCTCGCAACCAAATCTTGGGTTCGGGAGTCGATTATGCGAAGGGAAGGTATTAGCACCCCTACGCATCCGTAGTACTCTACGGGATCCACTCTTGTTGTTCTTGTCTAAAGGGTGTGGGTTTATCTAATGTACTATTTATTAAAAGAGGGGTCAAAAGAAAATGACTCGCACGGATGTCGCATCCACTGTATACGTATCTCGTCTGAATATGAGAATCAGAGTCTCCGTAGCTCGGCTACCTATGGGTTAAAGAGGAGTGTGCTCGCTAAGAAATCGCGTCTTATGCCTACGTATCTCATCTGGAATGAGAATCAGAGCAAACCGTAGTTCGGCTAACCTATTTTTGTTTGTTTTGTGTTTTTTAGGTGAACGACGTTACTATGCAATCTACCGGATGCTCGACATTCGGAGACTTACTCGCCTGTAGTAGAAGGAGTTAACGTGTTCTTAGGAGAAGAAAAATCAATGAGTTTGTTTTTGTTTTAGGGATGTTCATGCAAAAAGGAAGTCCTAGACAAAGGAACCGTGCTACCTTAATTGACACGCAAACGAGAGACTATACGAAGCCTAGCAATCCTATGGGGGGACGATCACACCATACAAAACAAACATGCATAAAGTAAACATGCCACCAAGGGGGCTCAAACATACGTGGGTAGGGCTTTAGTCAAGAGGGGTCATATCAACCTCGACAAACAAGCCATGGAATGGTAATCAAATGGGCTCTTAACCACTAACATTGAACGTCAGGATAAGCAGATCCAAAGGGTAATGAGGATAAGACCTCATAGCTCTTAACCCTGGAAAGGGTGAGCTCATGACAAAAAATGGGGATTCAAAAAGGTGGAACCCTCTCCACTGACCGACCGGACAATAGATCTTGGGCTTTTGTTCTGAAGCATCAACACGTAGTGCGAGCATCAAGAACGACACATTGACTAACGGGGGATTGACTACTAATCCCTTTTATCCGTCAATTGCCTCTTCATGGAGGTCTTTAGCACTGGTGCCTCTTATTGGAGGTCTTAGGGCACAATAGTAAACACAAAAAAACATTGCCTCCTATAGAGGTCTTCCAGCTAAGAAAGCGGTGAAATGCGGGAAAGATGTAAAAGGGATCAAGAAATCTACCCCACGGATAAAGATCCGAAGTAACAGCAACCAAAGAAACAAGAAAACCGGAGATCTCTCAAGCTGGCACCATCAAAGAAAGCAAGTCAGCACAGGTAATCGGAATAAATCCCCAGATGGTATCCCACAAATAAAGTGGAATACCAAGCAAGCTATCTCTTCAGGAGTCATGTGAGCCCTCACAAAACTCAGCAAACGGGTTAGAATAACAAGATGCAATCAAGAGAAAACATGTCATAACAAACGCAAAACAGATTAGAGCAAATAGAAAAAAAATAACTACTGTCACGCTCGCTACTGCTTCGCTTGGCGAGGTGCTAGTGAAGCTTCGCTACATGTTCGCTTAGCGAGGTGCTAGCGAGTGCCTGCGGGTTTTGGTTTCTTCCTTGATAGCAGTCCGATTTCAGTAATCCCAAACCCTATGGTATCCGTCTCAGAAATCAAGCGATCAAACATTCAAGGCATTTCTCTACACATTCATGCATGTCTAAACCTCAAACGCAAAACCTATCGATACCTACTCTTCCAAATTCACCCATAATGCCTCATACATTTAGAAATTTCAAATTGAAGGCGTAAAGTAATGGGAATAGGGCAAACCTTATTGGAGAGGTCGGTTGAAATTGAATTGCACCGTTGGGTTTGCAGAACAATCTTAGGGTTTATATGAGATGGGATTGGTTCTTTGCAGATGAGTTCCCCTTCAGTGTGTGGAGGTTGCTCTGAATTCTGTTAGCTCTTCTCTAGGGTTTTGTTCCAAAGAAACTTCAGAGTGTTTTCAGCTTTTTCCCATTCTCTCTTTTTATAACCTGATTTTCGTGGCTTGGTGGGCTCAAATGAGAGAGGTCCAAGTCCAAGATTTTTCTGTTATATTTTTAAAACGCGTGAGCTTCGCCTAGCGAAGGATTTGCTCGCCTAGCGAGCATGACAGTTCAGACCTAGGACTCGCTAGGCGAATCACTCTGCTCGCCTAGCGAGCATGACAGCTCAGGGACAGACTTTTTCTCTTTCTAGATTAGCATTTTGAATGATGAATAGACCCCATTTGAACATGTTGGAAGTAACTCAAGTCATTCTCTTGTGTTGACTGATTACCCAAATAGAACCCACAAAGTGTCTTGGATGATATTCAAACTTCTTGGAGCTAATTCTGATTGACATGATGAAATGCAATATGGAATGTTAAATGACCTAAAAATGAATGCATGAATGAGGGGTGCAAATTTGAGGTGCTACACGTATGACATTAATCATGTTGTCATTTTGCACAAACCGGTTCTTGAGCACACTGTGACCAATTGGATTCAATATTTTAAATTGATATCATCACTTAATTCTTTTTATTTTAATTATAACAAATTAATTAATTAAATTTTGTCCAATTAGTTAATTACTATTAATTAATTTTAATTAACTTGATTATTTAATTTAATTAAATAATTTTGATAATTAATCTTAATTAATCGATTTAATCGAACTTTAATCGATTAATTTTGATAATTAGATATTAATCGACTTATTTCACCACCATTTCAATAATTCTCAAGCTAAAACCATTTCAATCATCATCGATTCAAAACCACTTTAAGCCACTAAAATCACACAATTCTCGATTCAGTGTCGAGTACATTTTCAAACATCTTTGTAAGTCGATTGCTTTTAGCATCACCAACAACCTCACATAGCTTACTCTTTGGCTTTCTTACAATGAGACCTATTCGATTTTTAATTAATCGAGTAGATGATTGATACACTAAATATAATCTAAGTTATCCGCAAACGCAATTTCAAACATCGATCCAACATCGAGTACTTTTATTCAAATCAAATTAAAATACCTAATCACGATTAAATACCATTTCATTTGGAAATGAAAAGGGAGATGGTTTTGAGCCTTCAACTCCTCTCCTCGATTGTTTGAATACGAGTTCTCTTACTCGGTTAGTCAAATAATTGTCATTTCTCTTTAAAATTTCTAAACTCGATTAGATCAAACCATTTTAATAACAAACTAAACAAAAAGGGAGATGGTCTAGAGCCTTCGATTCCTCTCCTCAAATACTTGTATATGACTTGCCTTACTCAGTCATTCAAGCACTTGTCGTTTATCTAAACTACATCAACCATACACAAACTTATTTTCATAATCAATTAAGGATGAAAAGGGAGATGGTATAGAGCCTTTGATTCGTCTCCTCAACTATTAGAATACAAGTTGCCTTACTCGACTATCCGAGTATTCGTCATCCATTCAAAACACCTTAACTATTATCGAATCCTTTTACAATTAAGGATGAAAAAGGAGATATTCTATAGCCTTCGATTCCTCTCATCGACTATTAGGATACAAGTTGCCTTACTCGACTATCCGAGTAATCCTCATCCAACAAAATATCTTAACATATCAAATATATCTCTTTCTCGCCCCCATGCAATCAAAACAATTCAAACAAAACATTCAATATATTAAATCCAACTTGTCACCCCCATATGATCACAACTCTTTTCATAAAGAACATTGTTTAATCCCTTCTAAAGCGCATAACAAACTAGTGCTTAAGCCTTGACCGAGAGTAAGACAAGCCAACGTTTAGCCTTTAGAATGCGATCTAAACAGCTGTTCACTAAAAGACACCAACAAACCGTAGTTCCCCGAACTACGAATGCTCTGATTTCTTATTGCACCATAAGGATACGTAGGCACGAGATTGCAAGATTTGGAGAGCACACTAATAAAAACCTCCCTTTCCCCCTTTATGAGGTTTCCATCCATCTATCTTTTCAATCTTTTTATCACTCGAAGAAAACAATGAACATTAGTTAACATTTAAATCACAAATTAGACTAAAAGTTTCCCGTTGAGTTTAACGGACGTGAGGGGTGCTAATACCTTCCCCTTGCGTAATCGACTCCTGAACCCGAATATGCTTGCGACGAACATTATTCTGTTTTTTAAGGTTTTATCGATATTTTCCTATTCTTTCATTGGAATAAATAAAGTTTGGTGGCGACTCTGTTCGAACTATTTTTTCCTCGACCGTCGCGAGGAATCATATTTTTTGAGATGCAACACCAATTGTCATACGGTGAACTGACTTGGGGTATTTTGCTTTTTATCGCAATGTCGCGGATAGCAAGAGTCGCCACCGACTTTTCTTTTATCCAATAAGGAAAGGTGGAAAAGAACAGGAAAGACCTCAATAGATTTTGGGTTCGGGAGGTACATTATACAAAGGGAAGGTATTAGCACCCTTTGTATCCATGGTTATCCATGGGCTCTTAATTGCTGGATCACTTATATTTTTGTCTGAAAAGTGTTCGTGAATTGTTTAAAAAATGTTTCGAAAAGAGAGTTTAACTTTGTAATGATTCTCGTATGAATGTATACAAAGTATTTATCTCGCTTGATTTTGAAAACGGTTTAGAAAAATGTAACTTGGTAATGATTCTAGTATGAACGTATACCAAGTGGTGATTTTCTAGGATTTGCAAAGTGTGAGGGGTGGAAAATGTTTTAGGTTATGATCCAGCAATTGAGAGTTATACCTTCCTAAGGTCGTTATGAACGTTTCCTATCCTTATGAGGGTAAAACTGTCCTTACTATTGAGAAGTAAGTAGTTTTATCCTTTGGATGTAAAGGGGTCATCGTAGGGTCATCGATAGGTAATTGAAGGCAACAGTTGTAAGGATACCTTAGCATTCGAAGGGACGATCATCATTTAACCGTAGGCTACACCGAAGGGTCATCGAGGGACAAAATCGTATTTTCGAAGGCAACATCCGAGGGACCATGATTTATTTTATGATGATTTAACCGAAGGGCCGTTGCTAAGTGTATCCCTACATTCGCGGGACATGACCGTTATACCGTAAGGCAACAAAGAGAGGTCCAAGATCACGTATTTAAAGGCCGTATTTTAAAATCAATTAGGTGATTTAAGGTGAATCTCCACATTAAAATCAATACATTAAAATTAATACATTAAAATTAATACATTAAAATTAATACATTAAAATTAATTATTTAAAATTAATTAGGTAATTTAGGGTGAAAATCCACAAGGGTATCCCACAAATAAAGTGGAATACCTAGCCGGCCGTTTCTTCGGGAATATGTAAACCCTTACAAAATTCAGCAAACGGGTTAAAACACCGAAATAAAGTGCAATGGAAAATTGCACCACAAAATGAACACAACAGTCATGGAAATCAGGCCAAATAATGCAGAACTGTAATAAATCTTGGTTAGATAAACATAAGGCAGAACATAAAAGAAACAAAACAGCCACTGTCTCGTTCGCCCCTGCTTCGCCTAGCGAGGGCTTAGCGAGTGCTCGCTTCAGGCTCGCTTAGCGATGTGCTAGCGAGCGGCCACGGGTTTTGAATTTCAGAACAATACAATCTCAACGTGCTGCATGGCTTATGGCATTCAATTACAGAAATAGCATGGACAAATATTCAGGGTATTCAGGCATACTTAAATTCATACATGAAATCATATTGCATATCCGAAAGTTTAATCATGATGCCTTGTATATGTAAAGATTATCGATTAGAAGCATAAAACATTAGTGATAGGCAAACCTGTTTGTAACTGAGCTTGGTATCGAATGGAGTTGGGCGGCGGTAGCTTCGGAGCGGATGAGCGGCCTTCAGGGTTTCTTTACTCGGAATGCTCTGAGTTAATCTCCCGGGTTTCTATGCCAAGGTTTCCGTCCGTCTTCCTCTCTGTTTTTTTCTCCCCCTTCATTACTGAAGTGCTGGTATTTATAATGCTCTTTTTCATGACCTAATGGGCTCAGAATGAAGCCCGAAATTTTCTGTTGTCTGTCAGCTTCGCTAGGCAAGCTGGTAGCGAACGCGTAGCGAACGTTCGCTAGGCGAGCGTGTAGCGAACGTTCGCTAGGAGAGCGTGTAGCGAGCGCGTAGCGAACAGGCCAGTTTGGGCCATTTTTCTGGATTGGACCATTCGTGAGTTGGGCCTTTGTTCCTTTAAGATCAGTGTCATAAAAATGAATCGGAATGCCCTGCAAAATGTCTTAAAATATTAATGGGCAAATTTTGGGGTATGACAGCTGCCCCTGTTCAATATTCTTGAACCGAGAGAGTCAAAATGGTATGTACGCCATTCGTGGTCTGGAGGTGGAAGATTATTGAACACTTAGAACGCCCCAAAAATTTGCACTTGTCAATTAGTTAGTCTTGACGGAGATGGGCTTAAAGATGCCATCTAGGAAGTTTGATGATGAGAGCTTCAGAGTGCGTCGTACGTTAGAAGATATCTGAAGTCATGGGTGTCACTGGGTCATATGCTAGCCCGTATAGTGAGTCATTCATTAGGCCGTCGACTTCACTAGGGAGTTAGAATGGGTCATACGCCGCTGGGGATAACAGATCAGAATGGATCATACGCTAGATCGTATCTGAGTTGCAGAATGGGCCGTCTGTTAGGCTGTATCTGACGAAAAAGTAGTCGTACGCTAGACTACACCTCGGGATGTACCGTACGCTAGGTAGTATCTGAGGAATGAAGATCCGAATGGGTCGTACGCTAGACCGTATTGTTGGAGGAGTAATATGTTGTGCCGAATCAAAATGAGATAAGAATCCGAATGAGTCATACACTGCTGGGGATAAAGGATCAGAATGGATCGTACGCTAGATCGTATCTGAGTTGCAGAACGAGCCGTCCGTTAGGCTGTATCGTTACTGGGGGTGAAGGATCAGAATGGATCGTATGCTAGATCGTATCTGAGTTGTAGACTGAGCCGTCTGTTAGGCTGTACCTGGTGATGAAGGGGGGTAGTCATACGCCAGACTATACTTCAGAATGTACCGTACGCTAGGTAGCATCTGAGGAGACGAAGGTCTAACTGGGTCGTACATTAGACCGTCTCTGAGCAGAACGAGCCGTCCGTCAGGCTGGATCTGATGATAAAGGGGGTAGTCATACGCCAGACTACACTTCAGAATGTACCGTACGCTAGGTAGCATTTGAGGCCTTGAAGGTCCAAATGGGTCGTATGCTGGACCGTATTGGAGTTGTTGAAGGTCGGAATGGATCGTACGTTAGATCGCATCTGAGTTGAAAGAGTCATATGTTGAGCTGAATCAGAATGAACCGTACGATAGGCTACGTCTGATAGTATTTGTATATGTTGTATTTGCAATAAATGTCTGGGATGGGCTTATAGATGCCATCGTTGGGGAGGATGTCAGAATGAATGTTGTCATGGAGTGTATCTGAAAGATGTATTTGAATCTGAACGTGATCGATGAAGATGTCCGTCTGAATGACTCTCTATTTTGACTGTATCAGGAAGATAATTAACCTGAAAAATAAAGTCAGCTTCATGCCATGTCATGATGCATGAGATGCTTTATGCTTTCGAAAATAACTGCAAACGATGTATGCATGCGTATGCTGTGAAATGATGTAATGAATGAATTATGCATCTGAAAAGTTCTTCCAGAGGACTCTACTGGGGAAAACAAATCTCAATCTTCTGGTTGGAGATACTGGTATCGGTGATCCTTTCTTAGCTGGGGATACTTGATTCTGTCTGAGGGTAGAAATATTTAACAGAAGCCTGGCTGGGGGTGGAAGAGATGACCAATTTGTCTAGTAATGCCAATTGCTTTTGGGGAATAACTGGCTTTGCTGGGGAATAGAATTAGCAACGGATTCATTGGAAAGCATGGTTAGACCTTCTCCTCGATCCTGAAGCCTAGTAGTCATCGCTATTTCTATTTTATGCACGCATTTTTGGTAAACATCGATCATATCCAAATGCATATATTAATTCGAATTAAATCAATGGACGTTTATGCAAACAAAACAGAGAAAGTAAAACAAGAACATTTTTTTTTGAAACTAAAATTACATTGATTTCGAAAGAGGGCCTATAAACAGGCAATTTGTGTACAAGGAGACAAAAATCCTAGTAAGAGGAAATTGTCAAGAAAACAAAGAGAAAGCTATGCCGAAAACGTCCTATTGACTTTAATTCCACTACTGCCATTATGTCTTCAAGCCTCTCATCTCCTGCTGTCGGATAGAAGTGATTAGCTTGTTCAGTCCTTTGAACTTGGATGAAGCTGTCTGAGAACGGGACATAGTCATACGCTTTAATCCCTAATTTTTGCCTGGACCGCCTTTTCAGGTTTTCAATCCACCAGGATACCCCTTTTTGCCCAAGCCGCCTTTTCAGGTTTTCGACTTGCCGGGTGCACATTTTTTATGTTTATCCCTAATTTTTGCCCGAACCTTTTTGGTTCGCCGGGATGCCCTTACTTTTGCCTAGGTACGTCGACCTAGCAGGTCTCTTTTATGCGTAGTATTTTTTGACTATGTCTGCGTTCACGGGATGTGGGAAGTCTTCGCCGTCCATTGTGGCTAGTATCATGGCTCCACCAGAGAATACCTTCTTAACTACAAACGGCCCTTCGTACGTGGGAATCCATTTGCCTCTGGGATCACCTTGTGGTAGAGTGATGCGCTTTACCACCAAGTCGCCAATTTGATACACCTGTCTCTTGACTCTTTTGTTAAATGCCAGGGTCATGCGCTTCTGATATATCTGTCCATGACAAACAGCCGCAAGTCTCTTCTCATCAATTAAGTTTATCTGATCGAGTCGAGTCTGAATCCATTCATCTTCATCTAAGCCCGCCTCTTTCATGATTCTTAGAGAGGGAATCTGGACTTCCACTGGTAAAACGGCTTCCATTCCGTAGACTAAAGAGAAAGGAGTTGCTCCTGTCGAAGTGCGTACTGAAGTGCGATAACCGTGAAGAGCAAACGGTAACATCTCATGCCAGTCTTTGTACGTCACCGTCATCTTTTGTATGATCTTCTTGATATTCTTATTAGCAGCTTCTACAGCGCCATTCATCTTTGGTCGGTACGGAGAAGAGTTATGGTGCTTTACGTTGAACTGCATGCAGAGTTCAGTAATCATTTTGTTGTTCAAATTAGTACCATTGTCGGTGATAATCCTTTCAGGGATACCATACCGACAATGAGATTATTCTTGATGAACCGTGCCACCACATTCTTGGTGACAGAAGCGAATGAGGCGGCCTCTACCCACTTTGTAAAGTAATCAATAGCAACAAGGATGAAGCGATGTCCATTAGAAGCAGTAGGTTTAATCTCCCCAATCATATCAATGCCCCACATTGCAAAGGGCCAAGGTGCGGTCAACACGTTCAATGGAGCAGGAGGTGCATGTACTTTATCCGCATATATCTGGCACTTGTGACAGGTTCTGGAGTGATGGTGGCAATCAGCTTCCATGGTAGACCAATACTACCCTGATCTCAGAATCTTCTTGGCCATCGTATGTCCACTAGAATGAGTCCCGAAAATACCGTCGTGCATATCTTCCATAATCTCTTCTGCTTCCTTTTTATCCACACAGCGAAGCAAAGTTGAGTCATGATTACGTTTGTATAATAATCCATTACTCAAAAAGAATTTAGCGGAGAACTTCCTCAGGAATTTTCTGTCATTGATAGATGCCTCTTCAGGGTATTCCTGAGTTTCCAAATATCTTTTTACTTCGTGGAACCAAGGTTTCTCCTCTACTCCATCAGCGTTAAGTTCATAACAATACGCTGGTTCATCTAACCGTTCAATGGTGATCCTGGGAGCTTCATTGTCCCATCTGACTCTGAACATAGATGACATGGTAGCTAATGCGTCTGCCAACTGATTCTCTTCTCGTGGGATATGTTCGAATGTTATCTCTTTAAAGTATGGGATTAATGTCATCACCCGTTCTCGGTAAGGGATGAGATTCGGATGCTTAGTGTCCCATTCTCCTTTGATCTGACTGATTACTAATGCTGAGTCTCCGTACACACTCAAAAACTTGACCCGCCGGTCTATAGCAGCCTTGAGTCCCAAAATACATGCTTCATACTCAGCCATATTATTGGTACAATGAAAATATAGTCTAGCAGTGAAAGGCGTATGGTAACCCTCGGGAGAGATGATTACCACACCAACACCATTGCCCAATGCATTAGAAGACCCATCGAAAACCATAGTCCATCGGGATCCTAGTTCGGGTCCTTCATCCGGTCCAGGTTCTTCATAATCAGTAACAAGCATGACATCCTCATCTGGGAACTCAAAATTCATAGATTGGTAATCATCCACCGCTTGATGAGCCAAATGATCGGCTAGCACGCTTCCTTTGATTGCTTTCTAGGTAGTATACTGGATATCATACTCTGTTAAAATCATCTGCCATCTTGCTATTCTCCCGGAGAGAGCAGGTTTCTCAAATATATATTTGATAGGATCCATCTTAGAAATCAATAAAGTGGTATGATTCAACATGTATTGTCTTAGTCGGCGAGCAGCCCAGGCCAAAGCACATCAAGTTCTCTCGAGCAGTGAGTATCTTGTTTCACAGTCGGTAAACTTTTTGCTAAGGTAGTATATGGCATGCTCTTTTCGACCAGACTCGTCATGTTGCCCCAACACACACCCCATTGAATTTTCTAACACGGTCAAATACATGATTAGAGGTCTTCCTTCAACCGGTGGCATCAGGATCGGAGGTTCCTGGAGATACTTCTTGATTTTGTCAAAAGCTTCTTGACATTCCTCATTCCATATCATCTCTTGATTTTTCCTCAGTAGCTTGAAGAGGGGTTTGCAGGTGGCGGTCAAATGGGAGATAAATCGGGCAATGTAATTCAAGCGTCCCAAGAAACCTCTGACTTCTTTATCTGTACTGGGAACTGGCATTTCTTGAATAGCTCTCACCTTGGCTGGGTCAACCTCGATTCCTCTGCCACTGACAATAAATCCCAAGAGTTTACCGGATCTTACTCCAAAGGTGCATTTGTTCGGGTTCAATCTCAACTTGTATTTCTTCAACCTCTCGAACAGTTTGTATAAATGATCGAGATGTTCCTCCTCAGTATGAGATCTGGCTATCATGTCATCCACATATACTTCTATTTCATGATGGATCATATCATGGAACAAAACCACCATAGCACGCTGGTACGTTGCCCCTGCATTCTTTAAACCAAATGGCATTACTTTATAACAGAACGTGCCCCATTGCGTCACAAACGTAGTTTTCTCCATGTCCTCAGGCGCCATCTTAATCTGGTTGTAACCTGAGAATCCATCCATGAATGAGAACACCTTGTGTTGAGCGGTGTTATCTACCAGAACGTCAATGTGCGGGAGTGGAAAGTCATCCTTGGGACTCGCTTTATTCAGGTCTCGGTAATCTACACACATTCGCACCTTACCATCCTTCTTTGGCACTGGTACCACATTAGCAACCCATTGAGGATAAGAAGTAACAGCCAGAAAACCTGCATCAAATTGTTTCATCACCTCGGCTTTGATTTTCTCAGACATTTCAGGACGCATGCGACGAACCTTTTGCTTAACAGGACGACAATCTTCCCTCGTTGGCAAACGATGTACTACTATATCAGTATCCAGTCCTGGCATGTCTTCATAAGACCAAGCAAAAATCTCTACATAGTCATGCAACATCTGAATCAACCTTCTCTTGACACTGTTTTCCAAGCCTGCTCCTATTTTGACTTCTTTCTTGTTTACTTCAGTGCCCAGATTCACAGTCTCAACTGACTCCTCGTGTGGCTGTATAGTCCTTTCTTCCTGCAGTAACAGTCTGGCAAGTTCTCCAGGTACTTCACAATCTTCCTCACTTCCATCCTCGGCTTGGTAGATCGGATTTTCAAAGTCATAATGAACAGTAGTAGAACTATTATCAACAGGATCCAGAGTGGGTATGGATCTGCAATTTGTTACGTGAGTGTGTGTAAGAAAGCATAGCTTGTTTGAAAGATGACAAGAAAGATAAAGAGCGCAATATTTGAATGCAAAAAGTCCATTGATTTATTGAATATGAATATGCTTATGAAGATGACAAAACCCTTAACAAATTAGCTATTGTGCCCCGGGCATAGACACAACGCTTGGAGAAGTTCAATTGTAAAAACAAAAATTTGCAACACTAAAATAGACAATAACAATTACTCCTGACTAAAGGAAATCGGGATAGTGTCTTCAGCCTTCCAATTATTGAGTCCGTCACCAATTATTGGGAAAATCCAGCTATCCAGGTCGCAATCGCTGTCAGCATCTTCTACAGCATTAATTTGACTCTTGTCAGAGCTGAACCCCAGGCCAAATTTGTCAGACTTGAACGGTACGTCGATCAATTGACCCCAGCCAGTACGACCACCATCTTCAACCACGGCTTGAGCGTCCTTCAGAGAAATCATAGCAGGAGGAGCACGAATAACCTTGGGTACACAGGAAGTTGGCTTAAGGACAGGATTGGTCGGAGGAACTACTTCAAATGACTGACAAGGAGTCTCAATGAATTCACCATCCATCTCGACGTATCTGAAGGTATGCACACTACTGACAATGTACTCTTCTTCTCCACACACGGTGACAATTTTGCCCTTTGTGGGATACCTCAACTTTTGATGGAGAGACGAGGCTACAGCGCCTGCCCCATGAATCCAAGGACGTCCCAGTAAGCAGGAATATGCAGGACGAATGTTCATTACATGGAAGGTAGTGTTGAAGACTTGAGGTCCTATCTTGATAGGAAGGACTACTTTGCCATGGACAACACTCTTTGCACCATCGTAAGCACGTACCACAACGTCACTAGGTTTCAGTTCAATGCTTTTACAATCCAGCTTATCCAGCACAGCTGTCGGCAGCACATTCAAGGAAGAGCCATTATCGATCAACACATGAGACAAAGTGATTCCCCTACACTCAATGGAGATATGCAGGGCTTTATTGTGATTCTTTCCCGCTGGTGTCAGGTCAGCATCGGAAAAGCCTAGGCCATTGTCAACAGCCAAGTGAGCAACATAATTTTCGAACTGATCGACAGATGTTTCCTGAGGCACATGAGCAGTCTTCAAGAATTTTATCAATGCATTGGCATGAGATTCAGAAGATAACAGCAAGGATAACATCGAGATCTTAGACGGGGTATGGCCCAACTGTTCTACCACATCGAAATCACTCTTGCGGATGATTTTCAGCACTTCTTCCATTTCTTGTTTGGCAACATCTTCGGGAGTAACTTCGATCGGTGTCTCTGACTGGGAAGGATTGACTGGTTCCTTTCCTCGAGTTTCAAGGACAGGAGATGAGATTTCTGGAGAGAAGATCCTTCCGCTTCGAGTAATTTTACTAGTCCCAACAATGCCACTAGTATTAGCAGCATTATCCACTTGCTTCACGCCATGGACGTAAACATCACCGCCATAATTCCACGGAATAGCTTTGCTTGAGGAATACGGGATCGGGCCAGGTGCAGTGATGATTAGGGGAGCAACCCTGGGCTCAGCAGTAATCTTCACAGGCGCCCTGGTAGCGGTAATCTTCACTGGAACTTCGGACCTAGCAATCACAGATATTTCTTCAATAGGGTTTTCCGCCTTAGGAATCCTTTCGAAGAGAACTGTACGATCGTCCATCAGCCGTTGGATACCATTCTTCAATTTCAAACAGTCCTCGGGCCGGAGTATGCAGAGATTGCAATCTTCAGCACAACCTGGAAATAAACCAGCTTGCAATAAATTCCTCTTTATGATCGGGAGAGGAGATGTTAAGTCCGCCATATTGGAAACGTGATCGTCATCATCCACGGCATTAACCGTCTTGTCATGATTAGGCATAGGGGCAGTGATGACATTAGGGGTCTCCGGAGGCTCAAACTCAATTTCTCCAGCTTCGATCATATCCTGAATCTTATTCTTCAATGACCAGCAATCGTTTGTATCATGCCCGGGGCTATCGGAGTGATATGCACACCTGGCATTAGGGTTATAACGAGAAGAGGTAGTGTTGGGATTCGTAGGAGGATCTCTGAGGGTGATCAAATTTGCCTTTAGCATTCCCTGCAGTGCCTGTGCCAAGGTCATATTGATCCTGGTAAACTGCCTTCTTGGCCTGTCTTGTTTGGGCTGGAAGTTTTGAGATGGTGGTGCTGCAATCGTAACTGCTCCAATGTCGTGGTCACGGTTTTTCTTGTTACGACCCTTTTGACCGTACACAGCATTTGATTCGTTCCTCCCCTGATAGGACCTTTTGGTGCTTGCAGAGGTAGCCGCCTGTATCTTTCCACTTCGGATGCCGCTTTCCACACGTTCACCTGTTAATATAAGTTCAGTGAAACCTGATGAAGAACTTCCCAATAGATGGCTGTAGAATGGGCCGGTCAGTGTGCCCATGAACATGTCCACCAATTCTCTGTCAGTCATAGGGGGTTTGACTCTGCCAGCCAAATCTCTCCACTTTTGAGCATATTCTTTAAAGCTTTCTTTAGATCCCATAGTCATATTCTGCAACTGTAGTCGGGTAGGTGCTAGTTCAGAGTTATACTGGTACTGTTTATAGAAAGCTGTTGCTAAATCAGTCCAGGTGCGGATGTCAGAGCTCTCGAGCTGATAATACCATTCCAACTGTGTGCCAGACAGGCTCTCTTGGAAGAAATGGATCCATAGCTTCCTGTCAGTGGTATGCGGCTGAATCTTTCTCACATAAGCTCTCAGATGCATCTGAGGACAAGACGCACCATCGTACTTAGTGAAAGTGGGGATTTTGAATTTGCGAGGAATGGTCACATCGGAGACCAGACCCAAACTTTCGAAATCCAGACCGGGCGCCTTCTGACCCTCCATAGCTAGCATACGTTCTTCCAGCAATTTGTACTTATCATCTCTTGGAGAGTACTGTTCATTTTCATAATCTTCATCGTCATCCTCAGGGTTGGAGAAATCAGCATTCTCTTCCTCTGAATCATTCTCCGCCCCCTCTTCTGGACCATTCGGGATTCCAAGCTTGACTCCTGCGGCCTGTCCTTTACGCCTTCTTCCCGGGTTAATGAAACTCACAGCTTTCTTGTCTTTCTTCTTTTCGAGCAAAAGAGCCTTCAGTTTCTCCTGCCCCTTGGATAAGCTTAGCATCATCTCCTTGAATTGAGCATTCTGAGTCTGGAGATCTTTGACAGTTTGTTCGAGATCCATTTTTCTGTTTGTAATCGAATTGTGAGAACATTGAAGTTGTAAAATACCTGTTATGCAGTGTTATGTTATGTTATGCAATGCATGAAATGTTTTCAAGGACTTTTGGAATTTAACTTTGCATAAATCACCAACGAGAGAGAAATGTTTATTGCTAATTTCTTTGATCAATGTTCATTACAAAAGGAATAATAATAAAAATACAATGAAAGCTCAAGTCTCCCAGGGGCGACTTCTTTTTGGGCGAAGATACGCATTGAGTCTTCGTTCCTCATTAAGCTGACTGGTAAGTTCTAACACTTTCTTCCTTTCTGCGACGAACTGAGTCTCGAAAGTATCCCTTTCTTCTCTCAACTGGATCCAGGATCTCTTTAGTTCCTCAACATTGGTAGGCATATCTGGATAAGGAATGATCTGAAGAGCACCTCCTTCTGCTTCAGGTTCGACAATCTGAGGTCCGATTGCAAGATATGGCATGACAAGTTCACGAGCTCTGGCGCGTACCCATCTGAGATAAGGTTCCATAGGAATAAAAAATTTCTGTCCTAACGTACCTCTCTTCACCATGCCCCAAGCTCGTACAAATCTTTGACGGAGGCCTTGGGAATCGTTGTCATAGTCGAACACAATGCCTTCGATGATCATTTCATGTGGACCATCTCTTCGAGCACAACCAAACTGTCGCAGAGCTAAAGCAGGATTATAAGTAATACCTCCTCTTATTCCTAGGAGTGGTACATTAGGGAACTCGCCACAACGGTCAATGATGGTAACATTTTCCTTGAACTGAGGACACCAACAGATGTCTGGGTGGGAGAGCGACATTATCCTTTGAGACCATTTCAAATTCTGCTCGTTCTTCAAGACTGATTGAGGAAGGTGCGAAATAAACCACCTAGACAACAAAGGTATGCAGCACATGAGAGTCCCTTGCTTCTTCATGGTACGAGTGTGGAGGGAATGCAAAATGTCTCCCAGCAAGGTAGGTACAGGGTTATGAGTGAGAAATATCTTAATAGCATTCATGTCTATGAATTGGTCTGGATTAGGGAATAACACCAAGCCATAGATTAGCAATGCCAGGATGTCTTCGAAAGCACGGACATTCATAACTTTTAAGAATTCTCGGGCCTTATTTGTCAGGAATTTGGCAAGTAAACCCTTAACTCCACTCCTTGTTACCCAATTAGCTTCAATGTCGGACTTCGTCATGTGTAAAGCTGCGGCAACTTCTTCAGCCTTCGGAACCTTTTCTAAACCACTGAAAGGTATTTGATCAAGGATAGGTATCCCAAGCAGTCTGGAGAATTCTTCCAATGTAGGTACCAACTGATAATCTGGGAATGTGAAGCAATGATGTTTAGGGTCGAAGAACTGGAATAAAACTCTCATCATATCTTCTTTGAAACCAGTGGTAACCAAATTGAGGAGAGAACCGTGTTTCTTGATGAACTGGGCATGATCGGAAAGTTCTGACACTAAGTTCTTGAGTTGAGGAGAGATTGCTACAAGATTAATCCGGATGGTCTTCCTGGGAGCCATAGCTTTACAAAACAGAGCAAAGTTAAATCCCTAAGTCCTTGAAATGGTTAGTACAATGTTATGATGTCATGATGTTATGATGTTATGATGTTATGAGGTTAAATAAATAACAAGCGCAAGCAAGTCACACAACTATCATTCCTAGGTTTTAAGGCTTGCATGAGTTCCATAGGTAAGTACCCTCCCCACTGAAGTTTAGTTGGTTCAACCTGTCCTAGAATAGTAACCGGGTTCTAAAAGGATCTCCAATCATTGACCTTCCCTCAAGTCCACTTCAGTGCAACACCAAGTGGTTGACCGAAGCTTCCCTAAAGTCCAATCTCAAGGAGTGTAGTATCGAGTCTCAACCAACCCCAGTCGGAACCGAAGTCAGTTATCTCACTACTTTCTAATGGCCAGGATGAGTCAATTAGGGTTCTAAAAGTCTGGTTAATGCTTTAATGACACCTCGCGGAAGCCAAATTTTTCCTCAAGTGAACATGAGGAACATCAGGACATCCAAAGTGTCACATTAATCGTAGCCATCATTTTGACCATTCCAGTATACGCCGGATAGTCGCGATGATCTATTGCTACTTACCTAAGGTACACTAGATCCGGGTGTAGGATCTTTCACTCAAAAATACCCAAGCAATCCCTTAAAAGTAAATCAGACAATTTGGAATAAGTGATCTTGTTTTTAAGGTAACCTCTCTTTTTAAAGTGTCCCCAGCAGAGTCGCCAGTTCTGTCATACGGTGAACTGACTTGGGGTATTTTGCTTTTTATCGCAATGTCGCGGATAGCAAGAGTCGCCACCGACTTTTCTTTTATCCAATAAGGAAAGGTGGAAAAGAACAGGAAAGACCTCAATAGATTTTCGGTTCGGGAGGTACATTATACAAAGGGAAGGTATTAGCACCCTTTGTATCCATGGTTATCCATGGGCTCTTAATTGCTGGATCACTTATATTTTTGTCTGAAAAGTGTTCGTGAATTGTTTAAAAAATGTTTCAAAAAGAGAGTTTAACTTTGTAATGATTCTCGTATGAATGTATACAAAGTATTTATCTCGCTTGATTTTGAAAACGGTTTAGAAAAATGTAACTTGGTAATGATTCTAGTATGAACGTATACCAAGTGGTGATTTTCTAGGATTTGCAAAGTGTGAGGGGTGGAAAATGTTTTAGGTTATGATCCAGCAATTGAGAGTTATACCTTCCTAAGGTCGTTATGAACGTTTCCTATCCTTATGAGGGTAAAACTGTCCTTACTATTGAGAAGTAAGTAGTTTTATCCTTTGGATGTAAAGGGGTCATCGTAGGGTCATCGATAGGTCATTGAAGGCAACAGTTGTAAGGATACCTTAGCATTCGAAGGGACGATCATCATTTAACCGTAGGCTACACCGAAGGGTCATCGAGGGACAAAATCGTATTTTCGAAGGCAACATCCGAGGGACCATGATTTATTTTATGATGATTTAACCGAAGGGCCGTTGCTAAGTGTATCCCTACATTCGCGGGACATGACCGTTATACCGTAATACCGTAAGGCAGCAAAGAGAGGTCCAAGATCACGTATTTAAAGGCCGTATTTTAAAATCAATTAGGTGATTTAAGGTGAATCTCTACATTAAAATCAATACATTAAAATTAATACATTAAAATTAATACATTAAAATTAATACATTAAAATTAATTATTTAAAATTAATTAGGTAATTTAGGGTGAAAATCCACAAGGGTATCCCACAAATAAAGTGGAATACCTAGCCGGCCGTTTCTTCGGGAATATGTAAACCCTTACAAAATTCAGCAAACGGGTTAAAATACCGAAATAAAGTGCAATGGAAAATTGCACCACAAAATGAACACAACAGTCATGGAAATCAGGCCAAATAATGCAGAACTGTAATAAATCTTGGTTAGATAAACATAAGGCAGAACATAAAAGAAACAAAACAGCCACTGTCTCGTTCGCCCCTGCTTCGCCTAGCGAGGGCTTAGCGAGTGCTCGCTTCAGGCTCGCTTAGCGATGTGCTAGCGAGCGGCCACGGGTTTTGAATTTCAGAACAATACAATCTCAACCTGCTGCATGGCTTATGGCATTCAATTACAGAAATAGCATGGGCAAATATTCAGGGTATTCAGGCATACTTAAATTCATACATGAAATCATATTGCATATCCGAAAGTTTAATCATGATGCCTTGTATATGTAAAGATTATCGATTAGAAGCATAAAACATTAGTGATAGGCAAACCTGTTTGTAACTAAGCTTGGTATCGAATGGAGTTGGGCGGCGGTAGCTTCGGAGCGGATGAGCGGCCTTCAGGGTTTCTTTACTCGGAATGCTCTGAGTTAATCTCCCGGGTTTCTATGCCAGGGTTTCCGTCCGTCTTCCTCTCTGTTTTTTTCTCCCCCTTCATTACTGAAGTGCTGGTATTTATAATGCTCTTTTTCATGACCTAATGGGCTCAGAATGAAGCCCGAAATTTTCTGTTGTCTGTCAGCTTCGCTAGGCGAGCTGGTAGCGAACGCGTAGCGAACGTTCGCTAGGCGAGCGTGTAGCGAACGTTCGCTAGGCGAGCGTGTAGCGAGCGCGTAGCGAACAGGCCAGTTTGGGCCATTTTTCTGGATTGGACCATTCGTGAGCTGGGCCTTTGTTCCTTTAAGATCAGTGTCATAAAAATGAGTCGGAATGCCCTGCAAAATGTCTTAAAATATTAATGGGCAAATTTTGGGGTATGACACCAATCAAATTCATTTTTCGCCTTAGCGTAATTTCAAAACATTCTACAAACGAAAGATGTTTTGGCCTTAAATGTGTGAGTAAGCTAGCGACCTTTTTCCGCGAATATGATATGTCTATCTATTCTAGTGTGATGTAAACGTCCATTTTCTCCATTGTTTTGGGTAGTAAGCAATGTTTTTCGTTTGATGGTGACAAAATAACTTTTGCTAAATGATCGTGACTTAGTAAGTCTATGTGAACCGGGACTGCAAGTGCACAGTCCTATCGTGTAGTTTTAAAGATCATCGAACCCACAAGGACTAATAATCGAATGTATCATGGTCTAATGTTGCTATGTAAAGTTAAGGCTGATGATTGCTCTAAGATTGGAGGGATGAAAAGAAACGACTATAACGTAAATAGAATAAAGATATGAGATATAGGGGATATCGGTATGTAATACCTCAAACTTCGGGGATTCGATAGATAGTTGGTGTAATCTTATTGGTTAAAATGTTCTTCAGTAGAAATTATTTATAGAAAGGACTTAGTCTCACACTCTCGTTTTTATTGACTCTAACCATACTCCTAAACCAGAATTCTTGGCTCTCACGGTCTCATTTTGAATTTAAAAGTAATTTTTGAATATAAATAAAGTCTAATTAATCCTAAAGCGCTCTAGCTGTATTTAGGATTAATGCCTAGTTTAAGCTATCTGGTTAAAATCTCAAAGTCTCGTTCTTGTTGACCGTAACCTTAGTTTGTTTTGTGCTCTCGTATGAAAAACTGTTTGATTAAAATAAGAAACTAAAAAACGGAAAAAGAAGTTTTATAAAAACTAACACAAATTATTTATTGAACCCCGTCGTTTCGACGATCATTACATACCGATACCTAAGGGTTTATCCAAACATGGATACGGTAACAGACATGGTGATTAGGGAATTAAACATGTAATAAGGCATAAATAAATAAAACATTAATCAAAATAAAACCGGGATTGCAATTTAAGAACTGGAACTGAATCTTGAATCTTTGATTAAAATAATTCCGGCAGGCTTTGGCAATGAATAACCCTTACAATTGAATCCCAAATGCGTAAAAATAATAAACCATAATAGTCCCCGATGTGGAGAAACTATCACTTTTATAGAGTAAGAAACTGCCTAGAAAACTAAAAGAAAAATAGTGCTGAATAAAATAAATCGTAAACTTGAAAACTGGAAGAAGAGAGAGAGCCCCCTCGTGCGAATCTGAGAGGTCTTTTATATATCTTTTCAATATTCCTCATTTGTAGCAAAAGTAGTGGCAATCATGGCTAAAAAAGTGGAGGAAATGTAGGAAGACTAGGTTGTGGCGGTTGCCACAACCCTAGCTTCATGATGAGTGGGGAATGCCACCTTTGTAGTAACTACCCACCACTTCTCAAGGGTTAGTGGCAGGCGCCACACTCCTTGGGTAATGGGCGTCACAAGCCCATTTGCTTTGGTGGCCCATTTCCCTTTAAAAACTTCATTTCCTTCTCCTTTCCTTCCCTTTTTCTTTCCTTTTTGCTATTTTCCATTTTTCTTGCGGTAAACCTTTTAATCGATAAATACCTGCAATAAACATAAAATATTGCGTAATAATAAGTTTTAATTGAGTAAAAAGCAATGCATATGGAGCCAAAAAATACAATACGTTTTCGTGTTATCAAACTCCCTCATACTTAAACCTTTGCTTGTCCTCAAGCAAATGCCGCGTACATTAAAAGTTTCGTAAAATATTTGCAGCATTCATTATCAAGACTCGTAGAAAACACAATTGCATTCGGATACTCATTCTAGTCTATAAACTTTACTTTGGTTCAAAATTGCATTAACAGGTACTCACTTCTACACTAAGGGTATTGTTAGAACACACAATCGCAATGTTGCAACCATAAGTCTCCCTCCTATACAAACCAATTTGAATCATGTTGTCATGCCTAGGCCTACCTTACTAAACCTTCTTTTTATCCTTTTTCATTTTGGCGCAATCACATTAAGCCCATTATCCTTTCAAATTCATAGCAAGATAATCTGTTAGTGACTATGATCTCATCATTATTTCTTTCTTTCTCTTTTGCACTTTGGCTCAAATAACAAGTGAAGATGGTTATACCGTTGGGCTAAATGACCGGGTGAGGATCACCTAACTTAGAGGGAACAACATTTTATATACATTTTGTAATCTTTTCTTCTTTTAAGCCTGAAATCATACACTTATTTGCATCGACTTCTTGCGTAGTATGTGCTTAGGATGGTGTTGACTGTTAGATAAACTACTTAAGGAAATATTAAAGGATAGAATTTAAGGCTATGGCAGGACAAGTACTCAAATTGATCTTATACTTGGGATATTTAAGGTGTTAAAACGATACCAATCTTATAAAGTTTTTCCAAATCTCTACAATTCAACCTCAGTTTGATTTATAGTTTAGAATTTTCAAAAGATGCATTGTATCTCTAAGTCTAGATTTTTGCAAAATTTTTGTATGGCTTAAGTAAATAGGAGTATTAGTAAATAACGGAAACCACACATAAAGACTCGACATCACATTGATATTTAACTTGACTGACACTTCAACAAAAATTAAAATAACCAAAAAATTATAAAATAACAAAAGGAAATAACAATATTTTTAATCTAACTAGAAAGTGGTAAATAAAAAGCGCTAAAGCTTCCTCCCCCATACTTAAATCTTGCATTATCCCCAATGCAACAATATAAGATAGGAAAGAAAGGTAGAACCTGGTTATTCTGCTACTGACACCTTCTGCCACGTGTATGTGGACATCCACCGTTTCCTGGCTGGTGAGGTGGCGTATAGTTCTGGAGATCTTCCACACGCATTGTCAATGTTTCCATTTCATTGATCAAGCTAGACATGTTCTGTTCGGTTCTGAGAGCATAGTCGTGCTGATCATGCTGCATTTGGCAAAGAATTTGCATCATTTCAGTTTGCTGAGATCCCATGGTTTGGATCTGTAGGTCTCACTGAGCGTCTAATTCTCTATACCACAATAGTTCAGCATAGATCTCATCAAGAGTGGCTGGTGCCAGATTTCTTCTTGGTCTTTGACTGAAAGATGTACCTGCAACATTTTCAAATGAATGTGTATGGTGTGTGGGTCAGTAGCGGGAGCAGTTTTCTCCAGAATGTAATCCTCATCGGTGTCCCCACCAGTAGCTACATTCTCAAGAATGTGCGCGGGGACTTGGTTAGGCACCGGATCATTAGTATAACAATAATTATCCGGGTTGCGCACATCTGCGCGATTTGGAATTGGGAGGATGAAATCTTGTAAGACATTATTAGCAATTATTAAATTAAATTTACCATCACTCCTTTGTTTTACTAGTTTCATGCTCCTTGTCATGTCAATGTCAATGGCATGATGCGGGAGCAGGTTAGCCTGGAGAGTTTTCTTCGAGTCCTAGGACTCTAGCTATGGAGGTTATTAAACCTCTAAAAATAATCGGGCCTCGCTTCGCATTGACAATGGCTTGCATGTGAGATAGCATAAACAGGACGGTATTCACCTTTTGTGGCAAAAATGTGGCGAACAAATAAAAGAATTCTTTTTCGTTCACCTTGTTAGAATTTTCTCAGCCAAAAATGGTGCACGCCAATATTTGGCGGAAATATCGAATAGTCGGGTTTCGAATTAAAGTGGCCCTGTTTCCCTCAAAACTATGGGTGACTAAACCGATTATTGCCCTCCAAAATGGTTGGAAGGCGCGCTGCCAACCCTCAGTATCTGGGACCTCACTTACTACGTCATCCCCATGGGGGAAATGTAGCAGGTCCGCTAGTTGGGAAAATGTAAGGGCATATTCGACGTTAAATAAATGAAACTGAACAGTCCCACTGGAGCAGTTTGTGTTGGTTGTGGGACTAAAAATTAATGAGCTTAGGAATTCTAATGTTAGTTGAGCATAGACAGGGTCCTTGAGAGATAGAAAATAATTTAAATTTAACATATCTAGCATATAGTTAGCACTATCGTGAATTCTTAAGGCATATAAACAGTGTTCATCGGCGTACCTTGTCGATTTGATCTTTCTGGCACTTAGAGACGTGTACGTCTCCTCTTGTAACTCGCTTGGCTCGCCATTTCTGAACACTATTTCGTATTCCCTCATCTGTGCCATAATGGATTTCACATTCCTTGTGTAATATAGTGAGAATAGAGAAAGAGAGGAGAGAAATATGTAAATGAGAGGTGTGTTTTGTTGAGGTAGTGTTGGTGGTTTATATAGAGGTGATGATGGTTGGAAAATTACTTGGTAAATAAATTGCATTTACGGTTTTTGATGTCTTGGTCAAAGAGTGGTTGAAAGTGGTTGAATGGCATTAAGGCAATGTCTTGCATGCAAGGGACATCACCATAAAGTGATTTGAATGGTCAAAATACACAGCCTGCGCATGCAGGCTTGTGTAATGGCTCGCGCCACTTTTGGTGTTGGTGGCGGGCGCCACTGTGAGCCCTGTGGTGGGCGCCACAACCCTCACATGGGCGCCACAACTGTGTGTGGCAGGCATCACATGCAGTATGGTTTCCCATGTGTGTCTTTATTTTCTTTGACCATAGAATTTCAATGGAATTTAGTTTTACCAATAATATATAGTGTATGGGAATAATAAAAGTGATATAGTGGAATGGAATTTTAATCACAAAATTGACAAACAAAAGAATCGAGTAGACGGGAAAAGATGAAATAGTTTGTCTACTGGAATAAGAAGAAATGAGATAATTAAATAAATCCCAATGTGTAACAGCAAATAACAATAAAATTCCAAACAAGAAAATAGAATAAAATAACAGTCAGTAAATCAGTAATACTATAATAAATTAGCCATTACGGCGACTGCTGGTAGGAGGAGCGAACGAGTAAAAGTGCTGGTAAATGTGAACCAGGTTCTCTGTCACTACATCCATAAAACCGTGGAATTCCACGCGGAGGGTGCTCAGCTCTCCTCTCAGATTGGCAACGTTTGTCTGAACAGCTTCGATGGCAGCAACATGATTGTTGAGAGGTGCAACAGGTGTAAATGGGGCATGAGATTCAGCATCAGAGAGATAATTGTCATGTTGATCATGGATTTGGGTTGGCGGTCCATCCAAATCATAGAGCCAGTTGTTCCTATCATGTACACTCGTCCTAGGGTCCGGAAGGGTAGACAAGTGTACTACTTCGCTGTTAATGAGGAATTCAAACACATCCGGGCCTAGGTTCCTAATGATACCGGTGTTGACATAAAATCGGATGTTCATAGGTCGTATGACCCTAACGAGTGGGTAATGCACTCCCATTGCATGCGTTATCATGGTCACTAAGCCTCCCACTGAGATTGGTCCATAACCTTCCTATGCTATATGGTACATATTAGCTATCATGAATGTAGCAGCGTTAACAGGTCGGACCTGTGATGCACAGTACATTATAAATAGTTCGTCTTTGGACAACAAGGTTCTGTTCTGTTCCTTTCCAAACAGGGTGTGAGCTAGGATTTTATGAAAGTAACAAATTGCAGGGTTATGGATGTTCTCTGATTGCATAAGGTCTGGCTCGGGATGGTTGTTTCCAATGATGCTACTCCAAAAGACGTCTAATTGATGGTCCTTAAGTATGTCTTTCTGGGTGATGGTAAAGGTATCAGGGCCATTAGGACATCCTAGGAGTTCAACCATTTCTCTGTGGGTGTAGTGGTAGTCTTTATCAAACAACCTAAAGGTGATTAGGCCTTTGTTAAATCCCATACCATGGTTTGGAAGGTACACTAGGGAGCTTAGGAATTCTAAAGCCAACCTACTGATGGAACTAAATTTTCTTCTGATAGCAAAGGTGTCCCAGCCTAGTTGGTTAATTAGGAACATAACACTGTCTCTTATACCTAATTTGGTCATGGTGTGTTCATCTGGTATAAGATTAGTGTCATTCCTCTTTGAAATAGAGTCTCAAAGTGTCTCCTTTGAGCTCTGCCTATGAAGACTATATCCATGTAATCTACTTGTTGCATTGTGATAGTCAGTAGCTAGATAAAATCAAGTAGATAATAACATTAATTTAGTAATGGTCAATAATATAGAAATGTACCGATTAACTTTATGAGAAATAAATAAAGAAGAAAGCAACGAAATGAAAATTAAGCAATAGTAATAATTATAAATTTTGTGATGAAATTAAATAGTTAAAAACAGAGTGTGGGTTGTCTCCCACCAAGCACTTTGTTTATTGTCGTAAGCTCAACAAAAATAGGATAGGTGCTAGTCTTTTGAATGAGCGCGAGGCTCTGTAAGCTTAACATTTGCAATGAAATCATTGTTATCAATGTTGTGGTAATGTTTCAAACGTTGGCCGTTTACTATGAATGGTTCGCTTGTTTTTCCTTTTATCTCTATTTCTCCATTCGGAAAGATATTGGTAATTTCAAAGGGACCGGACCATCTAGAACGAAGTTTTCTAGGAAAGAGTCTGAGGCGGGAGTTAAATAGGAGTACTTTGTCACCTTCCTTAAACTCTTTCCTTAATATGCGATTGTCGTGCCATTTTTTTGTTCTTTCTTTATAGATTCGGGCATTCTCATACACATCTAGCCTAAGTTCTTCTAGTTCATGGATATCTAATATTTTTTTTTCGCCTGCGGCAGTGTAATTGAGGTTAAGGGTCTTTAATGGACCAATATGCTTTATGTTCTAATTCTAATGGCAAATGACATGATTTTCCATAAACTAGCTTAAATGGTGTGGTTCCTATTGGGGTCTGATAAGCTATCCTATATGCCCACAGGGCTTCTGGTAATTTTGAGGACCAATCTTTCCTAGAGGTGGCAACTGTCTTTTCTAAGATTTGTTTAATTTCTCGGTTTGAGACTTTCGCTTGTCCACTCGTCTGTGGGTGGTAGGGTGTTGCTACGCGGTGCCGGACTCTATATTTCAGTAATAGCTTTTCAAAAATATTTTTAAATAAAATGGGAGCCACCATCACTGATGACAAGTCTCGGCACTCCGAATCTAGGGAAGATTATTCGCTTAAAGAGTCTAATTACCACTCGTGTGTCGTTCGTTGGAGAGGCTATGGCCTCAATCCATTTTGATACATAATCGACCGCAACAAGGATATACTTGTTACCAAAATAATATGGGAAAGGTCCCATAAAATCGATTCCCCAAACATCGAAGACTTCTACTTCCAAAATGCCTTTAAGCGGCATCTCGTCGCGTCTAGATATGTTGCCAGTGCGTTGACACCGGTCGCAATTTGTGATTGCGACGTGGACATTTTTCCACAGAATAGGCCAAAAGAGGTCAGCTTGCAAGATCTTAGCGCAAGTCTTTGAGGTGCTTGCATGTCCTCCATAAGGAGCAGAATGGCAGTGGGAAATTACGTTTTCTGCGTCATCTTATAGGACACATTGAAGGAAAATACCATCGGAGCCTCTCTTGAAAAGTATAGGCTCATCCCAATAGTAGTGTTTAAGATCGTGGAATAATTTTTTCTTTTGTTGGTACGTCAAGTCTGGCAGAAGCACCCTAGCTGCTAAGTAGTTAACGAAGTCAGCGTACCATGGTAGTGTGGTTTGGGTGTAAATTTCTTCCACTAATTCGTTTGTTTTGGTATCCTTATGGGTTGACGCGCCTTTAGTTGTATTGCATTCTAATTAGGCTATGAGTCTTTCATACGGAAAATCATCATTTATAGACACTCGTTCAGGTTCTATACCTTCCATTCTTGACAAGTGACTAGCGACGACGTTTTCAGTGCCTCTTTTATCCTTGATTTTTAGGTCAAACTCTTGTAATAGTAAGATCCACCCTAGGAGTCTTGGTTTGGCGTCTTTTTTGTTTAACAGGTATCTAATTGCAGCATGATCGGTATAGATAATTATCTTTGCTCCTACTAGGTAGGAATGGAATTTAGCCATAGCGAACACTACAACTAAAAGTTCCTTTTCTATGGTGGCATAGTTCATCTGTGCAGGGTCTAGGGTTCTACTTGCATAGGATATTGCATGAAGTTTCTTATCCCTTCTTTGTCCTAAGACTGTGCCTACAACATAGTCACTAGCATCACACATGATTTCAAAAGGTAATCTCCAATTGGGTGGTTGCATGATATATGCGGTAATAAGAGGTGTTTTCAGTTGTTCAAGCGCTGCTAGGCATTTGTTATCAAAGATGAATTCGACATCTTTCATCAATAAGCCAGTCAGTGGTTTAGTGATTTTTGAGAAATCTTTTATGAATCGTCGGTAGAAATCGGTGTGTCTTAAGAAGCTTCATATTTCTCTTACGATTTTTATAGGCTGGAGGTTTTCTATAACTTCTATTTTGGCCTTGTCGACTTCAATCCCCTTGTTGGATACTATGTGTCCGAGCACGATTCCTTGTCGGACCATGAAATGGCATTTTCCCCAGTTTAGTACTAGGTTCACTTTTACACATCTTTTTAGTACCATTTCAAGATTCGATAAGAAGCCTTCAAAGCTCTGTCCGCATACGGAGAAATATTCCATGAAGACTTCAATAATGTCATCTATGAAATCAGCAAAAATTGACATCATGAATCTTTGGAATGTTGCGGGAGCGTTACACAATCCGAATGGCATTCGTCGGTAGGAGAATGTACCATAGGGGCATGTGAAGGTCGTTTTCTCTTGGTCGTCAAGACGAATAGGAATTTGGAAGAATCCCGAATAACCGTCTAGGTAGAAGAAGTGAGAATGCTTAGCCAATCGTTCAAGCATTTGATCAATAAACGATAAAAGAAAATGATCCTTTCGAGTGGCTTTGTTTAATTTTCTATAGTCAATACACATTCTACTTCCAGTAACCACTCTTTGTGCTATAGATTCTCCTTTTTCATTGTTAACAACTGTGACGCCTCCCTTCTTTGGTACGACATGTACTGGGCTGACCCATTGGCTTTCAGATATCGGGTAGATAATACCTGTATCTAACAACCTTTTCACTTCTTTCTTTACTACATCACTCAGAATGGGATTTATCCTTCTTTGGTTTTCTCTAGAGGTCTTACTGTCTTCCTCTAGCATTATGCGATGCATGCATATGGAAGGGCTTATTCCTTTTAGATCTGAGATATTGTAGCGTAAAGCAGTTGGGTATTTTCTCAAAACATGTAGAAGCTTTTCGGTCTCTATCTGTCCTAAGTCTGCATTTACGATTACAGGTCGCTCAAGTTCAGTGTCTAGGAATTCGTACCTTATATTTTCGGGTAATGTCTTAAGTTCTAGGGTTGGTTTCTTTGGGCAAGGCATATGATCGGGCGTTAGTGTTAGGCATTCGCTTAGGTTGTCATCTTGGTATTCCTTACTTAAATTTTCATCTTCAAAAGTAGAAAGCCTTGGAATTTTCAGTATTTTAGAGTATGATGTTTGTTTATTCTCCATTTCTCATATGCATTCGTCGATGACATCTAGTAGACAACAGGTGTCGTCTATAGCTGGTGCCTTTAGGAATTCAGTCAAAATGAATTCGACCTTTTCCTCACCAACTTCGAAGGTTAACTTGCCTTTCTTAACATCTATAATAGCTTTGGTTGCAGCTAGGAATGGTCTTCCTAATATAATAGGGATGTTGGAATCCTCTTTTATATCCATGATTATAAAATTAGTAGGAATATAGAATTGTCCTATGGCACCAGAATCTTTTCTAGCATACCTACGGGAAATTTAACAGAGCGGTCTGCAAGTTGTACGAACATCCTCGTAGGTCTTAGTTCTCCCATTTTTAGCCTTTCGCATATGGACAAGGGCATTAAACTAATACTGGCTCCTAAGTCGCATAAATCTTTGTCGATGACAAACTTTCCGATTACACATGGTATGGAGAAACTACATGGGTCTTTCAGCTTAGGAGGCATATTGTTTTGTATTATGACGCTACACTCGGTAGTAAGTGTAACGATTTCGTTATCCTCTATCTTCTTCTTGTTAGATAAGATTTCTTTGAGAAACTTAGCATATGAGGGCATTTAAGTTATGGCTTCTGTAAAGGGTATTGTGATATTCAATTGTTTTAGAAGCTCTACGAATTCTTTAAATTGCCCTACACTTTTAGATTTAACAAGTCTTTGAGGATAAGAGATAGGGGGTTTATACGGTGGTGGAGGCACATAAGGTTCTTCTTTCTCTACGGCCTCTTCGTTTTTATCTTCCTCTTGTTCGCCTTCCTTCTCAGTTACCTTACTTGGGTCTTGATGCATGGATGAGTTTTGAGTTCTAGGGTCGGTCGGTCCGTCTAGTTCTGTCCCACTTTATAGTATAATAGCATTGGCATGACCTTTCGGGTTTGGTTGCGGCTGTCCAGGAAATGTGCCTGCAGGAGCAGCAGTAGGAGCTTGTTGTTGAGCCACTTGTGAGATTTGTGTTTTCAACATTTTGTTATGGGTGGCTAATGCGTCTACCTTGTTTGCTAGATGCTTGATTTGCTCACTAGTGTGTATGTTTTGATTTAAGAAATCTTTATTTGTTTGGGCTTGGATAGCTATAAAGTTTTCCATCATTATTTCTAAGTTTTATTTCTTAGGAGCATTTTGAGTGTTTGTGGCAGGTTTTTGATATCCTGGTGGTATAGCATTTGCTTGGTTAGGTGCATACAATACATTATTATTTTTGTACGAGAAGTTAGGATGGTTCTTCCAACCTGAGTTATAGGTATTTGAGTAAGGGTTTCCTTGAGCATAGTTCACCTGGCCAGTGGAGGTTCCTGTCAAGAGTTGACATTCTGGGGCAGTATGCCCTTGAACTCCGCATATCTCGCAGTTTGGTGCTACAGCAACCACGGTGGTTGTTGGTGTTATTGTCAAGCTGTCTATCTTTTGGGTTAGGGCATCTACCTTGGCGTTGACATGGTCAATACTACTTAATTCGTACATGCCGCCCTTCGGTTGAGGTTTCTCTACAGAGGTTCTTTCGCTTCCTCATTGGGAATGGTTATGGGCCATACTTTCGATGAGTTGATAGGCCTCGTTGTATGGTTTATCCATCAGTGCGCCACCTGTGGCGGCGTCTATTGTCAATCTTGTATTGTAGAAGAGACCATTATAAAAGGTGTGAATGATCAGCCATTCTTCTAGTCTGTGATGTGCGCATAGCCTTATCATGTCTTTGTATCTCTCCCAAGCTTCAAAAAGTGATTCATTATCCTTTTGTTTAAACCCGTTTATTTATGCTCTTAGCATAACCGTCTTACTAGGTGGGAAATATCGGGCTAAGAAGACTTTCTTCAACTCGTTCCATGTAGTGATAGAGTTGGATGGTGGAGACTGGAGCCAAGCTCTAGCTCTATCTCTTAATGAAAATGGGAAAAGACGGAGTCTTATAGTTTCTGAGTTGGCACCATTTACTTTCACTGTGTTTGCGTATTGCAACAATACTGACAAGTGTAGGTTCGGGTCCTCCGTGGGACTACTTGAAAATTGGTTTTGCTGTACGGCTGACAACAGTGATGGTTTTAGCTCAAAATTGTTGGCTTTGATCGTAGGGGCAGCGATGTTGTTATGAGGTTCATCCTATGAAGGGATTGCATAATACTTAAGAGGACGGTTTTGCACTGGTTCGGCCATCTCTGGTTGAACAACTGATTCAGAAGTAGGAATGTTAAGGTCAAGAAGCTTTAGCTTGATACGATGTTCCCGTATCAAGTCTCATATCCGGCGTTCTAATCTAAGATAACGCTCGGGTTCGTCGAATTATAGCTTTAATTTCTCGCCTTGAGAGCGAGTACTTGGCATACACTCGACAAATGTAGAAAGGGAAAAAGAATTGTTTTCCTTAGTCTATACTGGGTAACTCTAGAGCTATGATATCGACTAAATTAGTCCTCGACAACGGAGCCAAAAACTTGATCGCGACTTAATAAGTCTATGTGAATCGTGACTGCAAGTGCACAGTCCTATCGTGTAGTTTTAAAGATTATCGAACCCACAAGGACTAATAATCGAACCTATCATGGTCTAATGTTGCTATGTAAATCTAAGACTCATGATTGTTCTAAGATTGGAGGGATGAAAAGAAACGACTATAACATAAATAGAATAAAGATATGAGATATAGGGTATATCGGTATGTAATGCCTCAAACTTCGGGGATTCAATAGATAGTTGGTGTAATCTTATTGGTTAAAATATTCTTCAGTAGAAATTATTTATAGAAAGGACTTAGTCTCACACTCTCGTTTTTATTGACTCTGACCATACTCCTAAACCATAATGTTTGGCTCTCGCGGTCTTATTTTGAATTTAAAAGTAATTTTTGAATATAAATAAAGTCTAATTAATCCTAAAGCGTTCTAGCTGTATTTAGGATTAATGCCTAGTTTCAGCTATCTGGTTAAAATCTCAAACTCTCGTTCTTGTTGACCGTAACCTTAGTTTGTTTTGTACTCTCGTACAAAAAACATTTTGATTAAAATAAGAAACTAAAAACCGGAAAAATAAGTTTTATAAAAACTAACACCAATTATTTGTTGAACCCCGTTGTTTCGATGATCATTACATACCGATACCTAAGGGTTTAGCCGGACATGGATCCGGTAACAGACATGGTGATTGGGGAATTAAACATGCAATAAGACATAAATAAATAAAACAGTAATCAAAATAAAACCTGGATTGCAATTTAAGAACTGGAACTGAATCTTGAATCTTCGATTAAAATAGTTCCGGAAGACTTTGACAATGAATAACCCTTACAATTGAATCCCAAATGCGTAAAAATAATAAACCGTAATAGTCCCCGATGTGGAGAAACTATCACTTTTACAGAGTAAGAAACTTCCTAGAAAACTAAAAGAAAAATAGTGCTGAATAAAATAAATCGTAAACTTGAAAACTAAAAGAAGAGAGAGAGCCCCCTCGTGCGAATCTGAGAGGTCTTTTATATATTTTTTCCATATTCCTCATTTGTAGAAAAAGTAGTGGCAATCGTGGCTAAAAAAGTGGAGGAAATGTAGGAAGACTAGGTTGTGGCGGTTGCCTCAACCCTAGCTTCATGATGAGTGGCGAGCGCCACCTTTGTAGCAACTGCCCACCACTTCTCAAGGGTTGGTGGCGAGCGCCACATTCCTTGGATAATGGGCGCCACATCCCTTTGAAAATTTCATTTTCGTCTCTTTTCCTTCCCTTTTTCTTTCCTTTTTTCTATTTTCCATTTTTCTTACAGTAAACCTTTTAATCGATAAATACTTGCAATAAACATAAAATACTACGTAATAATAAGTGTTAATCGAGTAAAAAGAAATGCATATGGAGCCAAAAAATACTATAGGTTTTCGCGTTATCACAAAAATCAACCAATAAATAAACATTTTCTACCCAGAACTATGTAGCATTGAGTTCTCCGTCGTATCTGGAGATACATAAGAGTGAGATTCAATGTTTGGTCAGACACTCCAATAAAAAACTATTTGTAGTCATATTCTTTTTGTCATTTAATAACTTGAAGAAAGCAAATAACAAATACTAACATCCATATTCGCAAAGCTAACTAAATGGTTCTCGTTGAGTACAACAAGTTTGAGGGGTGTTAATACCTTTCCCTCGCATAATCGAAACTCAATCCCGAATTTGGTTGCGATGACCTTTTTCTTTTCTTTTAAGGGATTTATCGATATTTTAACACCACGACAGTTGGGAACTCTACTGGGGACTGTCTAGAGATTCAAGCCTAATTTAGTTAACTTTGCAATGAATGTTAGCTTATGACTTCTCTGCAAGTGACCCGATAATGTCGAAGTAATTAAAAGATCGAATCCAAAGGGACTGCTCCAAGCAAGACAAAATTGTGTGCAATTTTTTAAAACTAGTAAAGGGGGGAGGGTCAAGTTTCAGTGCAAAAAGTAAATAATGAATAAATAATATCACGAAAGCGGACAGGTTATGTTATAGAATTCCCTATTGATCTCTTGTTGATGTTTGATGCACTTTATGAATGATCTAATCACTATAACCTCACAGCGAATTAACAAAACCATTATAGTCGATCCCTCACAAAATAACTCACTAACCACTACCAGAAGCTTTCTATTCCTAGTCTGCCAACGTAAGCAGGGTTAGGCGATGTATATAACGTTAATTCTTTATGCCACTACTCGGGGTCTCCTATCCCTATTCAACCAGCGTACACATAACAATTGCCTTAGGTCCAACACATAGACTAATGGTCAGTATTCCCTATGTGCCCAAAGTCGGATTAAAAGAGTATCTCATAAAAAGTATTACGGACAAGAAGCAATTGAATAAGATTATAGATCAATAGGTTCATACAGTGGTCAAATCAAAATAGAACCCAACAATTGAGAAATAGGTTCATTATAACACAACCTAACCTAGAAGAATTTAGCTACTCATACTGTAATTAAAAATAACACAATTGATAAACAATGATAACATAAGAAATCCTTTGAAGAGGTGGCCTCCAATGACTTCAATTTCTCTAAAAAATACCATTTGTGGTCTCTAATTCGTGCTTCAATCTCCAAAAATCGTAACCCTTGTGAAAATGCTAAACAACCTCTTTTAAAGGCGTCAGAATGAACCAGAACACGTCAGAAAAAGGCCCAGAAAAGTGACCATCGTACTCACGATACCCTGCATCGCGCGTGATGCAACTTTTAATACCCTATCACTTGTGCGATGCAGCACGATGGTGGATGTGATTGTTTTTGAAGATTCACTCTTTTTTTCTCCTTTTTCACTCAAATTTTCACTAAATCCACAATTTGCATACTTAGCTATTTTTCCTTCATTCTTTTGTCATTCTTCCTCAAATTTGCTCGACTTTCACTTGTTTTACTCTGACTCTTCGACTAAATATATGAAATGAAGGATTGCCATCATTAGCTTAGTTTATTTTCTTTTGCTTTCTTTTCATCTTTTATCTCTTATGTGTTTTTATTGTTGTTTATCTATCTGTTGGCACTTTGAAAGGACCTTTATACCCTAGCTTGGAGAGAAAACCTAAGCTTTAGATGGTGGTTGTGTAGTGTTTGATGTTCGAGACGTAGGACTCGCTAGGTTGGCACGAAAACCCCGTCAGAGTAGATCCTATTGAGAGTATTGTTGTTTAATGAGTAATCATTATGGCAACAATATTTTTAATTGGGGTCCATGACTCTAGGGACCTTTTTGTCTATAACCCCAAAACTAGTTATTAGGAGTCTATGGTTGTGTAACATCGACCTACGAGGTGTATGCCTCGAGGGGTTGATACAAAAACCTACCTATAAGAGATCGTCTTGAGGGTATTATTGTATGATGAGTCTTCTTCAAGGCGGTGATATTTTCAAGGAGGGTCCATGACTTCAGGAACCTTCTCAAACCCTAGAGCATATATGTGAGGGGATTAGAGGGTTAAATAGCACCCATAATCTTCCTACCATAAGAAACCATGTGTGGATCGTTCGAAATGACATCGTGCATTCCCTTATGAATCCATACATAACAAGGATTTTCATTTTCATTACATATCAAAATAAAAATTCATTTACATTTCATCACCATGCATGCATATCATTCTTTAAAAAAAACTCATTCCAGCCTTTATCCATAACCAGCAGGCTGACTTTCCGAAACTCATATCGAGTCTGTGGTAACTGCTGAAGGACAATGAAGTGTTATGAACAAAATCAAGTAGAGATGAGAGAGGCTATAGATGGCATAAAAGGAAAGATGGGCCAGATGCTGGAATCTCTGCTAGCTAGGTCTAAGAATAATCCTTAGCATTCTTTTAGGGAGAATGTCAGTTCCTCATTAGGCTTTACCATGGTGGCTAACCCAATGTATGGTATTGCCTATGATTATCCTCCTTCATAAGTGGACGTTCCTACTCAATCTTAGTTTGTGCATATTCTGGTATCAAGTGAGCCCAATGTTCATAATGATGAAATGGGTCCTCAATTTATAAGAAACATGCCAAATTTTCAGGGTGCCCACCTGGTGACAAAAAGGGAACATCCTTAAGTTGTTGAATTCGTAGAAAAATGACGTGATCTAGAGAAACTATTAAGGGATATGGAAGTTTTTAATGCATTTAGACTTGATGACATGTGTTTGGTGTCAGACCTAGTTATACCCCTAAAATTTGAAGTAAACGACTACGAGAAGCACAAAGGGGATAGTTGTCCAAGGCACCATTTGGTAATGTTCTGTCGAAACATTGTGTCCAATAATCACAGCGATAAGCTAATGATTCACAGTTTTCAGGACAGTTTGACTGGGGAAGCATTGAGTTAGTATATGAAGTTAGAAAGGAGTCATATTTAGTCATGGTTGGACATAGCTAACGCCTTTTTGAAGCAGTACAAATATAGTTTGGACATGGCTCCCAGTCGCAAGAAGTTGCAAAACATATCTTAAAAGAGCAACAAGTCATTCAAAGGATATGCACATCAATGGAGATAATTGGAAGCGTAAGTGCAACCACCACTCTTAGAGAAGGAACTGGTTAACATGTTCATGGATACCCTGCATAGCCCATACATTAAAATGATGATAGGAAGTGTGTCATCAGGCTTCTCTAACCCGATGGAAATTGGAAAACGCATTGAGAGCAGCCTCAAAAGTTGAAAAATCCTAGGCGCCTCGAGTAGTCATACTGGTCAGAATAAATTCTCTAGCGATTTCTAAGAGGAAGATGAAGATGAAACTGATATAATCATGGAAATTCACCAAGCTCTGCAAGCTCAATCTCCAATTCCTTATTTTAAATATCCATATGCCGCGGTTGTTCAATTCCAGCAACCACTACTCCCAGGTCCTCAGTACCAGCAAAAATGTCCTAGACTACATAATCAATAAGTTTGAAATCCGAACAATCAATATCGACATTCGAATCGATCCAGTCCTCAGTGAAATCAAGAAGCAAAGAATCCTCATTTTCACCCTATACCTATGACATATAGTCAGTTGCTACCATAATTAATTCAAAGAAAATTGGTGGATCCCAAACCACTCAAGAAGTTGAAATCTCTAATTCTGCAATAGTTCAATCCAAACTTTCAATGTGAATTTCATGCTGGAACAGTGGGGCATCCTACTGAAGATTGCACCGGTTTCAAAATTAGGGTACACAAGTTGATTGATAGCGGGAAGTAGACCTTTTAAGGAATCCCTAATGTGATGAACAATCTCTTACCCAGATAAGCGTGGGGACTTTAGAACACTCTTCCTAAAGCCAGCAGACCAGACATGAAAGCTCATCCTCTACAATATCAATCATTTGTCTATTTCAACATTTTTGTAAATTCCTTGCATGTTAAACACTTTTTTTCTTTTTAAACATTATTATTTTTAGTGGTAATATTAATGAAATGAGCATGCATATTTTGAATTAATCCTTTCGTATTCACTCATTTTCACTTTATAAAAAATAATATCAATATTTCTCCACCTCGTTTTCTTTATCGAACAGTTGTTTTAGCTAAGATTGGAGGGAGAATGTCGAAAAACGAAATACCCAAAATTGATGTTAGTATGCTTTCAAAGAAAACTTTGTTGATTATGTAAGGAATTGTTTCAATCCTCAAACATCAAAGAGATAAGGAGTTAATCCCGAGTCAACCACTTTGAGCTTAGAAGTTGGTGTTTCTTTTGGAACTAAAAACCCTTACGCTTAACCAGAGGCATTGTAGTTTTGTTTAGTTAATCTGACTGTGCATTCAAATCACAAGAGAGAGAATCCCATATGGAGGTCAACCACATGCTCTTCTTCGCACACATCATAAAAAGCCGAGGAAGTTATGAAAATCCAAAAAAGTTTACAGTGCTTGATCCTCACCAATCATTAACAAGGAAGTAGCAACCTTTTAGGAAAATTAGAAGAAAAAAGTCCGCTAAGTCGAACACCAGAAAAGACGACTTAGGAAAAAAAAATGGGGAATCCTGGTGGACTGAAAGCTTCAAAGAAGCGGTCCAGGCAAAAGTTAGGGAAAGAAATAGAGAAATATCAGTCAAAAGAGGTCATAAAATCCTCAACAAGAACAAAGAAAAACAATATCAAGAGACCACCATATCAAGAATTAAAGGGTCACCAACATCCTTGACAAAAACAAAAATAGGATGACTGCCATTTCAAGAAAATCCCATTAGATATCGAATCTTCATATTTACCCTTACTTCAAACTCTCTTTGAAGTTGAATGCGTATGTCATATTAACTGGACATAGGACAGGAAATCATTATGTAGAATGGGTTGGGTTAAAATCAATTTCGAGCCTTATATCCCTTTCTTTTAGAAACTGTGAACCGGGCGACCTTAAAACCCTAAAAATACCTAATTGGTTCATTTTGAAAGCCTACTACAACAAGGTTGCGTTAAACTGAATCCTAGAGATTTGCTTATCATATGTATCTGTATCATATTCTCACCTCATCTTTTTCAATTTAAGTAGCTAAATCAACATTATGTTTGGACTAATGGTCCACTCGCTATACTCTTTCACATCATTTTAGTAATTATTTTTTCAAAAACTGCATAAGCATCGCATTAGAATTACCATTTTTGAATGAACAATTTTAACGGCAAGTCAATACTTGGGATCATGGAAATTCCAACAAGGAACAATCAAATAGGAACTTGATCATCTGTTGATGTTGGCCAAAATCAAGACCACCTAATAACCTTATGGATTAGGGGAAAGTCTCCCAGATACTTTGTTGATCGAAGAAATTCACTCAAAGAATTAGCCAGTCTAAAGCAGTCTCCGAACATCAGTCTATTAAGGGGAAAATTGTTTTAAGAGTCGGTTGATCAAAGGAAAACTACCTCAACTTCATATTGGTGTAAAGTCATTTTAAAGTCCTATCAGGTAAAAACCACCTCGAGACTCTATCAATCAGAAGCACATGACTTAGAGGTTTTGTCGATCAAAAGAAAATCCCTCCAAGAGTCGGTTAGTTAAAGACAAATCTATTCAAAAGCTCATGTTGGGGCAATCCACCTCAAGAGCACAACAAAGCCAACCACTCCAAGAATTGGTTAGTCAAGGACAAATCACTTCCAGGCTTGGTAATCCATTCAAAGAATTGATTAATCAGGGGGAATATGCTTCAAGATTCAAAATATTGGGACAAGTCGTCTAAAGGTCGTGTTGTGACAAACTAATTCTAAACTCCTTTTGAGGAAAATTTCCTTAAAGACCCGACGTACCTGGGAAAGATGAGCTACAGAGGAGAAATCCCTATCTAGACCTTCAAGATGCTCAAGCAAACTCTGTCATACGCCAGTAATCGTTGAGTTTGAAACGAGTGTCAGGAAATCATGTTAGCACCTCATCCAATAACCTTTTGCCTTCTAACAAAAAACCTTGATGCAAAAGAACCCTTCCATGCATTACACACCACAGGGGAACTTTTGGAAACCCTCAATACATTTCATAAGTCATCCTCATGCATTAATCATGTCACTTTGCTCTAGAATCAAACCATGCATATCATCTCATTCATCGGGCATATACCCATAGCATGGATATGAAATCATCAAAAAGCCTTGTAACATAAGCATGAAAGATCAAAGATTAAATTAAATTTTTTATCAGCACCTTACAAAGGACTAAACTTATTTGACGCCTACCAAAAATCAATTTTCATTGAACACAACCTCGAGTGGCCCTTTCCAATAAAAGAAAACCAAACTCTATAAAAGTCAAATCCTCCATTGGCACACTTACATGCATTAATCATAACATTTCATGCATCATTGTATGCATATCATATCCATCTAGATGGAGCATTATGTCATACAGTCCAAGCATACATGCATAGCATAAGCAAGGATTTTGTGACCACTTATGAAAGTCTAGATTAATCCCTAGCAAAATCAGTTAAAACTCCCCAGTTGAGTTTTATCTAAATGGAACTCCTCGTTAGGTGTTCCCAGGAAAAAGACTACCTTAACGAGTATCACTTGTAACCATTCCTTAGCAAGTTTCCCTTGCAATCATCTTGTTAAATCCCTAGTAGATATCTTCGACAACCTTTTTGCTCCTTCGACCTTGGTATCAACATACATGTTGAGGAAGATTTGTCTTATTGACAGTCTTGGTATCAACACTCATGCCGACGACGATTTGTCTTGTTGACAATCTAGGTATCAACACCCATGTTGATGATGATCTATCTTGATTTTAATTTATCTTACTTTCCATTTTGACTTGTTGACAATCTAGGTATCAACACTCGTGTTGATGGTGATTTGTCTTGTTGACAATCTAGGTATCAACTGACATTGATTTGTCTTGTTGATAATCTAGGTATCTTACTTTATCCATTTGTTCACCCTAATCATCCTAATTCTCCCCTCACCCCTCAATTCTCTTCATACTCTCATTCTTACTATTTTCTACTATTTTATTAAATCTCACCACACCCTTAGCTTTTAGTCAATTCACCCCTTACTCCCTAGTTTTAATAAAAATTCTATTTTTCTCCAAACTCTAAAAATATCTCTAATACTCTAATATTCAAATTAATTATTTAATTTCTAATAATAAATAAATCAATTAAAATTAAGAATAGTTCTAATTAAATTTCTACCCTTCCTCAAATAATTCAATAAATCATAAAAAAATACTCAATAAATAATATAAAAGAGTTTAAATTCAAACAAAAGAATTAAAATAAAATTGAGGTGTTACAACCATCATTGGAGCACTTGACTCCCTGAAGTACAAATTGTTGTTATGCACCTTTAGGGATACAACCTTGTATGGTATATAGGTCTACCTTTAGCCTCCATCACCAGTTATCAAAAATTGGTGAAGAAGTTCATACACCAGTTCGCCGCCATCCTTCATAGGAATATGTCCACCACCAGCCTTTTCAACATACAACAGGGCTCTTCATAGTCGTTATAGACTATCTCGCCCGATTCAATGAAACCAACATCATAGTCATACCCTAAAACCAATAAATATTTGTGGGACCGTTCCAAAATATACTAAAGGCAGACACTTCATTAAGTATCTTGCCCAAACACTACAAGAAAAAAATACATTTTACGGAGGTTATGAGAGCAAGGTGCGGCGGTTACAACCGCCGTAAAACTGATATTGTGACTATTTGTCAACTGTCGTAGGAGTTGGTGTCGCGTGCATTGTTTGCGACTATTTTAAAAATCATCGTATAAATTGTCTTTAGTTGATTTACGACGGTTGTAATTGCCATTAAATGTGACATGGATTTTTAAATAAATCAACTAGGTTTTTATAACAAATTATGTAAGTTTGTAACCCCTTATAAATATATTAATTCTTAAAAAAAGGAATTTATGGTATAGCTATAAAGAGATTAATTACTATACACTGTCAGTGTAAAACGTTTTACACCGTCGATTCATCACCATCATCCGTTTGTATTACTTTCTAGATTTTTAAAATAAAAGTTAAACTTCTTTTAAAATCCGACGTCTATAATTAACTGACGGTGTAAAATCGTTTTTGAAATTCTGGTGTAGTCAGAGTTCAGATATTCTACTCCAAGTAATGACATCTGATCCAACATTGTTACTAATGCAGCAAGACAGTTATACCAATTAAAACCCAGTACTGATACGCACACATTCACAGAATGTCACGACATCTGCTACTATATCACCATAGACTAGAAGAACACCCAGTTTTGTCCATCTGGTACAAAGACACAGCAGAGATCAAACATAGCACTTACCTCTGTTTAGTCTGCACAATTATCAGGATGATGTCTCAACATTGATTTGAACATCACCTGTTACAGCATTACAGGTTGACCTTATTTTATAACAGACAGAATTATAACGTGCAGAAGGTAAAAACACAAGTAATTGTTAACCCAGTTCCGTGCAACATCACCTACTCTAGGGGCATACCAAGCCAGGAAGAAGATCCACTATCAGCAGTATTAATTCAGAGTTAAACTCCCCCGTTTATAACTCTTCACTTAATCCCTACCCAATGCAATCTATACCTAGGAACTCCTAGATAGAAACCTCCAGTTTCCATTCCTATCACTACGAATACAATGTAATGATAAATAACTTGAACTTGCTTCACAGCTTCGTTCAAGACCATAACAAACTCTTACCTACAGGCTTTGAGTTACAAATAATCTCATGCCTTCGAGCACTGAGAAACACATGGTAACCTTCCCACAGGTTGGGAGGTTTACCTCACACACACCCCTAATTTTTCATTATTTGAGGTTATTAAAACCTAGGTTACAATCTGCTATTTATAACCTAAACACCCTAGTCCAATGCAATCATCTAGGTGATAATTGCATGGCTCCCAAGTTACACCTAATACAAGACACACATAAAAATACAGCAGTGAAGAAAGAAGGTACAATGAATGCTTCACGCTTAAAACCCCCTGAGTTCTGAATGAAGCATTTCCATCCTTTTATATTGCAGCACTTGGGCCTTGTACTTGTATTCCCTAAAATTAAGGTTAAGCAAGATAACCTAATTTCCACATATTAGGGTGCTAACAAATAGGCTATTTGTTAGGTTCATTAAATGTAGCTCAGTTGTTAGTTTCCTGGATTTTAGCTCAGCTGTTGTATTCCTGAAAAATAGCCTGAGAAAAATACTGAAACAGAAAAACTAACCATCCTACAATTTAGCATATGCTGTTAGGAATGAAAGTCACAACATTCAGTTTGACGTCCAGAACATAAACCATATGCTAGGTTTGTTATTCTCCTGAAAAACAGAGTGTACTAAATGCTGAACTGTAACAGAGAGACCAACCAGTCTATAATTCAGTATCAGCTGTCAGAGATAAATGTCATAACCTTCAGTTTGACATTTACACAATAGATCCTATGCCAGGTCTGTTATTCACCTGATAAACAGACTGAAATGAATACTGAACTGTAGCAGAAAAATCAACCTGCCTATTATTCAGTATATGCTGTCATTGATGAATGTCATAACATCCAGTTTGACATTCAGTAAATCTTGTATTAGCTAATCCTGCAGCATGCTACTTAAGCATGTCATGACATCAGTCAAGACATCAGAGTACAGTTAGTGTTTTAACACAAAATGCAGTCAATCAAACATCTACAAACTCCCCCTTTGGCAAATTTTTGGCTAAAACAACTTGGCATCACAACAGAGTTCACAGCAGCGGAAAACACACATCTAGCAGGGAAATTAACCTAGCTAATACACTCAGAGCAGCAACACACATAGAAGTTAAATAAAAACTTCTAACAGCAGCACACATACAGCATGCACACAACAACACACTCACATTCATCACACATAGGAGTTGAACATCAAGCTGCAGCACAACCTCTGGATTAAAGGATCTTCAATATCTGTTCAAGCATAGCAAATCTGTTGTCCTGGGGCACCACAGGTGTTACTCCCCCTTTTTGTCAAAAATGTTGCCAAAGCAACACTTACAATTACAGACCAAAACACAATCTTGATTTTACCTCAAAGTTTCAATCAAGGCCACACCCACTTGATCTTGCTTCACAGCTTTGATCAAGTAGACACACACTCTATCTTCACAGCAGGTATATCAGATGCCATGACTTTGTATATGACATCTTGAACCACTCCTGCATGAACACGTTCTTGAACTCCAGTAGGTACATAGGCTGTCTCATGTTAGGATATCCCATTAACCTCTTGTTAACACACTTGCAGCAAGTGAAATAGCTGTGATCTGTTGCCCAGTCAGAGCACACTTTCAATTGTTTAATAGGTTGAGATATTAAACAATACATTCCTAACATCCATTAAATAGGCCAGACCGTGCTTAGGAATTAACGGTAGGAATAAATACTTGGTCAAGATCCATAAATATTTGCTGAGAATCTGTCAAAGAATCACCAACAATATCCCAGACTATCTTTGAATAGCTCTTGATTGTTTCTTTTCAGACACAACAGCTCCAATGCATGTAGACTATTCCATATATGTTGTCAGACACGTTGCAAGCGATGTCTTAACATTCAACACGGCTTTTGTCTGCATTCTTCATGTATTCTCCCTATCACCCTTTCCTAAAACCACTTTCTTACCTCCAGAGGTAGCTTGACATCTAGCACCACTACAACCAAAATCACAAACAACAGTAGATGGTTACTCCCCCTGTACCACACAACTGTAACACATAGGCTCATTCTAATATATCATAATGAGACACACCACATCCATATTTCCTTATGACTCTAAGTTTCAGAAGGAAATAACAATATTGTCCAAGGCAATGTCATGACATCCGGTCAGACATTCTTCTGCTCACTCAGCCTTGACACACACCACATCATCCCAATAACTAACCAGGTGTCATACCTTATTATCTGAGAACACATAGACCACAAGCTTGATGATTACTTGCAGCACAAAGACAGAACTCCCCCTGTCATGAACAACCAACTCTCCTCTTGAAACTTGGAGATCACACATGAACATATCCAACACCCCAAAGTTGGATCTTCACACACTTCCTGATTCAAAGAGAACCCAGACCACTTGATGAACGGAAAACATAAGACGCATCTTCATGTCTTCAAGAGCACACCCTCTGTTAAACCCTCTTGGCTGAACACATCCACACTCTGTGTCAATCTCTCTTCTAACCAGAACAGAAAGCCACTTCACAAAATGTTCCAACATTAGTTAGGACATCCTTCACAACATAACAAAGAACACCATCTGATAATCTCCAGATATCACTGAGTCACCAGCTTGATCCAAAAGAAACCAGACACAAATTGGGACATATACATTCTCATCCCATTACAAGAGATAATCTTCCATAGATAGCTCAGAACTCCTACCACAAGTTCCAAGAGATGAATAGAAAACACCTTCTTTTGTCTTCAACTTACTACTTTTCTTCTCAAAAGTAATTTGTCTCAGACTTTCCTCAAGAATAATCAGCTGCCATATGTTGATTATCTTGATTCTTCGAACTCACTTTTGAGATAGGCCAAATGCCACTGGTTGATTACCTCCTTCATGAATCCTCATATGAAAAAGTCAAATGCCACTTTTTGACCTCTCCTCGTTTATCAGACTTCTCCCAAAGATATTCTGACCTTCCAAGTGAGACTTGAACTTCAAGCTACATGTTAAACAAACTTAGATTCTATAAGACATGAACATGTAACATCTTCTCCATCCAGCAACTCCAAAGAAATGCAATGAGAACAATCTTTTTGAAGTACCCAATCTACAACTCTATAGACCCTTCAATCTTAAGTTGATGTGCCACTTCACCAACTAAGATTCTGAAGTTGAACCAAATGTCACAACGTTGTGTTTTGACATCTAGCTGTTGAATTCAGCTCCTTCTTCTGCCACTTGAAATAAATTCCTCCCTACATAGAACAAGAGTTCAATGCTCTTATAGACTTGATTGTGGAACCAAGTTTGAGTAAACAACCTCCATCCTGCAGGTTTGCAGTTAAGTCATCCAAGCTCACACCTTGATGAATCCCTGCTTCTTCTCCAAAGACATCAGACACTCTGATGTATGAGTCTTCAGAAGGACCAGTTAGAAACTAACCCTTCAGCTATACCAAGGATTCCACTTCCTAAAGCAAGGTTGTTTCCATGATGTCAAGAATGTTGCCACTTGTTCTTAACTCCACAGTGTTCATTAGCCAATGCACTTCCTTACCTAGATCAGAAATAAACTGATCCAAGTAACCACCATCAAGACTATGATGTCTTCTTCTTCTTGTACACACCAAGGTTGAACATGTTTCTTGCCAGGAAACCTTTTCAGAGATCATACGCTTTTGCTGCCACCAAAGAGATAGACCATAAACCAGTGTACTATCCTTCCAGTGATTCTGCACAGGGTCTTGAAGAAGAGATGTTTCAACATATTTAAGAACATCAATTATCTTGAGTTCCAAGGATAATCAATTAAATACTTGTACTTGGCACAAGTAGACATTGATCTTAAATCCTTTCCCAATTATTCTTTCAGATACTTCCACCATAAGAATACTTTGAAAATACTCTTCTTGTGTCAACATCTTCTGCTTGTAAGCACCTCAGCAGTTTTGAGAATCTTTCCAGATTAGATTCACCCTTAGGAATGAGAGAGATGAATCCTTCCTTGCAAATGTGTCACACAACAACCAGAACCCATGTGACACAGGTCAACAGCCAACCAGACCCTAGGCTGACCAAACGTGAGGAGGTTAACCAAAACTCCCCCTCAAATTAACAATCATGGAAACTCCACACCAATATCCATGCATTGTACACAAATGTATCAACATGACATACACCATCCCTACCAGTGGCAACTAACTCTATGAGTTATACCTATACATACTCCAATCACACCAATCAGACTCCAGCTGACCATAAGTACTAGTGAAAGAAAACAATACCAGTCAATAGTAGATATGCATTGCGAGAGCATACTACCTCAACCAACCTCTGAATCTTCATATTCTCACTCCTTGAAAGAACTGCCACTTCTGAGCGTGGTGTTTGAATAACAAGATTCGTGGTCCCAATCCTCTTAAATGAAATAGCAATCAGGTTACCCCATTATTGACTTCTAACATCCAGGGGACTTGTCTTCCAACACAACATAGTACTTCAGGGAACAACTATCCAACCCTGATCAATCTACATGACTAAGACAAACAGCAGGAAATTGCACAATGTCACACTTCAACTAGCTCCCTTTCTAGAGATCAGACTTCTAAAAGTGACCTTCTTGAGCACACACATAATTGACCCTACCCTTGTCAACTTAGCACACACAGATGTCTCCTCTTCCAGGTCAGGAGTAGGTTCCAAACAAAAGTATCCCTGTGTTTGACACCTAAAAACATCTGCTCTTCAACCAGTAGCTGCATACTTGTTGAACAACATGTTCTAACATCACATAGAACATTAGTTCCACCTCCTTGGAACAAACCCTCCTTGAAAGTCTTCAAGGTCTTCATATACACTACCCAAGAGAGTAAAAGAATTAGTGATCAGGTGATTCTTACCATCCTGAAGTGAGAACGTCATGATGAGTGGACTTGAGGAGACTCAAGTATCTTTGACATCTTCAGTAGATTATGATGAAATCTTGAATACAGCAACCTTTCATCCACATGAGGGGAAACTACATCAGAGTTTGAGTTGTGTCAGGTATTATGCAGCGGATATCATAATACAACTCAACCTATGAAGACACACTTCACCAGATCAGCCTCCAAGAACATACCAAGTTTGAATATGATTCAATACTAGCACATCTGTCCCACACAAAGGCCAATTGCCAACCTCCAGAGACAGGTACACACAGTTCCTGTAATGAATAGTCCATCCACCTACTTCAAGGGACCATTCAGGGAAATCACAGAACCTTCCACAGGTTCCAACATCAGTACTAACATAACTCCTTGCAAGATACCAGAAAGTATCACCCATGGATCTCATCCAGAAATAGAATAGGATGCCAGCTCTGATACCAATTGAAATTCAGGTGTAGTCAGAGCTCAGATGTTCTACTCCAAGTAATGACATTTGATCCAACATTGTTACTAGTGCAGCAAGACAGTTATACCAATTAAAACCTAGTACTGATCACATTCACAAAATGTCATGACATCTGCTACTATATCACCATAGACTGGAAGAACACCCAGTTTTGTCCATCTGGTACAAAGACACAGTAGAGATCAAACATAGCACTTACCTCTGTTTAGTCTGCACAGTTATCAGCATGATGTCTCAACATTGATTTGAACATCACCTGTTACAGCATTACAGGTTGACCTTATTTTATAACAGACAGAATTATAACGTGCAGAAGGTAAAAACACAAGTAATTATTAACCCAGTTCGGTGCAACATCACCTACTCTGGGGGCATACCAAGCCAGGAAGAAGATCCACTATCAGCAGTATTAATTCAGAGTTAAACTCCCCCGTTTACAACTCTTCACTTAATCCCTACCCAATGCAATCTATACCTAGGAACTCCTAGATAGAAACCTCCAATTTCCATTCCTATCACTACGAATACAATGTAATGCTAAATAACTTGAACTTGCTTCACAACTTCGTTCAAGACCATAACAAACTCTTACCTACAGGCTTTGAGTTACAAATAATCTCATGCCTTCGAGCACTGAGAAACACATGGTAACCTTCCCACAGGTTGGGAGGTTTACCTCACACACACCCCTAATTTTTCATTATTTGAGGCTATTAAAACCTTGGTTACAATATGTTATTTATAACCTAAACACCATAGTCCAATGCAATCATCTAGGTGATAATTGCATGGCTCACAAGTTACACCTAATACAAGACACAAATAAAAATACAGCAGTAAAGAAAGAAGGTACAATGAATGCTTCACGCTTAAAACCCCCTGAGTTCTGAATGAAGGATTGCCATCCTTTTATATTGCAGCACTTGGGCCTTGTACTTGTATTCCCTAAAATTAAGGTTAAGCAAGTTAACCTAATTTCCACATATTAGGGTGCTAACAAATAGGCTATTTGTTGGGTTCATTAAATGTAGCTCAGTTGTTAGTTTCCTGGATTTTAGCTCAGTTGTTGGATTCCTGAAAAATAGCCTGAGAAAAATACTAAAACAGAAAAACTAACCATCCTATAATTTAGCATATGCTGTTAGGAATGAAAGTCACAACATTCAGTTTGACGTCCAGAACATAAACCATATGCTAGGTCTGTTATTCTCCTGAAAAACAGACTGTACTAAATGCTGAACTGTAACAGAGAGACCAACCAGTCTATACTTCAGTATCAGCTATCAGAGATAAATGCCATAACCTTCAGTTTAACATTTACACAATAGGTCTTATGCCAAGTCTGTTATTCACCTGATAAACAGACTGAAGTGAATACTGAACTGTAGCAGAAAAATCAACCTGCCTATTATTCAGTATATGTTGTCATTGATGAATGTCATAACATCCAGTTTGACATTCAGTAAATCTTGTATTAGCTAATCCTGCAGCATGCTACTTAAGCATGTCATGACATCAGTCAAGACATCAGAGTACAGTTAGTGTTTTAACACAAAATGCAGTCAATCAAACATCTACAAACTCCCCCTTTGGCAAATTTTTGGCTAAAACAACTTGGCATCACAACAGAGTTCACAGCAGCGGAAAACACACATCTAGCAGGGAAATTAACCTAGCTAATACACTCAGAGCAGCAACACACATAGAAGTTAAATAAAAACTTCTAACAGCAGCACACATACAGCATGCACACAACAACACACTCACATTCATCACACATAGGAGTTGAACATCAAGCTGCAGCACAACCTCTGGATTAAAGGATCTTCAATATCTGTTCAAGCATAGCAAATCTGTTGTCCTGGGGCACCACAGGTGTTACTCCCCCTTTTTGTCAAAAATGTTGCCAAAGCAACACTTACAATTACAGACCAAAACACAATCTTGATTTTACTTCAAAGTTTCAATCAAGGCCACACCCACTTGATCTTGCTTCACAGCTTTGATCAAGTAGACACACACTCTGTCTTCACAGCAGGTATATCAGATGCCATGACTTTGTATATGACATCTTGAACCACTCCTGCATGAACACGTTCTTGAACTCCAGTAGGTACATAGGCTGTCTCATGTTAGGATATCCCATTAACCTCTTGTTAACACACTTGCAGCAAGTGAAATAGCTGTGATCTGTTGCCCAGTCAGAGCACACTTTCAATTGTTTAATAGGTTGAGATATTAAACAATACATTCCTAACATCCATTAAATAGGCCAGACCGTGCTTAGGAATTAACGGTAGGAATAAATACTTGGTCAAGATCCATAAATATTTGCTGAGAATCTGTCAAAGAATCACCAACAATATCCCAGACTATCTTTGAATAGCTCTTGATTGTTTCTTTTCAGACACAACAACTCTAATGCATGTAGACTATTCCATATATGCTGTCAGACACGTTGCAAGCGATGTCTTAACATTCAACACGGCTTTTGTCTGCATTCTTCATGTATTCTCCCTATCACCCTTTCCTAAAACCACTTTCTTACCTCCAGAGGTAGCTTGACATCTAGCACCACTACAACCAAAATCACAAACAACAGTAGATGGTTACTCCCCCTGTACCACACAACTGTAACACATAGGCTCATTCTAATATATCATAATGAGACACACCACATCCATTTTTCCTTATGACTCTAAGTTTCAGAAGGAAATAACAATATTGTCCAAGGCAATGTCATGACATCCGGTCAGACATTCTTCTGCTCACTCAGCCTTGACACACACCACATCATCCCAATAACTAACCAGGTGCCATACCTTATTATCTGAGAACACATAGACCACAAGCTTGATGATTACTTGCAGCACAAAGACAGAACTCCCCCTGTCATGAACAACCAACTCTCCTCTTGAAACTTGGAGATCACACATGAACATATCCAACACCCCAAAGTTGGATCTTCACACACTTCCTGATTCAAAGAGAACCCAGACCACTTGATGAATGGAAAACATAAGACGCATCTTCATGTCTTCAAGAGCACACCCTCTGTTCAACCCTCTTGGCTGAACACATCCACACTCTGTGTCAATCTCTCTTCTAACCAGAACAGAAAGCCACTTCACAAAATGTTCTAACATTAGTTAGGACATCCTTCACAACATAACAAAGAACACCATCTGATAATCTCCAGATATCACTGAGTCACCAGCTTGATCCAAAAGAAACCAGACACAAATTGGGACATATACATTCTCATCCCATTACAAGAGATAATCTTCCATAGATAGCTCAGAACTCCTACCACAAGTTCCAAGAGATGAATAGAAAACACCTTCTTTTGTCTTCAACTTACTACTTTTCTTATCAAAAGTAATTTGTCTCAGACTTTCCTCAAGAATAGTCAGCTGCCATATGTTGATTATCTTGATTCTTCGAACTCACTTTTGAGATAGACCAAATGCCACTGGTTGATTACCTCCTTCATGAATCCTCATATGAAAAAGTCAAATGCCACTTTTTGACCTCTCCTCGTTTATCAGACTTCTCCCAAATATATTCTGACCTTCCAAGTGAGACTTGAACTTCAAGCTACATGTTAAACAAACTTAGATTCTATAAGACATGAACATGTAACATCTTCTCCATCCAGCAACTCCAAAGAAATGCAATGAGAACAATCTTTTTGAAGTACCCAATCTACAACTCTATAGACCCTTCAATCTTAAGTTGATGTGCCACTTCACCAACTAAGATTCTGAAGTTGAACCAAATGTCACAACGTTGTGTTTTGACATCTAGCTGTTGAATTCAGCTCCTTCTTCTGCCACTTGAAATAAATTCCTCCCTACATAGAACAAGAGTTCAATGCTCTTATAGACTTGATTGTGGAACCAAGTTTGAGTAAACAACCTCCATCCTGCAGGTTTGAAGTTAAGTCATCCAAGCTCACACCTTGATGAATCCCTGCTTCTTCTCCAAAGACATCAGACACTCTGATGTATGAGTCTTCAGAAGGACCAGTTAGAAACTAACCCTTCAGCTATACCAAGGATTCCACTTCCTAAAGCAAGGTTGTTTCCATGATGTCAAGAATGTTGCCACTTGTTCTTAACTCCACAGTGTGCATTAGCCAATGCACTTCCTTACCTAGATCAGAAATAAACTGATCCAAGTAACCACCATCAAGACTATGATGTCTTCTTCTTCTTGTACACACCAAGGCTGAACATGTTTCTTGCCAGGAAACCTTTTCAGAGATCATACGCTTTTGCTGCCACCAAAGAGATAGACCATAAACCAGTGTACTATCCTTCCAGTGATTCTGCACAGGGTCTTGAAGAAGAGATGTTTCAACATCTTTAAGAACATCAATTATCTTGAGTTCCAAGGATAATCAATTAAATACTTGTACTTGGCACAAGTAGACATTGATCTTAAATCCTTTCCCAATTATTCTTTCGGATACTTCCACCATAAGAATACTTTGAAAATACTCTTCTTGTGTCAACATCTTCTGCTTGCAAGCACCTCAGCAGTTTTGAGAATCTTTCCAGATTAGATTCACCCTTAGGAATGAGAGAGATGAATCCTTCCTTGCAAATGTGTCACACAACAACCAGAACCCATGTGACACAGGTCAACAGCCAACCAGACCCTAGGCTGACCAAACGTGAGGAGGTTAACCAAAACTCCCCCTCAAATTAACAATCATGGAAACTCCACACCAATATCCATGCATTGTACACAAATGTATCAACATGACATACACCATCCCTACCAGTGGCAACTAACTCTATGAGTTATACCTATACATACTCCAATCACACCAATCAGACTCCAGCTGACCATAAGTACTAGTGAAAGAAAACAATACCAGTCAATAGTAGATATGCATTGCGAGAGCATACTACCTCAACCAACCTCTGAATCTTCATATTCTCACTCCTTGAAAGAACTGCCACTTCTGAGCGTGGTGTTTGAATAACAAGATTCGTGGTCCCAATCCTCTTAAATGAAATAGCAATCAGGTTACCCCATTATTGACTTCTAACATCCAGGGGACTTGTCTTCCAACACAACATAGTACTTCAGGGAACAACTATCCAACCTTGATCAATCTACATGACTAAGACAAACAGCAGGAAATTGCACAATGTCACACTTCAACTAGCTCCCTTTCTAGAGATCAGACTTCTAAAAGTGACCTTCTTGAGCACACACATAATTGACCCTACCCTTGTCAACTTAGCACACACAGATGTCTCCTCTTCCAGGTCAGGAGTAGGTTCCAAACAAAAGTATCCCTGTGTTTGACACCTAAAAACATCTGCTCTTCAACCAGTAGCTGCATACTTGTTGAACAACATGTTCTAACATCACATAGAACATTAGTTCCACCTCCTTGGAACAAACCCTCCTTGAAAGTCTTCAAGGTCTTCATATACACTACCCAAGAGAGTAAAAGAATTAGTGATCAGGTGATTCTTACCATCCTGAAGTGAGAACGTCATGATGAGTGGACTAGAGGAGACTCAAGTATCTTTGACATCTTCAGTAGATTATGATGAAATCTTGAATACAGCAGCCTTTCATCCACATGAGGGGAAACTACATCAGAGTTTGAGTTGTGTCGGGTATTATGCAGCGGATATCATAATACAACTCAACCTAGGAACACACACTTCACCAGATCAGCCTCCAAGAACATACCAAGTTTGAATATGATTCAATACTAGCACATCTGTCCCACACAAAGGCCAATTGCCAACCTCCAGAGACAGGTACACACAGTTCCTGTCATGAATAGTCCATCCACCTACTTCAAGGGACCATTCAGGGAAATCACAGAACCTTCCACAGGTTCCAACATCAGTACTAACATAACTCCTTGCAAGATACCAGAAAGTATCACCCATGGATCTCATCCAGAAACAGAATAGGATGCCAGCTCTGATACCAATTGAAATTCAGGTGTAGTCAGAGCTCAGATGTTCTACTCCAAGTAATGATATTTGATCCAACATTGTTACTAGTGCAGCAAGACAGTTATACCAATTAAAACCTAGTACTGATATGCACACATTCACAAAATGTCATGACATCTGCTACTATATCACCATAGACTGGAAGAACACCCAGTTTTGTCCATCTGGTACAAAGACACAGTAGAGATCAAACATAGCACTTACCTCTGTTTAGTCTGCACAGTTATCAGCATGATGTCTCAACATTGATTTGAACATCACCTGTTACAGCATTACAGGTTGACCTTATTTTATAACAGACAGAATTATAACGTGCAGAAGGTAAAAACACAAGTAATTATTAACCCAGTTCGGTGCAACATCACCTACTCTGGGGGCATACCAAGCCAGAAAGAAGATCCACTATCAGTAGTATTAATTCAGAGTTAAACTCCCCCGTTTACAACTCTTCACTTAATCCCTACCCAATGCAATTTATACCTAGGAACTCCTAGATAGAAACCTCCAATTTCCATTTCTATCACTACGAATACAATGTAATGCTAAATAACTTGAACTTGCTTCACAACTTCGTTCAAGACCATAACAAACTCTTACCTACAGGCTTTGAGTTACAAATAATCTCATGCCTTCGAGCACTGAGAAACACATGGTAACCTTCCCACAGGTTGGGAGGTTTACCTCACACACACCCCTAATTTTTCATTATTTGAGGCTATTAAAACCTAGGTTACAATCTGTTATTTATAACCTAAACACCCTAGTCCAATGCAATCATCTAGGTGATAATTGCATGGCTCACAAGTTACACCTAATACAAGACACACATAAAAATACAGCAGTAAAGAAAGAAGGTACAATGAATGCTTCACGCTTAAAACCCCCTGAGTTCTGAATGAAGGATTGCCATCCTTTTATATTGCAGCACTTGGGCCTTGTACTTGTATTCCCTAAAATTAAGGTTAAGCAAGTTAACCTAATTTCCACATATTAGGGTGCTAACAAATAGGCTATTTGTTAGGTTCATTAAATGTAGCTCAGTTGTTAGTTTCCTAGATTTTAGCTCAGTTGTTGGATTCCTGAAAAATAGCCTGAGAAAAATACTAAAACAGAAAAACTAACCATCCTATAATTTAGCATATGCTGTTAGGAATGAAAGTCACAACATTCAGTTTGACGTCCAGAACATAAACCATATGCTAGGTCTGTTATTCTCCTGAAAAACAGACTGTACTAAATGCTGAACTGTAACAGAGAGACCAACCAGTCTATACTTCAGTATCAGCTGTCAGAGATAAATGCCATAACCTTCAGTTTAACATTTACACAATAGGTCTTATGCCAAGTCTGTTATTCACCTGATAAACAGACTGAAATGAATACTGAACTGTAGCAGAAAAATCAACCTGCCTATTATTCAGTATATGCTGTCATTGATGAATGTCATAACATCCAGTTTGACATTCAGTAAATCCTGTATTAGCTAATCCTGCAGCATGCTACTTAAGCATGTCATGACATCAGTCAAGACATCAGAGTACAGTTAGTGTTCTAACACAAAATACAGCCAATCAAACATCTCCAAGGCATGTCATGACATCAGTCAAGACATCAGAGTACAGTTAGTGTTTTAACACAAACTACAGCCAATCAAACATCTAAAGTTTTACACTGTCAGTGTATTTCAATTAAACTCTAGCTATAAAATGATAAATAATACATCTTTTTAAATATTAAAAATCATATTTATTATATTTCATAACATAATTTTCATAAGAATAATAAAATTAGATATAATACTTAAAGAGCTAGAATCGAACACGCTTATGGAACATAAAATAACACTTAAATTACCATTGCACTATCAAAATATTTTGATTTAAGTTAAAATGTTTATTATAAATTTAATTATAATGGTTTTACAACTATCGCAACCCAAAAGTATAATAACACTAATTATTTAAGGTAAAACGACAACTTTATAATCGCCGCAAACAAGTTTTTAGGGCGGTTGGTAAGCAAACCACTGCGAATTATCGTTTTGGAAAAAACTGCATTGAAAACCATCATAATACATGAGTAAAGGTAGTTTTAATAGAACCGTCGCAACTAATGTATCGTGAAACATCTTTTTTCTTGTAGTGAAAAGTCAACACTTTTGTTAGCGGAGGTGGTCACCAGGAAGGAATGTTATATAAAACGCGAGGAGAGGAACACTGAGAAGATGGCATAAGACTTCAATGAGCATGTTCCTAACGTCGAAGCTTGAAACCACTAAAGGACGGGTAACTATACCTCTCCTATTAAGGACGAGATCATGTTCAAGAGAGTATGTATGACAACCTAGAACTTCATGCCTCTGAACACTTGCACTTAAAAGATATAGCGCAAGGTTCTTCACCTGTACAACATGTTGGTGTAAGTCCTAGAGGCCAATACTTTTGGTACTTGTATCGAATTATTTATTAATAATAAAAGGCTTTTTCTTTATTATGTTTGTTTAATAAAGTCCTTAGAATAGCTAGTCCGTTTAATGTATCAAGTGTGACTTAATTATGAGATCACATTAAACATAAGGACACTATTCTTAAAGTATCCGTAGTCGAGCTTTATTGTGAAGTGGGATAATATTAAAGCATTAAAACTATTATGTATATAGACTGATGATCACATCTAATGGATCAGGGATAAGGAGTTATCAAGTCTTAAACATAGGTATGACTATTAAGAGTAATATTTATACTGGATTGACCCGCTATGAGAATACTATATAGAATATTATCCAAAGTGTCATAAGCTATTCTCATGGTGATAATGGTGTATACCACCCTTCGATCTGAAACCACTATGGACCCTAGATGTAGAGTCGAGTGACTTATTGCTGATCAAACATTGTCCATAACTGGATAACCATAAAGACAGTTGATGGGTACTCCACGACGCATGCTAAGGGACATGAGTGACCTAGATGGAATTTGCCCATCCTGCGTAACAGGTTAAATGTCTATGGGCCCAATATTGAACTGAACAAGGATGACACGGTCTATACCTTGTATTCAATATAGACATAAGGGCAAAAGGGTAATTGTACACATAAGTATTATCACAAAAGGATTTGTCATATCACATGATATTTTCGTGTCTTGGGTAGCAGTGATGTGTTGCTAGATACCGCTCACTATTTATTATGTAAAATACGTGATTTAATATGATTGCCAATGCCGCGAAAACCTACAAGGTCACACACAAAAGGACGGATTGATGAGAGATAGAGTAACTTTGGAACACCATAAGGTACAGTGCACTTAAGTGAATTGTAGAACATCGTAAGGTACGGTGTACTTAAGTAGAATACGAAATATGGTAAGGTACCACACACTTAAGTGATTTTGGCATATTATAAGATATGGGCCACATACACTTAAGTGGGCTTTTTTTAGCTTGCATCCCACTCAAGTGGTTCTATAAATAGAACCCTTGTGCAGAAGTATTTGTGCAGTTGCAATTTCGTTTCTCTCTCTCTCACACTCAAAGCCTTCATTCGTAGCAGCTAGCGCTGAGATTGAAGGAATCCGTTCGTGTGGACTGAGTAGAGGCGTTGTCATCGTTCAACGTTCGTGATCGCTCCGTATATCTACATCAAAGGTTTCAATTGTCACAAGAGGTAACAATTCTATCACTAATAATGCCCATTCGTAAGGATCACTAAAGGAGAAATTATTTTAAATTCCGCTGTGTTTTGGATTGCCCTTCTCCTTCAGTGGTATCAGAGCCACTTACGAAACCATGCATCTGATAGCTGTTTATTTTCTATATTTTCTGTATTAATATGATTAAAAGACAAAATGAATCAAAGAATAAACGAGTAATTAAATTTGGCATCATGTGTGTACGATTTGGGTGATTGATGTTGACTATGCTTCGGAATCCGATGTTAGTATGGTGAAGCAGCGATACATTCATCGTCCATAGGTTACGCAATTGAGATCGTCAAGTTACATATATGATATAAGTAATCCTTATGCAAAATACGGTATATATGATATATTGTTTCTGTTTCGTTCATTCAAACTCTTAATGGTTATTTTCCTTTGAGCGATCAATGGTCATTTGCTTCTTGATTCGACATTAGTATGGTGAATCAATGACGTGTTGATCAATCGTATTGAATTAACAATCGAGGTGTCTTTGACGGTCTGAAATTGGTGCATTAGGGTTAATGACGACACAAGGGTTGTGTTGTCAAAGAGTTATGCGATTAGGGTTGTGATTGCGCAAGAGTTGTGCTTTAAAGTATCAAGTGTTGATGCGAAAAACGACGTCGATCTCAAATGAATTATTCATTAAAATTTTGAGTCGGGGCACTGCCCCCTTAACCCCTGTCTGTTGCCCCCTTGAACCCCGTCCACGGAACCCCCGACTAACTCTGCGTAGTGTGATCGGTCGCCGAAATTTAATTTGGTTTTAATTAATTAACAGAATTTAAATTAATAATAATAATTTGTTTATTATTATTGTCTTGTGGTGGTCGGTTATGGCCTTAGTTTTCCTTTATTTTATTTTGGGATTTTAAAATACGACCTGCGTGTCGTGCCTCTCTTTTAATCTCTTAATGTAACTTATTTTCTCATCTCACTCCCTCGTATGTAAAACGAGTTTCATTTATGTAATGTAATGTTATGAATAAAGAGAAGAATTCAATATCAAAGGAAAACAACCTTGAAGATCTTGCTTGGAGAAGTTTAGATCGTTATTAGGTTAGCTTAGGTTCTCCCGTTGGCTTGGGAGAACAATTGCGCTAGGGGTCATAACTGTTTCATTATGTATGTTGATGCATGTGAATGCATGTTGATGCATGTGAATGCATGTGAATGCATGTTGATGCATGTGAGAGACTATTTATATGATAAATAAGCCGGTGAGATCAGAATAATTGCAAATTCCCTCAAATTAAATATTAAGTTTATGCTTTCCAAGTTTTAGCACTCATCAAGACTAGTATCGAATAATGTAGGTTTCGCTTACGCGAGGTGCATGTTCTATATTAGTAAGGTGAGATGGGATAATTGTAATATCCAATTGCTAAAACAATGGGTCAAACTTAACTAAACAAATTATAATAAGATTATATATGTTTAGAAGCAAGAGTTGGAAATGATCCATGTGATGGATTAGAATAAGGAGTTATTCACCCAACTAAAATATTCGAGAGTTGTATTAGATACAATTCAAAGAAGTTCCTACCTAAATAACCTAGTTTTGTGTAATCCGCCTACGCGGACTTAAAACAAAGTGAAATGTGGATCTCGACCCACTAGAAAATATTCCAACGGGATTTTCCGAATCAAATGGTGAGGGTCGTTTGTTTTGAGTAAAATAGTGGGAGTATATTTAATTAAAGGCCTAATTAAATATGTTATTGATACTTATATTTTAATTATTTTCATGTAGATTACCATGACAATAAACACCTCTAACAACATTTTGCGATCAATCCTTGACAAGGAAAAATTGTTTGGGAAAAATTTTCTGGATTGGCATCGAAATCTGAGGATTGTCCTCAAACATGATAGAAAGTTGTATGTCTTGGAGATACCTGTTCCTGAAGAGGAACCTCCTAGTTCGGCACCTAAGGTAGAAAGAGATGCTTATAAGAAGCATGTCGATGATGCCAATGAAATTGCTTGCCTCATGCTAGCTACCATGAACTCAGAGTTGCAAAAACAACATGAGAATATGGCAGTGTTCGATATGATCGAACACCTGAAGATGCTCTATCAAGAGAAAGCAAGGCATAAAAGGTTTGAAGTTTCAAAAGCCTTTTTTCAAGGCAAGTTAGCTAAGGGAGCCCTTGTAGGCCCCCATGTGCTCAAGATGATTGGGTATGTGGAGAACCTTGAGAGGTTGGGTTTTCCCCTAAAAGGAACTTGCGACTGATTTGATCTTGCAATCGTTTCCAGATAGATTCAGTCAAATTGTCCTGAATTTCAATATGAATGATATGGACAGATCTCTTCCTGAATTGCTAGCCATGTTAAGAACTGCTGAGCAGAATCTGAAGTCAAAAGGGAAGTCCATTCTGATGATCGGAAATGGAAAGAGACAGAACAAAAGACCCACCAAGAAGGGTGATAAAGGGAAAGGCAAGGAAGTTGCCAAACCACAAACCCACTGTTGCTGCTTTGAAGCCTAGTGGAGGCATAGCAAAGGAAGGCACCTGCTTCCATTGTGTTAAGACCAGACACTAGAAGAAAAACTGCCCAAAGTACCTGGAAGATAAGAAGAATGGAGTAGAGACTTCAACTTCAGGTATTTTTGTTATTGAAATTAATATATCTACTTCTACATAATGGGTATTAGATACTGGATGCGGTTCTCACATTTGTACCAATGTGTAAGGGCTAAAAAGGAGTAGAGATTTGGCAAAAGGTGAAGTTGACCTACAAGTTGGCAATGGAGCAAAGGTTGCTGCTTTAGCCATAGGAACTTATGTATTGACTTTACCTAGTGGTTTAATAATTCAGTTAGAGAACTGTTATTATGTACCTGCAATTAGCAGGAATATTTTTTTCGTTTCTTGTTTGGACAAGTTTGGTTTTTCATTTATAATAAAGAACAATTGTTGCTCAATTTATTTGAATGATATATTCTATGCTACTGCACAAATGAATAATGGACTATATGTCCTTGATCTTGAAATGCCTATTTATAACATTAATACTAAAAGGATGAAACCTAATGAGTTAAATCCAACTTACCTTTGACATTGTCGATTAGGCCACATAAATGAAAAATGCACTTCCAAACTCCATAAAGATGGACTCTTGGACTCTTTTGATTATGAATCATATGAGACATGCAGATCTTGTTTAATTGGAAAGATGGCAAAGTCCCCATTCACTGGAAAAGGTGAAAGAGCTTATGATCTTTTGGCCCTCATACATACTGATGTATGTGGACCACTGAACATACCAGCCAGAGGAGGTTTTCAGTACTTTATCACATTTACTGATGATTTCAGTAGATATGGTTATGTGTATTTAATGAAACACAAATCAAAGTCCTTTGAAAAGTTCAAGGAATTTAAGAATGAAGTACAAAACCAACTAGGTAAGAATATTAAAACTCTTCGATTAGATCGAGGTGGTGAGTATTTAAGCCTAGAGTTTGATGACCATCTGAAAGAGTGTGGGATCCTATCCCAACTTACTCCTCCTGGAACACCCCAATGGAACAGTGTGTCTGAGAGGAGAAATCGAACCCTGTTACATGGTTCGATCCATGATGAGTCACGCTGATCTTCCAAACTCCTTTTGGGGACATGCACTATTGACATCAGCTTACACACTTAACCGTGTTCCATCCAAAAAGGTTGAGAAGACACCATATGAGATATGGAGTGGTAAGAAACCACATATATCTTACATGAAGATTTGGGGTTGCGAAGTTTATGTGAAACGACAAATTTCAACTAAGCTTGAGCCCAAATCTGACAAATGCTTATTTGTGGGGTATCCTAAGGAAACAAGAGGGTATTACTTCTACAATCCTTCTGACGGAAAAGTGTTTGTCGCTTGAACTGGAGTCTTCTTAGCAAAGGATTTTATTTCCAAAGGAATAAGTGGGAGGAAAGTAGAGCTTGAAGAAATTCAAGAATCACAAAGCATTGATACACCTATGGAGGAATTAGAGCAGGAAACACAAGTAGTTGTGGAAGAGCAACCTGCTCAAGTAAAACAAGACCAGCGTAGGTCAAGCAGGATACGTTACCTACCTGAGAGATATGGATATCTCATAATTGATCAAGGTGATGTATTACTCATGGATCAAGATGAGCCTGTGACCTACCAAGAGGCTATAACTGGTCCCGAGTCTGAGAAGTGGCTAGAAGACATGAAATCTGAAACGGATTCCATGTACACAAACCAAGTTTGGACCTTGGTAGAGCCTCCTGTATAAGTTAACCCTATAGGATGCAAGTGGGTCTTCAAAAAGAAAACTAGCATGGATGGTAAGGTGCATACCTATAAGGCAAGACTGGTTGCAAAAGGATATACACAAATTCATGGGGTTGACTATGATGAAACCTTTTCACCAGTTGCAATGCTTAAACCTGTTCGGATTTTACTTGCTATCGCTGTATATCATGATTATGAAATATGGCAGATGGATGTCAAAACTGTTTTCCTTAATAGGAATCTTCTTGAGGATGTGTACATGACACAACTTGAAGGATTTGACATACCAGAAGAAGCCTAAAAGATATGTAAGTTATAAAGATCAATCGATGGATTGAAGCAAGCTTCCGGAAGGTGGAAAATCTTTGTTTTGATGAAACAGTAAAACAATATGGATTCATCAAGAATGAAGATGAGCCTTGTGTCTACAAGAAGGTTAGTGGGAGCATGATCGTTTTCCTGGTATTATATGTAGATGACATATTACTCATTGGAAACAATGTACCTACCCTACAACAAGTAAAGTCTTGGTTGGGGAAATGCTTTTCTATGAAGGACCTAGGTGAAGCAACCCATATATTAGGAATCGAGATCTATAGAGATAGATCACAAAAATTGCTTGGCCTAAGTCAGAGTACATACATAGACAAAGTGTTGAGACGCTTTAATATGCATGATTCCAAGAAAGGATTCATACCTATGCAACATGGCATGTGTCTATCAAAAACACAATCCCCTTCAACTAAGGAAGAAAGGGATCGCATGAATAAGATTCCATATGCATATGCAATAGGATCTATCATGTATGCCATGTTATGTACTCGACTAGATGTCTCGTATGCTTTAAGTGCAACGAGTAGGTACCAATCTGATCCCGATGATGCTCATTGGGTAGATGTCAAGAATATCCTTAAGTATTTGAGAAGGACTAAGGACACATTCTTGATATATGGAGGTCAGGAAGAGTTTTCTGTAATTGGATACACTGATGCTAGCTTCCAGACAGATAAGGATGACTTTAGATCGCAATCTGGTTATGTGTTTTGCTTAAACGGTGGCGCTGTGAGCTGGAAAAGTTCAAAGCAAGATACAGTTGTTGATTCTACAACCAAGGCCGAGTATATTGCTGCCTCAAGTGCAGGAAAGGAAGTTGTTTGGATCAAAAAGTTCATTAGTAAACTTGGCATAGTTCCTAGCATTGTGGATCCCATTGGTCTCTACTGTGATAACAATGGTGCTATCACAGAAGCTAAGGAGCCTAGATCTCACCAACGATCCAAACACATACTTAGGCGTTATCACCTCATTCAAGAGATAATATATAGAGGAGATGTGAAAATATGCAGAGTACTTACACTTGACAATATTGCTGACCTACTGAGAAAGCCTCTTACGTAGCATAAGCATGACGGCCATACTTGATCTATGGACATTAGGGGTATGCCTGATTGGCTCTAGTGCTAGTGGGAGATTGTTGGTGTAAGCCCTAGAGGCCAATACTTTTGGTACTTGTATCGAATTATTTATTAATAATAAAAGGCCTTTTCTTTATTCTGTTTATTTAATAAAGTCCCTAGAATAGCTAGTCCGTTTAATGGATCAAGTGTGACTTAATCATGAGATCACATTAAACATAAGGACCCTATTCTTAAAGTATCTATAGTCGAGCTTTATTGTGAAGTAGGATAACATTAAAGCATTAAGACTATTATGTATATAGACTGATGATCACATCTCATGGATCATGGATAAGGAGTTATCAAGTCTTAAACATAGGTATGAATATTAAGAGTAATATTTATACTGGATTGACCCGCTATGAGAATACTATATAGAATGTGATGCAAAGTGTCATAAGTTATTCTCATGGTCATAATGGTATATACCACCCTTCGCCCTGAAACCACTGTGGACCCTAGATGTAGAGTTAAGTGCCTTATTGCTGATCAAACATTGTCAATAACTGGATGACCATAAAGACAGTTGATGGGTACTCCACGATAAATGTCTATGGGCCCAATATTGAACTGGACAAGGATGACATGGTCTATGCCTTGTGTTCAATATAGACATAAGGGTAAAAGGGTAATTGTACACATAAGTATTATCACAAAAGGATTCTTCAGATCACATGACATTTTCGTGTCTTGGGTAGCAGTGATGTGTTGCTAGATACCGTTCACTGTTTATTATGTTAAATACGTGATTTAATATGATTGTCAATGTCGCGAAAACCTACAGGGTCACACACAAAAGGACTGATTGATGAGAGATAGAGTAACTAAGGAACACCGTAACGTACAGTGCACTTAAGTGAATTATAGAACATCGTAAGGTACGGTGTATTTAAGTAGAATACGAAATATGGTAAGGTACCACGCGCTTAAGTGATTTTGGCATATTATAAGATATGGGCCACATACACTTAAGTGGTCTTTTTTTAGCTTGCAGCCCACACAAATGGTTATATAAATAGAACCCTTGTGTAGAAGCATTTGTGCAATTGCAATTTTGTTTCTCTCTCTCTCTCACTCAAAGCCTTCATTCGTAGCAGCTAGCACTGAGATTGAAGGAATCTGTTCGTGTGGACTAAGTATAGGCGTTGTCATCGTTCAACGTTTGTGATCGCTCTGTAGATCTGCATCAAAGGTTTCAATCGTCACAAAAGGTAACGATTCTATCACTGATCATGCACATTCGTAAGGATCACTAGAGGAGAATTTTTTTTTTAATTCCGTTGTGTTTTGGATCGCCCTTCTCCTTCACAACATCCCTACCACAATATATAACATGGAAAATTGATTTGATTTTCTTTTTGGGCATAATATATAACATGTAAATTTTTTTCTCAATTTGTTGGCAAAGAACAACTCCAATTGCATAATCACTAGCATTACACATAGGCTTAAAGGATACTTAACAATTAGGAGTAAATTATGGGTGTGGCAACTAACTTTTCTTTAATCATAGAAAATGAATTCAAACATTCATTATTAAACAAAAAATTATTTTCCTTGATAAGGAAGATGCACAAAGGTTTAGTAATCTTTGAGAAGTCTTTTATGAAACGTTGGTATGTGTCCTAATAAACTTCTCACTCCTTTCACATTAATCGGAGGTGTCAATTATTCTATCACTTCAACTTTTGCTTGATCCATCTAAATGCCTTTTTAAAACAATTCCTTAAGTTACCATAAAACGAAACTTTCCCCAATTTAAAATAAGATTGAATTCAATGCATCTCTTTAAAACAACATTTAAATGAAATGGCATCCTCCGATAATCAAATAATTCAAATGTGCATGGGAAAGCAATATTCTCTTGATCTATTGGATTAAAATCAATTTGATTGTAATCTGAATACCCATCAAGAAAATAGTAGTAAGCCTGCCATACATGTAACACCCCAGTTTTTATTATAATATTTTATTAATTATTATAATAATTTTTATTTAATTTTAGAATGTCTTTGAGTGATTATTTAATATTATATGGGTTAATGAGTTGTTGGATAGAATTTACTTATATAGTTTTAGTAAATAAATCATGTAGAAGTAGAGAATATTGGTTTTAGTATTAAATTAGAATTTAAATAAAAATTAAGGAGAATTTGTAGAATTTATTTAATAAATTACATGGTAAAAATTGAGAGAATTTGTGAGTGGGTAGTGAAATAAAATTTTAAATAAAAATAAGTTAGTGGATAAAATTTTGAGGAATTAAGGGAATTAGTGTGATTACTGAAATCAAAATAAATAGGATTTTCTATTTAAGTAGAAGGAAGAATAGAAAAAAAGGGAGTATATAGAAGTTTTGGAAATAAGGAGTAACAAGAGAGTGGAGGAAAACCTAGGAGAGAAAGTGAAGAATAAAACTTCCATAGCCAAAGTGCAAAGCGTTTCTGTAATTCGAGGTAAGGGGGAGAATTATTCAACATATAGGTATTAAGCATGACGGATAATGGGGAATCCTTATCCTCTTTTCCTTTCTCTCTTTGATGTTTCCCCTATTGAGGAATGAATTGAACCTTGAAGGGGTTTGTGCAAAACCTCTTAGGATTGTTGTTGTTAATCCTAATTTTCGTGCTCTGTTAATTGTTGTAATTATATGATATGGGTTAAAATATGATGATTGATGCAATAAAGTCCTCTATTGATATGGATGTTATTAACTGATATATATATATATATATATATATATATATATATATATATATATATATATATATATATATATATATATATATATATATATATATATATATATATATATATATGTGTGTGTGTGTGTGTGTGTGTGTGTGTGTGTGTGTGTGTGTGTGCGTGTTAAAATATTATGATTGATGCCATAGAGTTCTCCGTTGATATGTATGTTATTAATTGATATGATATCTGTTAAAATATTATGATTGATGCTATAGAGTTCTCTATTGATATGGATGTTATTAATTGATATGATATGTGTTGAGATTTTGTGATTGATGAGTTCTGAGTTGTGATGAACAATGTTGTTGTTGATGAGAAAATGTTGATTTATGAGTTTGAACCACCATGAGAATGAAAATTTAAAATTCTGAAATTGTTGCACAGAGAAAAATCGCATATAGACATAGAAGAGGATGATCGTCTTGTTTCAAGCGTAACTTGAGTTTTGTAAGTCTGTTTCAGACGTGGTCAAATGCATTAGAAATCTAACGTTGTAATATTTTTGTTGAAGTGTGGAAATTGGGTTGGGGAGCGCTACAACAGTAGCATTTATCTAGTTTTTATACGAAAAGCATAGTCAAATCTCAGTCATGCATTGGCCATCTTGTTTCACGTGTAACTGGAGTTTCGTAACTCAGATTGAGATGAAATTAATTGCACTTGAAAGAGAGTTTAAAGAATCTTTTAACTGGAGAATTTCATAATTTTATCATAAGTCTATAATACTTGGTTCTATTGTGAGGCTAGACATTCTTTTTTAGAGTTTATACAAGAAGTATTGTGATATGGTTGAACTGGAGTTAAAATACTCTGATCCATATGTAATCAATTGCGTTTGAAAGAGGGTTTAAAAAACCATTATTCTTAAGAGTTTCATGATTTTATCATAAGTCTATAATATTTGGCGCTATTGTGAAATTAAACATTCTGATTTAGACTTAAATCATGGGTTTAGGGACCCTAAAGGTAAACTTAGAGGGGAAAGGATTTGGGAAACCCTTGGAGTGATTTAAGGAATTTGAATACGTTTATAAATAACTTGGATTTTATTTATTCATATGTTTAGAGTTTAGTCAGTAACTAATTGAGTTAATTTAGTGTTGTTTTAAAGAATTAAAGGATATAATCGTAACCCTTAAACCTATGCATAACAAGTTGTTAGTATGAGTTCTATTGGGTGTTGTTTAATTGTTGAATGACTCTTAAATATGTAATGTTGAATGTTGAGGATTGTGTTTGAGATGAACCGATATTTACATTAACTCTAATTGTTAGAGTTTTTGTGCTATATGTTTAGGTTCGAAAGAACCAGTGTTGAGATGTTTAAGCTCAGTAGAATCAGGGACGTGGTATTACATCAAAAATAATTGATGATGATATGTTTAGGTTCGAAAGAACCAATGTTGATATGTTTAGGTTCATGAGAAACAGTGATGTGGCCTTACATCGACAATAATTGATGATGATGTATCTAGGTTCGAAGGAACCAGTGATGTGTATGACTTATATCCAGTGACGAGGATTGGAGTTGGAGGATTGTGGATGACAAGTTGTATTATTTGTTGCATTCATGCATCATTTATATCGGAGATAGGTATGACTTCGGTTCAGTGACAAGTAGGACTTCAGTCTAGTGACGAGTATGACTTCGGTCTAGTGACGAGTATGACTCTGGTCTAGTGACGAGTAAGAATTTGGTCCAAGTGACGAGTTGGATGCTTCAGTAACACACCTAAGAATATCTGAAATATTGGTACCATATTCCTAGAAGTAGAGAGGTAATGAATACAATGCATACACGATTGCATTTTTTAATTAATTTTTTTGTTTTGGATTTGTGTGATTGATTTAAATGTGATAATGTCCTATCCTTGCTGTTTACACACCACTAATATATGAAATGTATTTCTCGATCCTTTTCTGTTTGTTCATGTGTTGTTCTTTACACATGTGGTGCAGATGCCCAGGTAGAGACGGATGAGTTTTAATTGGTGCTTGTATTGGAGGATGACGTAGTTTGTTGGTTCTAGGTGTTGGAAGCAATTTTGGTAAAACCAAGAGTGTTCAAAAGTTGTCCCATGTGATGTCTTAACATAAGATATCATGTACCTGCTGGATGTTTAAAATGGAATTATGCAGGATTGTTCCAGAATGTCAGACCCGATGTCATGACATCTGAATACAGAACATTCAGTCTGAATGTTATGTATTATGGGATTGCGTTTTTAATGCAAATCTATGTATGATTGAAGATCTAATTTACATACGCATTCAATCATTAGTTACAACCAGATTTACTTATTTTCCAAAGAGATCTAATTATCCGTCATGAGAAGATTTGAATGGAAAATAGTTTTAGGGTTTTATGATGTCCAAGCCCAGCCAAATGCTTCTATAAAAAGGACATGGAAAACCTTATTTGAAACACAAGAAATACAGAGCGAAATATTGAGAGAGAATAAGGGTTTAAGTCTTGTATGGTCGTGTGACTTGTAAGCCATTCAATTCATCCATAGATGATTGAATTGGTATGATTTTTGAGTTGTAATGTGTCACTCTAAGCTTTTAAGCATGAGTGTGTGTCTACTTGATTGAAGCTGTTAAGTAAGATCAAGTGTGTGTCTTTGAAGAGTGTTCTTTTCATTATAACTCTTGTTTAATAGCACTGGTGTGATTGAGGGGGAGTGAGTGGGATCTCATATCTAAGAGTTCTTAGGTAGAAGTTACACGGGTAGAGATTAGGTGAAAAAGACTATAACTTGTGTTGTTTACTGAGAGTCTTTGAACTGATTCTATTTTAGTGGATTTCCTTCCTGGCTTGGTAGCCCCCAAATGTAGGTGAGTTGCACCGAATTGGGTTAACAATTGCTTGTGTCTCTTGCATTATTGTTCTCTATCTTTGATCCTGTTTGTATTATTCAGATATTAGTGTCGTGACATTACCTTTGACATCTCAAATCTGATACCAGAATTTCAATTGGTATCAGAGCAGGCATCCTGCTCTGGTTCTGGGTGAGATCTAGGGACGATACTTTCTGGTACTATGGAGTGAGATGGAGGATCTGTTCACAGGCCCCCTATTTTGGATGGATCTAACTATGACTACTGGAAACCTCAAATGGTAGCCTTCCTAAAATCTCTAGATAATAAGGCTTGGAAGGATGTGTTAACAGGTTGGGAACATCCAGTAGTTACTAAGGATGAAGAAGCTACAATCGATAAGAAGCCTGAAGAACAATGGTCCAAGGAGGAGGATGATCTAGCCCTTGGAAATTCTAAAGCATTGAATGCTATATTAAATGGAGTAGACAAGAATGTCTTTAGATTGGTAAATAACTGTGAGGTGGCTAAAGATGCTTGGGACATTCTCAAAACTACTCATAAAGGCACCTCTAGAGTGAAGATGTCTAGATTGCAGCTGCTCACTACCAAGTTTGAAAATTTAAGGATGAAAGAAGATGAAAATATTCATGAATTTCATATGAATATCCTTGAAATTTCTAATGCCTCAGGAGCTCTGGGAGAAAAGATGTCAGATGAAAAATTAGTAATGAAAATACTCAGGTCACTCCCTAAGAGATTTGCTATGAAGGTGACAACCATAGAAGAGTCTCAAGACATCTCAAATATGAGAGTTGATGAGCTAATTGAATCCCTCCAAACATTTGAGATGGGAATGTGTGATGGATCTGAAAAGAAAGCCAAAAGCATAGCCTTCATGTCAAACACTGAAGGGGAAGAGGAGGAAGGTGGTCAAGATATTGATGAAGATCTGAAAAATGATGTAGTAATGCTGGGAACATAGTTCAACAGACTAATGAAAAAGATAGATGTAAGATCTAAGGCCAATGTTAAGAACATCGCATCTGACATCAGTAAATCCAACAATTTTGGAAGAAGAACAAGGTCAGATGAAAAGCCCAAAGAAGGAAAAGGAGTTCAGTGCCATGAATGTGATGGGTATGGTCACATTAGAACTGAATGTGGGACATACCTCAAGAAACATAAGAGGAGTGTTGTTGCCACCTGGTCTGATGAAAGTGAAACAGAAGAGACTGCAAATCTTGTGATTGCCTTGACTGGGAGATGGGGCTCTGATGAAGATTCAAGTGATGATGAAGTAACCTTTGAAGAGTTGGCCACTACCTACAGAGAGTTATGTCACAGAAGTGCAGAGGTGTGTAGACAAGTTGAAAACCAGAAGAAAGTGATAGCACAACTGGAGAATGAGAAGGCAAAACATGTGGAAACCATCTCCAAGTTGAAGACTGAAGTTGTACTCTTAAATTCTAAACTGGATGAGATGACCAAGTATGTAAGAATGCTAAATAATGGATCTGACACCTTAGACAAGATTCTCCAGACTGGTCAAATAACAGGAGACAAATCAGGCATTGGGTTAAATGAATCTAAGGTTGAGTGCAGTTACACTGGTGGCAAACCTAAGTGCAACCATATTTATAGCTGACCTGCGATGTCACATCATATGTCACAATATCATAAAGGAAGACAGCAAAAAGGGAAACACCAAAAATGGAGATGTCATTACTGTGGAAAGTTTGGCCACATAAAACCTTTATGCTATAAGCTGTATGGTTACCTCCAGCCTGCTCATTATCAACCTAGTCTCAAATATCACAGACTTGTAAATAAAAAGCAATGGGTTCCTAGGACTAATGTTACAAGTTTGATAGCTCACACTTCCTTCATAGTTTCAGCCAAAGAAGATTGGTACTTTGACAGTGGGTGCTCCAGACACATGACTGGAAACAAAAACCTGCTAACTGGCCTTCATCATCATGCCACAAGTTATGTAACCTTTGGTGATGGAGAAAAGGGTGAAATCAATAGGATTGGTAAGCTTGATTGCCCTGGAGTTCCTGATCTTGACAGTGTCCTACTTGTTAAGGGATTGTATGCAAATCTAATAAGCATCAGTCAACTGTGTGACCAAGGTCTAAATGTAAACTTCACTAGAACTGAATGTCTGATTACTAACAAAGAAAATGAAGTAACCATGAAAGGAGTTAGGTCTAAAGACAACTGTTACATGTGGAGTCCTCAAGAAACTGGCTATTCTTCAATGTGTACTTTAGCCAAAGAAGAAAAAGTGAAGATATGGCATCAAAGACTGGGCCATCTGGATATTAAAGGTATGAAGAGGATTATATTTGTTGAAGCTGTTAGAGGAATTCCCAACTTGAAGATTGATGAAGGAAAAGTCTATGGAGAATGTCAAATTGGGAAACAGACAAGGATGTCACACCAGAAGCTCAGACATGACACCACTTCCAAAGTTCTGGAACTCCTCCATATGGATTTGATGGGACCCATGCAGGTAGAAGGACTTGGTGGGAAGAAGTATGCATATGTAGTTGTGGATGACTTCTCCAGATACACCTGGATCAATTTTATAAGAGAAAAATATGATGTGTTTGAAGTCTTCAAAGATCTTTGTCTAAAACTTCAAAGAGAAAAGGAATGTCCAGTTATCAAGATTAGAAGTGGTCATGGGAAGGAATTTGAGAACAACAAATTTGCTAAATTCTTCTCTTCAGAAGGAATTCATCATGAGTTCTCATCTCCCATTACTCCCCAAAAAAATGGTGTGGTGGAAAGGAAGAATAGAACCCTTCAAGAATCAGCCAGAGCTATGATTCATGCTAAGAAATTGCCTTACCATTTTTGGGCTGAAGCCATGAACACAGCCTGCTATGTTCACAACAGAGTGACATTGAAGAAAGGGACTCCTACAACTTTATATGAAGTCTGGAAAGGAAGCAGACCTACAGTCAAACACTTCCATGTATTTGGTAGCAAATGTTATATCTTGACTGATCGTGAACAAAGAAGGAAGATGGATCCCAAAAGTGATGAGGGAATATTTATGGGTTACTCAACAAACAGCAGAGCATATAGAGTCTTTAATACCAGGACTAAAGTAATGATGGAATCTATTAATGTTGTGGTTGATGACCAACAGACTGATGTCACAAACGATGTTGAGACATCTCTGAATGATCCCCCAGCTGAGTTCTCAGACAAAAATAAGGAGAGTGAACCTCCCCAAGCTGACCCTGAAGATGACAAAATCAACAAGGGACCCTCCATCAGAGTTCAGAAGGATCATCCCAAAGATCCCATTATAGGAGATCCAAATAAAGGGGTCACAACTAGATCAATGGAAGTGATCTCACATGGCTGCTTTGTGTCCAAGATTGAACCTAGGAATGTCAAGGAAGCCTTGACTGATGAGTTCTGGATCAATGCCATGTAGGAGGAGTTAGGTCAATTCAAGAGGAATGAAGTATGGGAACCGGTTCCTAGACCTGAAGGACTAAATTTCATAGGTACAAAGTGGGTGTATACGAATAAATCTGATGAACAATGGGTGGTTACTAAAAACAATGCAAGATTAGTAGCACAGGGATATACTCAGGTTGAAGAAGTGGATTTTGATGAAACATTTGCTCTTGTAGCTCGCCTTGAGTCCATTAGACTATTGCTTGGAGTGGCATGTATTCTGAAATTCAAACTGTTCCAAATGGATGTAAAAAGTTCCTTCTTGAATGACTACTTAAATGAGGAAGTATATGTTGAACAACCTAAAGGATTCACAGATCCAAATCTTCCAAATCATATGTACATATTAAAGAAAGCACTCTATGGGTTGAAGCAAGCTCCTAGGGTTTGGTATGAGAGACTCACAGTGTTCTTCACTAACAATGGATACAGGAAATGAGGTATTGACAAAACCTTATTTGTAAAGAATGAAGGAGGAAAACTCATGATGGCACAAATATATATGGATGATATTGTGTTTGGTGGGATGTCGGATCATATGGTTGAACATTTTGTTAGACAAGTGCAACATGAGTTTGAGATGAGCCTTGTTGGAGAGCTGACCTACTTTCTTGGGCTACAAGTCAAGCAGATGGAAGATTCTATCTTTCTATCTCAAGGCAAATATGCCAAGAAAATTGTTAAGAAGTTTGGCATGGAGAATGCAAGTCATAAAAGGACACATGCTCCTACACATGTGAAAGTCTCCAAAGATGAAAATGGTGTTAGTGTAGATAAAAGTCTATAGAGAAGCATGATAGGAAGTCTGCTATATCTCACAGCAAGCAGACCTGACATTGCATTTACTGTAGGTGTTTATGCTAGATATCAAGCTGAACCAAAAGTCAGTCACATAAACCAAGTAAAGAGAATACTGAAATATGTCAATGACATTAGTGACTATGGGATGTTATATACTCATGGATTTGGATCTATGCTGACTGGTTACTGTGATGATGACTGGGATGGAAGTGCTGATGATAGGAAAAGCACATCAGGAGGATGTTTCTTCTTGGGGAACAATTTGATATCATGGTTTAGCAAGAAACAAAATTGTGTGTCCCTATCCACTGTTGAAGCTGAATACATAGCAGCTAGGAGTAGCTGTTCTCAACTGGTTTGGATGAAACAAATGTTGACTGAATACAATGTCACACAAGATGTCATGACATTGTACTGTGACAACCTGAGTGCTATAAATATTTCCAAAAATCCTATTCAGCACAGCAGGACAAAGCACATTGATATTCGTCATCACTTCATTAGAGAACTTGTGGAAGATAAAATCATAGCACTGGAGCATGTTACTACTGAAATGCAATTAGCTGACATATTTACAAAAGCTTTGGATGCTAATCAGTTTGAATGTTTAAGAGGGAAATTGGGGATTTGTATTCATGAGAATTTATAGCAATTAAAGTGGAGTGGAAAAGGTAATATTGTCTGCCCACTTAAAAGAAAGTGTCCCATTTATGGTAAATCATTACCTAGTATCGGAACTAGCATCTACACCATTTCCACACGCTACCTCAACACAAACACTTCCATCTTCATCAAACTGCTCAGACCATCTCTGCTAGGGAAACAAAAGTTCAACAAAATGTCACAACATCCCTCATCCTCTGGTTAAAAACCCACTCACAAGGCAAGGACTCCCTCCATGGAGTTTCTAGATGAAGATGTTTTGGAGGTTATTCCTCTTTCTGTAATCCCAGGAGACACCCCTGGCCCTTTTCCCACGACAGGAAACAATCAAGGTAACAACTCTGAAAACTCTCCACCTAAGGATGACATGCACTATACAGATCGTGTCATTAGGAACCTTGTAACTAGGATTCTAAACGAAGGACACTCTGTCAAAGGAGTTTCGACTCCTCTGTCTAGAAGGGACCCCTCACCTGAGGTGGAACCTCAAACCGAGAAAGATGATGACTCATCTAGATCAGAGAAAGACATTGCTGCTGAGGGATTGTTCTCTCTAGGAAAAACTATGCCCAACAAGAATCTTATAGATGCTTCTCAATCTAAGAAGTATGACACTGCTGAGAGAGTAATTGATTTGGGGGAAGAGAGTTCAGAAGAGGAAGATGACACCTTGGTTCATCACTTGAAACCAAGTGTTGCAAAGAAAATGAAAACCAGGAAAGGGAAGACTGTGGCTGAGATGTTGACAGCCAGAACTAGGAAGAAGGTTGATGGTGTAGGACCTTCTAAATCATGGAGTAAAGTAGAGGTCAAGAAGAGAAAGGTCAGAGAAAGTTCTGACTCTGAAGATGATGTTGAAGACGATGTCCAGCTAAGGTTGCAATTGTGCATTTGGACAACATTTCCTTTCATTTGGAAGATGGTGCAGCCAAATGGTATTTTTTTATTCAGAGGAGAGTTACTGTGGAGAGGGAACTAGGGAAAGATGTTGTAGAAGTGAAGGAGGTTATGGATTTGATCAAGACAGTTGGTTTGATGAAAACTATTAGGCATTGCCCCAATGCTTTGAAGGTTTAGTGAAGGAGTTTGTGGTGAATATCCCAGAGGATATATCTGACAAGAATAGCAAAGAATTCTGCAAGGTATTTGTGAGAGAAAGGTGTGTAAGGTTCTCCCCAACTATCATCAATAAGTTCCTAGGAAGAGGAACTGAAGGAGCTGTTGAGTTAGAGGCTACAGACAATGAAGTCTGTAGGACAATCACTGCTGGCCAAGTCAAGGAATGGCCAAGCAAAAAGCATCTATCTGCTGGAAAATTAACTGTAAAATATGTCATCTTGCATAAGATAGGTTCAGCCAACTGGGTGCCAACAAACCATATCTCAACTATCTCTAATGTTCTTGAAAGGATAATCTATGTTGTTGGAACCAGGCTCAACTTTGATTATGGAAGGTTCATGTTTGAACAAATTGTTAGACATGCCTCCACTAATGCAGTTGATGACACTGAAATTCACCGTATTTTCGACTCCGATTTCACATGCATTTTAGTAGTTTTATTGTCATTTTGTTGTGTTATTACTATGTTTCTCTTTGTTTTCAGTTTTTTACTTAAATCGGAGCCCCGATCGAGAAAATGAGTGAAAAAGAGCTAAAAACCCTAAAATTCAGCATTTTATACTTATGGCTCCCATTGTAGCTAGCGCCATAGACCCTGCCATGACGTATCCTAGCTCAACTTCCCTCAACTGCCACGTTCCCCACTACTTCCACTAAGGTGCCTCAGATTGGCCTTGTGGCGGGCGCCATGGCCTTGTGGCGGGCGCCACAAGAGGAAAAGTTTTCCCTCCCATTTTCAAGTTGAAGGGCATCCTTGTCATTTCCCTTATTTTACTTGCCTATAAATAGAGACTCGAATTTACTTGTTTAATCATCCAAACTTAGAGCAGAGGCAAACTTAGAGCAAACTTTGTTTCACTTAGGCATATATTCAGTATTTTAAAGTGGTAATCGCTTCGCATTGGGGTGTTACCCCAATTGTGTAATCGAGTTTTGTGATCGAGTCTGTAATCGAGTTTGGAGCACTTTGGAAGGAAGTTAATCCCGCCTCCATTTTCATTTCCGCTTGCAATTTATTCAACCCTCCGATTGGAGCAGGTTTTTATTACTTTGTCTTTATCTATTTTAATTTCCCGCACTCGCTTTACTTTATTTATTTTCTCCCACTCGCTTTACTTTATTTATTTCTCGCACTCGCTTTACTTTAATTATTTCTCGCACTCGCTTTACTTTATTTATTTCCCGCACTCGCTTTACTTTATATATTTCTCGCACTCGCTTTACTTTATTTATTTCTCGCACTCGCACTACTTTTATTTAAATTAAACGCACCTTTACTTTACCATGTCTAACTAAATCTAATAGGTTAGAATGTAAGGATCGTAATTGAACCGATAATTCGTACAATTGTTCGTAGAAACACTTAAGGGCTATTTTGACTTTAAACTTAAGTTTTCCCGCACTTAATTTCCGTTGGGTAAGATCGAAAGTCGTCCAACGTCTTTTTAAACTTAATTGTTTTTAACTATTTCAAAAACAGCGAAAGCGCTTTGTTTAGTTCTTTAGGAGTTTTTAACTTAAGAAGAAAGGAGATTTTAAAACTATTTTCGGACGCGTTTATAAGATTAGAGTCTGGTTCGTGAGAACCTCTTTTGGTTAAGAAATCCAGGTAAAAATACCTTTCAACTTAGTCAAGATACTATATTTCTTAAAAATAGGTTTACTACTCTAACTCAATGCGCGCCTTTTTATAAGTGACAATAAGAGGGTTTGATTAGGGAGTACAACTCGGTTCTGAATACGCGAAAGCGACAGTTCCTGTTAAATTAGTTCTTTTCAAAGTAGGAAACACTGCCCATAAGTAGTTCTATTAGCAAGTACTTGAATCGTTAATTGATTATGTGAATTACATTCGAGCCTGTCTTTATTAATTGAACTTTATTCAACACTTTACTTTTCATTGCACACTCTAAAAACCCCTATTTTGATTACCTAAGATAAACACCATAACAATAGATAACGATAGATTGACACTTGGTCTCTGTGGATTCGACAATCTTTTATATTACTCTGACGCGTTCGTATACTTACGAAAAGCACGCATCAAGTTTTTGGCGTTGTTGCCAGGGAACAATTTCGTCAAATTTCATTTCCCTATTGTTATATCGTTTAGACTTAGGTTATTTCCCGCCGGTCAATGCGAAGAACTCGCAGCACCGGAAGTTTAAGTTTAGTATACCCCCTGGCAGAACCTGAACGTTACGCTCGCGCACGTTTATTCTTTCATAGAATTAGGAGAGCTATGGCCGAAGATCAAAACCAAAGACCTCTTAAGGATTTCGCTCAACCATCCAACGAAGAACCTAGTTCTAGTATAGTAAACCCAACCATTCTAGCTAATAATTTCGAACTTAAACCATCCCTGTTGCAACTAGTGCAACAGAGACAATTCGTAGATCTCGCTACTGAGAATCCAAACCAACATTTAAAAATATTTCTTCAATTAGCAGACACTTTTAAAACCAATGGAGCTTCTCTTGAAGCAATCCGTTTAAGATTATTCCCTTTTTCCCTCAGAGATAAAGCCCTATCTTGGTTAGATTCCCTTCCACCCAATTCCATTACGACTTGGGATAACCTTAGAAGAGTATTCCTTGCTAGATATTTTCCCCAGAGTAAGACCGCCGTTCTTCGAAACCACATAACTAGATTTACCCAGAACCAAGGAGAATCGTTGTTCGAAGCTTGGGAGAGATATAAAGAGTTGTTAAGAGCATGCCCACATCATGGTTTAGAAAATTGGTTAATCATTCAAACCTTCTATAATGGACTTCATTATAACACTAAGATGACCATCGACGCTGCCGCAGGCGGTGCTCTGATGAACAAACCTTATCCTGAAGCTAGTGCCCTCATAGAAGATATGGCTAAAAACCATCAATCATGGGGAGTCGAACGAGCGACAGTTGAGAAGAAGGAAGCCCAGGGAGGAGTGCATGAACTAAGCTCTATAGACATGATGCAAGCTAAAAAGGACGCATTAGCCCTCAAGGTCGAGCATATGTGCATAAACCCGAATACTGTAGTCGCAGTTTCATCGGATTGTGAGATATGTGGAACCAAAGGACACCAATCTGCATAATGCAGTATATTAAACGAAACCCACTCTGAGCAAGTGAACTACACCCAAGGGAACCCATATTCGAATACCTATAACCCTGGATGGAGGAATCACCCGAACTTCTCCTATAAAAACAATAACCCTATCCAAAATAATGCACCTCCGAGACAAACTGGTTACCAACCCCCAAGATCAAATCAACCTATGCAACCTGTACCACCAAAGCCAAGCCTTGAGAAAATTATGGAAAATTGTATCACTGCTCAAACCCAATAAAACAAAGAGTTCATGAACCAAAACATTCACGTTAATGAACTGATTACTCAGTTAGGACCCAAGGTTGACCAAATAGTTACTCATACCAAGATGCTTGAAACCCAGATCTCTCAGGTAGCTTTAAACCAAGCCCCCCAAACTACACTTGGAGGACAGTTCCCTGGACAACCTCAACAGAATCCGAGAGGGCAAGCCAATGCCATTACCCTACGAAGTGGGAACGCTTATGATGAGCCACCAAATCCAAGATTGAGTGAACCCAAAACTTCCAAGGAATGTACCGAACCCCCGGACGAAGTAAAGGAACCAGAGGAATCTGAAAATCAGGAAGGTCAAGAAAAAGGAGAAAAACCTAAAGATAAAACTTATGTACCACCCCCGCCATATAAACCACCTATACCATATCCACAAAGACTCAAACAAACCCAGATCAATAACCAATATCAAAAATTTATTAAAGTTATAGAAAAACTTCGTGTAGAAATCCCTTTCACAGAAGCCATCACCCAGATACCTTCTTATGCAAAGTTTCTCAAAGACATCCTTACCAACAAACGTAGACTTGACGATCCGAAGCCCTTGGAATGCAATTCTATTTCCGAGAATAAATTAGCCAAGAAAGATAAAGATCCTGGAAATTTCTCCATTCCTTGTCTTTTGGGTAGTCATGTCATCGAAAAAGCTTTTCTATACTTAGGAGGTAGTGTGAGCTTAATGCCTTTAGCAGTTTGTGAGAGGTTAAACTTAGGAGAATTACAACCTACTAAGATGTCACTTCAGTTAGCCGATAGATCTGTTAAGTATCTGATAGGCCTTTTAGAAGATGTCCCTGTTAGGATATGACAGTTATTTTTCCCTACTGATTTTGTTGTCATGGACATCAAAGAGGATAATGATATACCAATCCTTCTAGGTAGACCATTCTTATCAACTGCAGGAGCCATAATAAATGTCAAGAGAGGAAAGTTGACCTTTGAGGTAAGTGACGAGAAAATAGAATTTATACTTTCAAAATTTCTTATGGCACCTGTGGTGGGAGACGCGTGTTATGCCTTAGATATCATTGATGAGTGTGTTAGGGAATTAGAACAAGAAGAAATCATAAAAACAATTAAGTTACCATCCACTCTCATAAAGGAAGATGATGACTTTAAGAAACCCTACATCGATGATAACCTTTACGAATGTTTATCCCTTACCCCAGATCCTATGCCATGCCCTAAGAAACCAACCTTAGAACTTAAGGAACTGCCTAAGAATCTGAGATATGAGTTCCTCGATGAAGAGATGGGCCGTCCAGTTATAGTTAGTGCTACCTTGAGCCAAGAGGAAACAGAACAACTTTTAAACATTTTACGAAGATATCCCTCATCCTTAGGATATAATATCTCTGACCTGAAAGGTATAAGCCCATCCGTATGCATGCATCGGATTTTGCTTGAAGAAGATTCAAAACCCTCCAGAGAACATCAGAGAAGAATAAACCCTATAATGAGTGAAGTTGTTAAAAAAAAGTTCTTAAGTTACTTGTGGCAGGTATAATCTTCCAGATCTCGGATAGTAAGTGGGTGAGCCTTATGCATGTAGTACCTAAAAAGGGAGACATCACAGTCGTGCAAAACGATAAAGGCGAACATGTAGCAAAACGATTAGAAGGAGGATGGCGGATGTGTATAGATCATAGAAAATTAAATAAAGCAACCAGGAAGGATCATTTCCCTTTACCATTTATAGACCAGATGTTGGAGCGTCTAGCCAGACACTCTTATTTCTGCTATCTAGATGGATACTCTGGATTCTTCCAAATACCTATCCACCCCGAAGATCAAGAAAAAACTACCTTTACATGCCCTTATGGAACTTTTGCCAACAGACGAATGCCTTTCGGCCTCTGTAACGCCCCAGCTACTTTCCAACGCTGCATGATATCAATCTTTGCAGATTACTTAGATGGTATCATGGAAGTGTTTATGGATGATTTCTCGGTTTGCGGATTTGATTTCCACAATTGTCTCGCCAACCTTGAGAAAATCCTGGAGAGATACGTGGAGGTGAACCTCGTGCTAAATTGGGAAAAATGTCATTTCATGGTGACCGAAGGAATTGTTTTAGGGCATATAGTTTCCGAAAAAGGTATAGAGGTAGATAAAGCTAAAATAGAAGTTATAGAGAACCTAAAACCACCCAAAACTATCAGAGAAGTCCGGAACTTTCTTGGACACGCTGGATTCTACCGGCGTTTTATTAAGGACTTCTCCAAAATAACTAAACCTTTAACTGGACTTTTAATGAAAGATGTTGAATCCATTTTCGATGGAAAATGTAATGACACATTTAATCTTTTAAAGCAAGCATTAATCTCTGCACCTATTATGAAACCACCTGATTGGTCGGAACCTTTTGAGATAATGTGCACTGCTAGTGATTATGCGGTTGGAGCCATTCTAGGACAAAGGAAAGATAAAAAATTACATGCCATTTATTATGCCAGTAGAACCCTAGACGCTGCCCAACTTAACTACGCGACAACTGAAAAAGAATTACTCGTTGTAGTTTTCACTATAGAAAAATTTAGATCTTATCTAGTAGGAGCAAAAATTATAGTTTACACTGACCATGCTGCCATTCGTTACCTATTAAGTAAAAAAGATGTCAAGCCCAGGTTACTCCGATGGATTCTGTTACTACAAGAGTTTGATTTAGATACAAGAGATAAAAAAGGGACTGAAAATGTAGTAGTTGATAACCTCTCTAGGCTAGAACATCTAAAACCATACTTAGTACCCATAAATGATGATTTCGCCTATGATACACTGATAGCTAGACTAGAAACCATTGAAGAAGACAACCTAGGCACTCATGAGCACTTCCAAAAATCCTTAGCAGTAAGTAACGTACCATGGTATACAGACTTTGTTAATTACCTAGCTGCTGATATAGTACCCCCTGATCTTGACTACCACCGAAAGAAGAAGTTTTTCCACGATGTGAGAAGCTTCTATTGGGACGAACCGCTCCTTTTCAAAAGGGGTAAAAATGGCATTTTTAACCGTTGCATTCCGGAAGAAGAGGTAAATAGTATAATAGAGCATTGTCATTCTGTACCCTATGGCGGACATGCGAGCACCTCTAAGACATACGCCAAGATTCTTCAAGCTGGCCTATTCTGGCCTACCATGTGGCATGTTGTCTATGCTTGCATTGTCAAATGTGATAGATGCCAACGCACTGGAAACATTTCAAGGCATGACGAAATGCCTCTAAGAAACATTCAGGAAGTAGAACTCTTTGACGTATGAGGTATAAATTTCATGGGACCTTTCCCACCATCCTTAAGAAACAGGTATATCTTAGTAGCTGTAGACTACGTATCTAATCCGATTGAAGCCATAGCTGCACCCACAAACGATATTAAGGTTGTGATTAAACTGTTTAAAAACTATATATTCCCTAGATTTGGAACACCATGTTTAGTCATAAGCGATGGAGGATCACACTTTATATCGAGAATATTTGATAAACTTTTAAGAAAATATGGAGTTAGGCATAGAGTAGTGACACCATACCATCCACAAACTAGTGGCCAATTAGAAGTATCCAATAGGGAGATAAAACAAATCCTAGAAAAAAACTGTTTATATCTCTAGGAGAGACTGGTCTCAGAAGCTTCAAGAAGCATTATGGGCCTACCGAACCGCTTTCAAAACCCCTATAGGAACAACTCCCTACCAACTAGTTTATGGAAAATCCTGTCACTTACCTTTCGAGTTAGAGCATAAGGCCTATTGGGCCATTAAAACTTTGAATTTAGACTACCTGGCCGCTGGTGAGAAGCGTATCCTTGACATTCATAAACTAGAAGAACTTAGGCAATCTGCCTACGAGAATGCAAAAATATACAAAGAGAGAACAAAAGCATGGCACGACAAAAGAATAGTAAAGAAAAACTTCAATATAGGTGACCCTGTTCTCCTTTTTAACTCTAGGTTACGACTCTTCCCTGGGAAGCTACGCTCAAGATGGATTGGCCCTTTCGAAGTATCCAAGATTCTGAGATCCGGAGCCGTAGAAATCAAGAACGAAACATGTAGTCCATTCATTGTAAATGGACAAAGACTGAAGCTCTACGAAGGAGGAGACATTCCAGCATACTACTCAAGCCACACTCTGGTTGATCCACCGACTCCTACTACTACAGGTGTATAAATTCTAATCGTCAAGCTAATGACGTTAAACAAGCGCTGCGTGGGAGGCAACCCATGGTTTTTCATTTTTTTACTTTTTCGCATTTATTTAATTTAATTTTATATTATTTTCACCGAGACTAAATATTTGAATGGTTTGTATTTTCAGGATCCCTTTCCTAACTTTTACAGGATGCAGGACTTCGACGATATGCACGTGGCCTATTGAGATGACGCTCAGAGAGAGCGCTACATAGCTCTTTATCAGCGCCCTATGGCGCCCACATGTTATCCAGATCGGCACTACATGGAAGCACTGGGCATTGAGCCAAGTATCCGATTTCTGAGCCACCAGCTCCACTGGGATGAGTTCGCTGACGATATGAGTAACACCTATAGGAATCTGACATTGGAGTTCCTCGGTTCTTTTGACTATGACCCCTACCTTGGATCGGATGGGTATGCTGCTTTCAGGCTTTTTGGAGTTGAGTACTCTTTCAGCCAGAAAGAGTTCGATGACCTATTGGGTTTCCAGACTACTCCTGACGCTATCCCCGAGACACATATGAGATACTTTCTGGGGAAGGAAGTGGAAAAGTTCTGGACTGACATCTCAGGTGGAGGGAGCCAGGATCCTTCTACTCAGTTATCCCAGGTTATACATAACCCTGCTTTTAGATACTTCCAGATGATACTGGCACATTCCTTCCTAGGAAAACCGGATGTTGAGACATTACTGAGTGAAGAGGAGATTTTCCTACTATTTTTTGCATCCCAGTCTCGCCCAGTAGCATGTGGGAACTTTCTGTTATGTGGCCTCAGCGGTGTTTCCAGATCGACTGAAGGAGTCATACATGTTGGAGGGATCATCACACAGATTGTTATCGCTTTAGGTCTATCTCGCAAGCTGTTACATCTCCGGACCTACTGTGGGTACACTACCATGGATATCGACTTCTGTTTGACCAGAGGGTTGATAAGGAGAGCCTCCTTCCACCCATGTCAGTTCAGATTGCTAGTCGACAGCAAGGCGATTCATTATTTTACACTACCTGATCCCATGATGACTAGTGTGCATGATCCAACAAACTGGAGTTATGCTATGGAGGGCCAGAGAGAGACTATCGAGGAGCCGAGATCACCACCTATTGTTGAGCATACGCCTACACCACCTTCTCCCAGGATCACTGTATTCTCTAACAATCTATCATTGCAGACCCCAGACATCCGCACCCAGATTGCAGAGTGTCGTAGAGAGATTGCAGAGCTTAGACAGGAGCTGGCTGACCTCACCTTACAGATGGAAGTATCTGATCTCACTCACGCTACCGAGGCCGACTATTTATATCAGGAGATTGTAGAGCTCAGGCAGGAGATAGCCATGCTCCGTGGATCCACTCAGGAAGACGACCCCCCTAATGCTTGATTTAACCATCTCATTTTATTTTGTCTTATTTATGCTTATATTCCTCGCATTTATCTAACTTATTTTATATCTTTGCATTTGGAATTTTTTAACTATGTTTAGCACATTGATATTTCTACGTTTATATATATATGCTTTATATTTGTATATTTTATTTACATTTTTTATTTTAGTTCTTTATTTATCTTTTAGTCTAATGTTTAAATTTTATTTTTATTTTTATTTTTATACAATTATGCAAGCCTCATGTTACTAGGAAATTACAAGACAAATCGTTATGCGGACCCCCCAAGCCAAAAGACAACAAGAAGCCCAAGCCAAAGGACCAAAATCCGGCCCAGCCAGATTTTGCCTTGTGGCGCCCGCCATACACCCTGTGGCGCCCGCCACAGCGTCTGTATAAGCTCGGGGCAGACTCCCTTTCTTCACCATTTTTACACCTTAGAACCTTCAAAACCCATTTTCCACCTTGCAAAAACGTCCTTGAACCCACAAAAAGCTCACACCTTTCTCATCCTCACACCATACAAATCATTTTCCCGATTTCCATTTTCATTTTCATCCGTCGGATTTCATAAAAATCCAACCTTTTCACAACCCACTTCATCTTCTTCGTCTCATTACAAGAGCTACACAATGGAGTTTAATGGATTCATTCTTCGAGGAGGGAAACCGGGAGATAGGCAAAGGAAGATTATTGAACGGTTGCAAAATCGGGAGATCCTCCCGATAAGGTATGTTGATGAAAATTGTCTCTACACTTTAGGTATCTACCATAGCATATTTTATTTACTAGATAATTTAGGTTTGCATAGTTTCTTTTCAAACAAAGAACCTACCTTTGAGAGATTGACAATCGAATTTTTAAGTTCTTTAATCTACATTGTCAATCCTAACACTACTAGCACAGTTGGTACTGTTAGATTCAGAATGTTTGCTGTTGAATATGAATTCAGTACCGACGAACTAGCAAGCCTGTTAGGTATTCCTCATGGTGATGGTGCTATTTGTGAGGCCCCTTTGGATTCGAATTGGTCAGTCGAGGTATTTTCCTTCTGGGAGCAATTATCAAACACTTCCATAAATTCTTTTGAAGGCATTCTCGCCTCGACTATCCATAACCCGGCCATCAGAGTTTTTAGATATCTGTTGGCATGTACTATTTTTGGCCGGGAGAATCCAAATAAGGTTAATACTAGAGAGCTTCTATTTTTGCAAGGAAGCCTCACAAATAGAAGAATTAATTCGGTCCCGTTCATGCTCGCTCATATGACTTTAACTTTAAATAAAGCGGGACCGATTGCTTTCGGAGGATTGATTACGTCTATTGCTCGGGCGCTTAACCTGAATAATGAGATAGCTACCCTATACCCCTTACCTCCTCGCATAATTAACCTAAAATTTATGAGAGACATGAAATTGTGTCGTTTGAGGAAAGAATGAGGCTATGTGCTTATGGTTCATGGTGTAGCTATTCCATCTGTTGTTTTACCATGCACTAGACGTACTGATGTACGAGATGAAAGGAATTGGACCTACGTTTTATATGCTCCACCTGTTTTGGGTCCTCTTCCTCCTAATGTTCCTGATGAGGCGGGACATGACACTGATGAAGAATATGATCGGAGAGAGCGATCTCCCGTACCTGATGTGTCCCCCCATCACATTTCACCACCACATACCGCACCATCTTCTTCTTCTGCAGGTACCACTCCTTGATTTTATATTACAGAGGAGATGTGGCGTGACCACATGGCTAGAGAGCAAAGGCGTGATGACCTACTCTCTACCATCCAACAACAACTGGCAGATAACATGAGCTTCATGCAATAATCGCAACGGAGGACAGATAGATCTTATGATACTGTTTTACAGTCCCTACTTACGATTACAAATACGCAAGCCCGTCAGCAACAATACCACCATCAACACACTGCACTCATCGAAGCCACTTAGGGTTCCATTCCAAGTAACCTTCGAGAGGTGAGGACTTCTCAGGATGCCCTACAGGCCAGGATGGATCAGAGAGACCGTCGTCGTACTCGATCCCGTCGTCCACCTCAGGATGGCGAAGGCACTAGCGGTCAGCAGTAGGTTGTTAGGTAACTCTTCCCTTATCTTATTTCGAAACATTGGGGACAATGTTCGATTTAAGTGTGGGAGGAGACTCTATCGTTATTCTTTATCGTTTTTCTTTGCTGTTTTTAGATAGTTTGTTTATTTTTATTGCTTTTTGTTTACTTCATTTTTATTTTTGCTTTTAGATTTAAGTGTCTTAGATAATGCATGAACAGACGAGTCACCAATATAGTGTATCTTTTAGTACAGTCTAATCTCTCCATTACTTGAGCCCTACCAAAAAAAAAATTTGCAAAAGAAAACAGTGTTATTCTGAAATTTTTTGGGTTTTAAAGACGGGTTTTGAGTAAGGATGCGGTGACTTGGGAGAACTTTTTGAAACATCAGTATTGTTTTAGCACCATAGACTTCGTAAATATAGGAATCATTCCCAAAACCCCATATACCATGGCCTTAATCATCATTTTAGTATAAGTCCTCAATAGTTTATCCCAGCAGTCAGCTCCGGCCTACGCATCCTCTACGTAGGGGACCGATGCAAATAAGTGAATGATCCAGTGAAATAAAAAAAAAAGCAAAATGGCAAATTCGATATAGGTGACCCTCACAAAGTCATTTAAACCAAAGAGTTGTAAAAATTTGCTACGAAAAGAAAAAGAAAAAAAAAAGAAAAAAAAAACTTACCCGCTGTTAGTTGGTTCAGAGGTGTCTAGACCTGAACTCAGTAGGGCAGATTACGATCCTATCCCCCACAACTGCAGTTGGGTCGAATAAAAGGGTTTACACACATTTATGTGCCAGAAACCCCATGTTTAGATCATAATCACTAACAGGTCACTCTGCTATGAAGCATGTACGGATAACGGGCTTAATGTGATTGCGCCTGAATGAAAAGGACACAAAAAGAGATGAAGAGGCGGGCCTAAGTATTGTGGGATAATATGGGTTGATTAATATAGGAATGCAGTTTATGTTCGTATTTGCGGATTATTGTCATCATGATACCCTTAGTTCACTCAGTTAGTACCTATCACTGCATCCCGACTTGAACTTAGAAATCTTTTAACCTGAAGCACTCGTTTACACCAGTTTTTCTTCTATGAGCTTTTTAATGTTTTTCTTGAGGACAAGCAAAAGTTTAGTGTGGGAGAGTTTGATGACACTGAAATTCACCGTATTTTCGAATCCGATTTCACATGCATTTTAGTAGTTTTATTGTCATTTTTTTGTGTTATTACTATGTTTCTCTTTGTTTTCAGGTTTTTACTTTAATCGGAGCCCCGATCGAGAAAAGGAGTGAAAATGAGCTAAAAACCCTAAAATTCAGCATTTTGTACTTGTGGCTCCCACTATGGCTGGCGCCATAGACCCTGCCATGACGTGTCCTAACTCAACTTCCCTCAACTGCCACGTTCCCCACTACTTCCACTAAGGCGCCTCAGATTGGCCTTGTGGCGGGCGCCATGGCCTTGTGGCGGGCGCCACAAGAGGAAAAGTTTTCCCTCCCATTTTCAAGTTGAAGGGCATCCTTGTCATTTCCCTTATTTTACTTGCCTATAAATAGAGACTCGAATTCACTTGTTTAATCATCCAAACTTAGAGCAGAGGCAAACTTAGAGCAAACTTTGTTTCACTTAGGCATATATTCAATATTTTAAAGTGGTAATCGCTTCGCATTGGGGTGTTACCACAACTGTGTAATTGAGTTTTGTGATCAAGTCTGTAATCGAGTTTGGAGCACTTTGGAAGGAAGTTAATCCTGCCGCCATTTTCATTTCCGCTTGCAATTTATTCAACCCTCCGATTGGAGCAGATTTTTATTACTTTGTCTTTATCTATTTTAATTTCCCGCACTCGCTTTACTTTATTTATTTTCTCGCACTCGCTTTACTTTATTTATTTCTCGCACTCGCTTTACTTTATTTATTTCCCGCACTCGCTTTACTTTATTTATTTCTCGCACTCGCTTTACTTTATTTATTTTCTCGCACTCGCTTTACTTTATTTATTTCTCGCACTCGCACTACTTTTATTTAAATTAAACGCACCTTTACTTTACCATGTCTAACTAAATCTATAAGGTTAGAATGTAAGGATCGTAATTGAATCGATAATTCGTACAATTATTCGTAGAAACACTTAAGGGCTATTTTGCCTTTCAACTTAAGTTTTCTCGCACTTAATTTTCGTTGGGTAAGATCGAAAGCCGTCCAACGTCTTTTTAAACTTAATTGTTTTTAACTATTTCAAAAACAGCGAAAGCGTTTTGTTTAGTTCTTTAGGAGTTTTTAACTTAAGAAGAAAGGAGATTTTAAAACTATTTTCGGACGCGTTTATAAGTTTAGAGTCTGGTTCGTGAGAACCTCTTTTGGTTAAGAAATCCAGGTTGAAATACTTTTCAACTTAGTCAAGATACTATATTTCTTAAAAATAGGTTTACTACTCTAACTCAATGCACGCCTTTTTATAAGTGACAATAAGAGGGTTTGATTAGGGAGTACAACTCGGTTCTGAATACACGAAAGCGACAGTTCCTGTTAAATTAGTTCTTTTCAAAGTAGGAAACACTGCCCATAAGTAGTTTTATTAGCAAGTACTTGGATTGTTAATTGATCATGTGAATTACATTCGAGCCTGTCTTTATTAATTGAACTTTATTCAACACTTTACTTTTCATTGCACACTCTAAAAAACCCTATTTTGATTACCTTATATAAACACCATAACAATAGATAACGATAGATTGACACTTGGTCTCTGTGGATTCGACAATCTTTTATATTACTCTGACGCGTTCGTATACTTGCGAAAAACACACATCAACAGTAAAGCTGCCAATTGCCTTTCCCTCGATCATTTGTGGAATTATTTTAACCCAGTAACCTGGTATTCTAAACACAAGTGATATCCCCAGTAGAAGGAAGCCTCCATTGTCCATTCATTATAAGTTATTTGAATGCAGTCATGTCAATGACATTGTCATGACATCTGCAAGGAAGGAGCCAGCCTCACAAGGTGGACTGGTTGCTTAATTAAAAGAAACCTGTAAGGAGCTGGAAACTGGGATTAGGGTTGCCAAGGCTAGGAAAGAGGCTTTAGAGGTTCTCATTAGTAGCTTGGAGCAGGAAGAGATGGATAAGGTTGGTAAAGCCAAGGAGTCAGATGCCCATACCTCAAGTGAGTGGTCTAATGCTCAAGATAAATCTAGTGGCAAATCTGAATCTGAAGGTGAGGAAGATGCTACCTCCTCAGACTAAGTTGTGATGTTGATGGTCCCCCTGTTAATGTTGTGTGTTCTGGATGCTATTCTGGATGTTGTTTTGGTTATTTTGGATGCTTGGATGATTTGTTGCTTTTCTGTTTGATGTTTGTAATTTTTGGCAGTCTTTCTGATGCCATGATGTAATATTTGGGCTCTTTATGAGTTCCCTGGATTTCTGATTATCTTAACTAATGTAGTTGTGTATAATTATGGTTATGTACCACCTGACATTTATGTTTAACATTTTATATGTTATAACATCCTTTGTGACATTCTCTGCTGGACTGATTGACATTTATTTTGTCTAATTGGTCACCTTGGTCTATTTTGACTAAAAAGGGGGAGAAGTTATTAGGTGGAGAGCTGCAATTATTATGTGCTGAAGTAGCTAGCTAGACTAGACAGGGGACAACTGATGTTGAACAGAAGAATGTTCTGTGTTGTTATAGATGTTGAAGGAGATGTCAGAGTGTGACTCTGAATGTTACATGTGTTATTGTTGTTGAAGAAGCAGTCTGTGTTGAACAGACTTAGGGGGAGAAGAAGCACTCATGTGCATCTGTGTATTACTAGTTGCTATTATAGCTAGTAATTGTGTTTGCTTCTGCTGCTGCTTAAACTGTTGTGATGTTGTTTAACTGCTGATGTGTTTTTTTTTCTTGTGAACAAAATGGACTAATATATGTTTTAGCCAAAATTTGCCAAAGGGGGGAGTTTGTTGGTTCTAGGTGTTGACATCAATTTTGGTAAAACCAAGAGTGTTCACAAGTTGTCACATGTGATGTCTTAACATAAGATATCATGTACCTGCTAGATGTTTAAAATGGAATTATGCAAGATTGTTCCAGGACGTCAGACCTGATGTCAGGATATCTGTATACAGAACATTCAGTCTGAATGTTATGTATTATGTGATTGCGTTTTTAATGCAAGTCTATGTATGATTGAAGATCTGATTTACACACGCATTCAATCATTAGTTACAACCAGGTTTACTTATTTTCCAAAGAGATCTAATCAGCTTTCATGAGAAGATTTTAATGGAAAATAGTTTTAGGGTTTTATGATGTCCAAGCCCAGCCAAATGCTTCTATAAAAAGGACATGGAAAACCTTATTTGAAACACAAGAAATACAGAGTGAAATATTGAGAGAGAATAAGGGTTTAAGTCTTGTGTGGTCGTGTGACTTGTAAGTCATTCAATTCATCCATAAATGATTGAATTGGTCTGATTTTTGAGTTGTAATATGTCACTCTAAGCTTTTAAGCATGAGTGTGTGCCTACTTGATTGAAGTTGTTAAGTAAGATCAAGTGTGTGTCTTTGAAGAGTGTCTTCTTTTCATTGTAATTCTTGTTTAATATCACTGGTGTGATTGAGGGGGAGTGAGTGGGATCTCATATCTAAGAGTTCTTATGTAGAAGTTACACGGGTAGAGATTAGGTGAAAAAGACTGTAACTTGTGTTGTTTACTGAGAGTCTTTGAACTGATTCTATTTTAGTGGATTTCCTTCCTGGCTTGGTAGCCCCCAGACGTAGGTGAGTTGCACCGAACTGGGTTAACAATTGTTTGTGTCTCTTGCATTATTGTTCTCTATCTTTGATCCTGTTTGTATTATTCAGATATTAGTGTCGTGACATTACCTTCGACATCTCATATCTGATACCAGAATTTCATAGTTGGTCTTCTTCGTTGTTTATCTTTCGCGTTGTTTAGTTTTCCGTGTGTCACTCTGATAGTGTAACATTGGATTAAGAATACCTTATTCTATTTTGTGTTTCTGCGAGTTGTTGAATTAACTATTTTATGATTAATTGAAGTTGATTTTCTAATAATGAGACAATTTGAAGTGATATGGTAAGAAATGCGACACCCTTAGTATTCTTTTATTCCGAATGCTTTATAAATTATGTGTTAGAGTTTAGAGTGTTACAATATTAGCCTCTCTAATATCTAATCCATGAATGGTAGAAGAAAATGATCTTTCCTCATTGTGATTCAACCTCCAATAATGTATGGACATTCCAACCAATAATTATACGAGTCAGTATCAAATCGTTCTTTTTATTTTGGATGACTGTCATTCCTCCTTCTTAGGGACCGCATGAACTAGACTAACCCATAAACTATCAAAAATAGAATAAATCATCTCGACCTCAAGCAACTTAAGCAACATTTTTTTTCATTTTCTCCTTCATTGTAAAATTAAGTCGTCGTTGTGGTTATGCATATAATGTTGAAGTTTAAAGAGTAATTCAAGTGTTGCAACTGGTTACCACAGGCGTGTAACCGGATACAACAACGTCTGATATGCATTTCAGTTAGAGGTGTTCATGGGTGCGGGTTGACCCACGAACCCGTTTACCCAAACCAATCCAACCCATAAATTACCCGAACACATTCATTTACGGGTATACCCAACCCAACCCATAACAACCCATATAGTTTTGGTTCGGGTATCAGATTTGTATTTTACAACCCGAGAACCCGTTGACCCAACCCATTGATGTGTCTTTAGTAATTTCTTATTATTTTTATTATTATTTTAAATAAAAATAAAAATTAATATCTCACTAATAACCATAGTTATTTTTAAAAAATTTATTCTCCACCAATAATACTACTAGACCAATGAATTTATGTCATTCTAAGATTAAATATTGTATTTTATTTTCTTTTATATCATTTTCAACTTATATATTTTATGGGAATAATGTGTCTTGTTGAATTTTATAATATTATAAAATGTTATGTCGTGTTGATGAATTTTATTAGATATTATATGATGTGTTCCATTGAATTTGAGTGTTATAAATGATAATGATTATCTTGAGTTATGTTATATTTTTTTAAAACTGACAAAAAAATCATAAAAAGTATATATTTTTATTTGAAACACAACCCGCGAACCCAATCCAACCCAACCCATTAATGAACGGGTCGGTTCGAGTCGATTTTGACAATAAAATTCTGGATTTGATGATGGACTCAACCCATTAAAGTTTGAACGGATTGGGTAATGGGTTAGGCCAAACTCGGTCCAACCCAACTCACGTATACCCCTAATTTCAGTAGCAGAAAAGTCTGATTTTTAAATGTGTAACCAGTTACCACTAAAGTTGAATTCATTTCTGTTTTATTTAGTGTCAGGTGTAACCGGTTACACGTTTTGGTGTAACCGCTTATAGACACGATTTTTTTATATTTTTTCTTCTATTGTACTTGGTAATTTGAAGTCCCAATTATTTTGTATCTCATATATAAGTGTTTATATAAGTGTTTAGGATGCACTATCACCCAAACTAATGAAATCATAACTTCTCATTCTGAATTCTCTATCTCTTTCAATTTTCCTCTTTCACTCTCCACATTCAAAATTTCTCAACCTTTATTATACCAATCTTATAGTTGCCTATTCCAACATATAATAATCAGGTTGTATTTTTTAAAGTCAACATCGTCTCATCTTTGATACATTAAAATAATAAAAAAATGAAATTATGTTTGAGTTGACTCAAAATACTATTGTAACAAAGTTTGGCTACATCCATAATATCTTAACTAAACTTAATGTCTGATAATTATAATAATTGTAACTTTCATTTTAAAAAATGTGTACTTAAATACTCCATCTTATTTCTAAATATAACTATTTATAGTATATTTCACTCTTATTTACTAGTTTTCATCTCATTTTTATTTTTTTTCTCTCAAAATAATTGTCCTTTTACAATATCAATACAACATCTATTATTATTTTTCCACTATCATACTCTTATTTATAGTTTTCACTTTATTCAATCACTCTTTTAATTATAATTAATAAGAATATTTTAGTAAATAATATTAATTTTATTATTAAATCTAACCCATATAATCATTTTCTTAAAAAATATGAATTGTTCAAATTGAACACTTTTTATGAGACAGATGGAGTATATATATATATATATATATATATATATATATATATATATATATATATATATATATATATATATATATATATATATATATATATATATACACTATACGGACAAAATCAATTCGAGGATCAGTTTTGAGATCAAGTGATTTTAATTAGGGGTGGCAATACAGACACGATTCGTTGGACATTATCAGTTTTGCCCATACTTTATGTGGGACGGGCCAAGGGTTTAAGCCCTCACCTTTAGATATGGTCGTCCCTCCCTGTTTTTTTCGGACTCTTGCGGTCGCGGACATTTACATAAATTTATGCATTTTTAGGTTTAAAAGATACGGTGTTCGTGGGCTTTCCCTGTCACACTCTCACTTTTTGGCGGGACGGACGTAGGTGTTAGGCCCAGATCCTCAACTATGCCCGTCCCGCCTTGTCCATTTTTTTTACAGATTTTTGCGGGAAAAACATTCCTATTTTCTATCCCTAGTTTCAACCCCCTCTCAATCACAATTGCGGAAGATCGAATTGTAATCTTCTTCACCAAATCGTCAATTACCACCTGACGAACTAAGAATCGGATAGGGAAGTTTGCAGTGACCTTTATATTTAATGGCAAATATAAATATTAGCTTGGTGGCAATTGGATAGAAGTTAACGATGTTGTATTATATTTACAAATATGAAAATTAGTTTGACTTCTAATACATTTGTTTTGATCCTCTAACCAAACCACACAATAATGTCAAAGAATTAGTTATAACTAGAAAAATTCTAACATATTGATGATATTTTAGACAAAAATCCTTAACCAAAATACATTGAATGGATAACTTCAACGTGCTAGTCTATTGCTTTCTTCACTTCCACTTCATACCAACCTCCAATACCTTGGAAACCATTCTACCAGGACAATCAATCAAAGGTAATGAAACTCTAATCTCAGCAGATGGAACTTTTGAAGCTGGTTTCTTTAACTTTGATAATTCAAATAACCAATATTTTGGTATATGGTACAAGGACATTTCACCACGAACTGTTGTGTGGATAGCAAACCGAGATTCTGCAGTAGAAAACTCATTAGGAGTTTTGAATCTCACCGATAAAGGAACTCTTGTTATTGTTGATGATTCCAAAGGTGCTATGATATGGTCCTCTAACACATCAACAACAGGTGCAAACCCAATTCTGCAACTCTTGGAAAATGGAAACCTTGTTGTGAAAGATGAAACCAAACCAGATACTATTTTGTGGCGAAGTTTTGATTTTCCTGGTGACACTTTACTCCCTGGTATGAGAATCCGAAGCAGTTTGGTAAAAGGCGATTCTACAGGTTTGGTTTCGTGGAGAGATACGCAAGATCCTTCTACTGGTTTGTATTCATATCATATAGATACTAATGGTTTTCCTCAAGTAGTGACTACTAGAGGAAACACATTATTGAATCGAGTTGGTTCTTGGAATGGATATAGTTTATCTGGAAGTTCGTCTCCGGATCTTTTAAAATCATTTAATATCACTTTTGTGATTACTGAGAAGGAAGTTTCTTATGGATATGAACTTTTGCACAACTCAGTTCTTTCAAGGTATATGCTTAATTCGATGGGACAAGTAACGCAGTTCTCGCTGTCGGATGATAGAAAAAGTTGGCAAATTCTCTTCATTGGCCCATCGGATCTGTGTGACAATTATGCTTACTGTGGTACAAATTCTAACTGTGATGCTGATAATTCTCCAATATGTGAATGTCTTGACGGTTTCATTCCAAAATCTCGAGAAAAATGGAATCCGCAAAATTGGACTGATGGTGGTTGTGCTAGGAGAGTGAAGTTAGATTGTGGTAATATTAGTAGTATTAGTAGTGACGGTTTTTTGAAACTTGTGGGAATGAAGCTGCCAGATACATCAAAATCTTGGTTTAACAAGAGCATAAACCTTGAAGAATGTGAAAGATTGTGTTTAAGAAACTGTTCTTGCACAGCTTATGCAAATTTAGATATCAGAGATGGTGGAAGTGGTTGCTTGATTTGGTTTAATAACATTTTGGATGTCAAAAAACTAAGGTATGGAGGACAAGACTTTTACATGAGAGTTGCAGCTTCAGAACTAGGTGCTAACACAGGTTTGAAGAAGAAGAAGCATGCAGGAATTCTAGTAGGCTGTATAATGTCTGTTGTGATCATGATAATACTCGGAGTCGCCATACATCGCGTCCGGAAGAAGAAACTTGAGAAACAAGGTTACCTTTTAGTTATTTCAACTGATTTATTTTGCTAATGCTCTCTGATACGGTTTTTAAATGCTTTGTCACACTCATTGTTTTATCTTTTATCAGGGAATAATCAACCCAACAATAATGATAATGAAGATATTGACATACCAATATTTGATTTATCAACCATAGCTAATGCAACTAATAACTTCTCCATTGATAACAAATTGGGGCAGGGAGGTTTTGGACCAGTTTACAAGGTATAATAGAGCTTTTTGATTAGTCAAAAACTAAATATGAAAAACTTTTATAAGGTTCTCTAAATTTGAAATAATGATTGTTAGGGTAAATTGGAAAATGGACAAGATATCGCTGTGAAGAGACTTTGCAATACTTCAGGACAAGGACCAAAGGAGTTCATAAATGAAGTTAAGCTAATTGCCAAACTTCAGCATAGAAATCTTGTTAAACTACTTGGCTGTTGCATTCAAGGTGATGAGAAACTCTTGATCTACGAATTCATGATCAACAGAAGCTTGGACTACTTAATTTTCGGTTTGTGATTTTATCTTATACATAACTTGTTTTGATTTTCTCTTGATTGATCACTTTCAACTAGTTGTCTTCTTCTAACTAAGCTGAAAATATTTTATCAGACCAAACTAGAAAAAGTTTACTGCGTTGGACTCGACGATTCCAAATTATTCGTGGGATTGCTCGAGGACTTGTTTATCTTCATGAAGATTCTAGATTAAGGATTATCCACCGAGATCTCAAGACAAGCAATATTCTTCTTGACGAAAATATGAATCCTAAAATATCAGACTTTGGTCTTGCTAGAACATTATGGGGAGATGAAGCTAAAGGTGAAACAAGCAGAGTAGTAGGAACTCAGTAAGCATGCTAAACTGAATTGAATTTGTTGCTTTATAAAACATAAATACCGAATCCATATTTATTTTCTTTTTCTCTTATATGTTTCAGCGGTTACATATCTCCAGAATATGCAACACGTGGATTTTTCTCGGTGAAGTCAGATGTATTTAGTTTTGGTGTTATTATACTAGAAACAATTAGTGGAAAAAAGAACAGGGAATATAGTGACTATCATGATCTCGATCTTCTTGGATATGTAAGTATAAGGGTTTAGTCCACGATTTGATGAAAATTCATATTAAATCGCGTATCACAAAATAATATTAGTTTGTCAAAACTCTACTAGGCTATAGTGTTGTTATATCTGCAAATTTGACAGCAATAGTTGAAAAGTAAACTGAAAACTCACAATATATATTTCATGTCATGTAGGCATGGAGAAAGTGGTGTGAAAAAAAGGCATTGGAGGTGATAGATGAACCTCTGAGCGATTCGATTGTTGTAGCAGAAGCAGAGATATTGAGATGTATACAGATAGGTCTTTTATGTGTTCAAGAGAGAGCTGATGATAGGCCAACTATGTCAGCTGTAATTCTAATGCTGAATGGTGAAAAAACATTGCCTGAGCCAAAGGAACCAGCTTTTTATCCACACCAATTTGGCTCTTCATCAGAAGGAACTATTAAACTACATTCAAATAATGAAGTTTCTATAACATTGTTACAAGCAAGATAGTATATATGAAAAATGCATTATTTATCACTCTCTCCAACTTAACTTAATGCATAGGAATAAATACATTTTTTGTATTTATAAAGTGAATATCAAAGTTAGTATAGTTTTTTCTTCCAGTTTTCCGTTCTAGTTTTTTTCACTTCAGTTTTATCTTGGTACCCGAGTAGGTTGATCCGGAGAAGAAAAATCAAGAATGTCTTTGACAATAACGATGATCATCATATCCGAAAGAAGGAAGAGAGGGAGAAGAATGCCTCCACCATTGAAAATCTTGCATCTAGATCAAATGATTTTCAGAACTCGGAGAAGGCCGATTCTAAAGGCATTGCATGAATTAACTGAGTTGCAACCTTTTCCACAATGCAACTGTGGCGCGTCCAAAGAGCTATCCCAAGGGAAGGAGAATCAACAAGTTCATGTGTTTTACACTTCACAACAATGAACCTCTTCCAATACTGCGGCGTGTTTTCAATCATGTGTTGAGAAGGGAGGCACATATCCTTGCACACAGAGACACGAAAGTGAAAAGGGATTCAAGAGAAGCCATCTACACAGGAAGAGGATGAATCAAGCAAATCAACCATGTCTAACTAAAATGGTGTTGTGAAACGAAACTTAAAAAAATAGAGTAGGATCGGTTTCTTGATTAATAAGAAAACTACTAAGTTAAGGAAAAAAGAGAAAATAAGAGAAAGACAATTCAAAATGGTTTAAAAATTGAACTCTTGATTCAATTATACATTAAGGTTACAGAATTTACAATGGAATCTCAATCACCCTAATTTTTCAGAAATTATCAAAAATTGATTTATGAATTTTATATTGATTTTGTGTAATGTTTCACATGGAGCACAAGCCAATAAACACTTTTCTTCTATTCAAAATCATCTCAAATAATTTGGAAGCTATGTTTTAATTTTAAAATTCAGTCACTGTAAAAAAGGAACACAATTTTTTTAAAAAAAATCTTATTTTGTATAAGTTATTAATAACATTAAAATCCATAAAAGAAAAAGAAAGAACTTATCTATAAATATTGAAACGTCCTAAGAGGAGGGCTATACATCATAATTGGGAAAAAAAATTTAAAATAATCATTTTAAAAAAAAAATCGAAAATAACAAATATTTTAAAAAAAATATCCAAATAACCACATTTAGAAAAGGATTCGTCAGATGAACCGATGCATCCCCTAAGCTAGCAAGGAGGCGCCAAAGTCTTGGGCGCATGCATTGGACTCCTCATAAGGAGACGCCAATAGCATTGGCGCATGCATTAGGCCTCATGAGGAGACGTCAATGCCCCTATCGCCTGAATGGTGCATGTAGTGTATGCACCAATTCATCTGGCGCATACACCATTGTATTGATTCTTTTTTTAAATATTTTTTTAATTTTTAATTTTGTTTATTTATCAAATAAAAAAGAATAATATAAAAAAAATGTATTCATGTGGTAATAATTTGTTACATTGGATTGACAAAAATTTAATGACCGACCCGATCGAAACGTCTCACTATTCCACATTCAGGTGTGTTAGTTTGTCTCCGAGATCTCCCACGTTTTTCTTGAGGTGTTTGAGGTCTTTGTGTGCTGACCTGATCGAACGATGGCTGGTGGGAAGGTTTGACGGAAGTTCCAGCGGTATTTGACAAATGTGTCATTATTTATTGCCAATATCCGGAGGGGCTCTGGCCGACGGTGCTTCCGTAATGGAGTTCAGTGCCCATGTCATCGTAGTTATGTCGTTGGGGTTGGGTGGATTTGGGACAATATAGTTGCCCAAATTGGGCCATTGAATCGTTTTGGAAACGAAGCAATGGTTCCTGGGGCGTACTATAGTTAAACAATGATTGTGTGTTTTGGTGATGAGATGTTTGTGTGGTCATTGGTGGGGGGCTACGATGAAGTGACCCATATAAATCATCTGGGCTATAGACAGTTGTGGTTGCAGGGTTTGATTCTTGGTTTTGTGGTTGGGTGGGTGATATGAATGGATTGTGACGTTTGATGGTTGGTTGTTGGGTGGATGACATGAACTGGTTGTGCGATTGGGTGTTTGGTTGTTGTGTGTATGTGGTAGATTGATGTTGTGAGGTTGGTTGTTGGGTTTGGGTGGTTTGACATTGGTATTGGGTGGAGAATTATTGTGGGGGCGTACGATGACGAAGCTAGTTGGCATGGATCCATCAAATACCGCGGCTCGAATACAAATTGTTGAGTTGTTACCGACCTAAACCATGTCATATATTATTGAGTTGATCTTGCACCATGGATGACTGGTTCGTTTAAGATGTGTTTTCGTCAATTCCTTCATTGACGACACATCTCTTTTGCAAAGTCTCTCTAGTCAGAATAATCTCATTGTGCACCAACCCTTTTTTGATGCCAATTCCCCAAACACGTGGGAGGTTTCGGAATCTGTTGTTGCATGTCAAACTGTAGTTTGACCCAATCACTCTGGTGCATTTCCACCATAGTGAACCAGATAATCGGTGTCTTCGTTGTCCAAACTGCAGCATCGTCATGGTTCACATCATGATCAAGACCCAAATATGGCCTCCAGATAAACTATAAAACAATACGAAACGATTAGATGAAAAATAATTTGATAAGTATTTTTAAATTAAAATATAATTGTGTAGGAGTATTACATCGTCATGTCCAATGTGGTCCAATAGATTGCGATAGACTACAATAGCGTGTTTCGGACACCTATTGTAGTTCATCCCCTTTACTGACCACCTTAGATAAAAAAAAGTGAAAAATATTATTTACAGTTAATTGTAATATAAAATATAATTAACTAAATGGTAAAGTGTTAGACTTACTTAGTTGCAAACGGGAACATGAATGGGTTCTTGTTTATCAGGGCGAGTGACGACATTCTTGACCAACCTCATGCTTGTAGCAAATACGCACATGAAAAAAAAGTACAGGTATTCTTTTTTGCAATTTTACACATTGCACTATATAGATGGACCAACACAACTGAACTCCAACTATATGTGCTTACCTTATTAATATATAGTTCTATCAAAGGATCGTGGGGTACATATTCATGTACACGGTGTCGAAAAAGCTTTGGATCCTAATAACAAATAAGTAAGAAATGCAATAATAAGAAGAAGAAATATATAATACAAACATAGATAACAAAGGTATACAACTTAAAAATGGAATAAGTAAAAAGCGAGTGATAACATACAAATGTCGAGATATTCTCGAGCGTTCCTCTGTGTTCATCACCCATAGTTAACAGAGACATAATTTGATGTTGTAGAGCTTGAGTGTCGCAGAGAAATAGTGTGGCAAAGAAAGAGTATAGATGAGTAGTGTTGGAGATGATTTGATATTGTGATTTGAAGGCTTTTTATAGATGAATGAGTTAGTAGGTTTGCAACCTACGAAGCATGGGATTGGTTGCATGCAATGACAAAAGTAGACTAGCCTTTGTCTTAGGCACATGCATGTGAAGAATCGCATGCAAGGAAGAGGCATCCTTCCTCTTGGCGCCTAGGTGTAAATGAATGGAAGGGGCGTCCTTCCTCTTGGCGCCCATGTTGCTTTATGGCGCCTAGGGAATGGGCGCCTGTTTGGAATATTAGGGCATAGAGATTCCTTGCTACAGAGATTCCCTGGGCACATGTGTGTTCTTGTCATTCTTGTCACTGCATGTGGATTCTTTTCACTCCATGCATGGTCAAGTCTGTGCAGACGAACCAAGTGATCAATGCGTTCAATGTTTACGCTATTTAGTTTATGCAGATGAATAACTTAGCAATGCATTCAATTTTAGTAAAGAAAAGAAAGTTAGATTTTTTAAAAATGTCTTCCTCACAACATTACATGATCAGTGCCCATATCGAAGGTGAAATATTTGATCATCAGTTATCGGTTTTTTTTCGAAACGCGGAGGTAACTCGGTTTACAATAAATCGAAGATCAAAATTTTCACATCTGAAACAAAGAATAGAAAAAAATTGCAGTGCAGTAATGTGGGCCAAATCATCTATAAAAATCCGGTTTGGTTTGCAGAAAACCAGGTGAAATTTTATCAGAAGAAGATTTGAGATGATGACGATGTTCAACATATGTTTGTTAGTCACGAACAACCTGGTTACAACGATATAGAGTTGTATATATTACCATATCAATAACAAGTGTCTCAGTTCATTGATCAGTCACAAGTGTTTTGTGAAACTGATGACAAACAAGCTAAGGTGAATGTTCCAGATGACAAAGAAGAAGAAGTCGAGATCATGGTTGATTCAATGGTGAACGTTGATGAGGAAGAGGAGCCAATACCAGCTAGTCATGTATATTGTCCACCCCAACACATGACAATGTTGAATTTGGGTTCCGATGAACCTTCATCAGATATATGGTACAATCCTTATGTGCAAATGCAAGGATCTTTGAAATAAGGAGACACATTTCGCACAAAAGAGGAATGCGTAAAAGCCATTAAGAAATTACACATGCAACTATCAGCTGATTTCAGAGTTGATAGAACTAACGCATTGAGGTATAAAATTTTTAGGTTGTCAGCTTCGTACCGGAAGAGGGGCGAGTCTTGGGATATTGAATCAATGGGTCCAAATCACACATGCATGCTGACAAACCCAATGCAGGATCATCGGAAATTAAGCTCTCAGCTAATATGCGATGAAATATTGTCTGTCATTGGCGATAATCCATCGTTAAAGGTGAGTACAATAATCTTGCATATTAGGGCAGAGTACGAGTACACTCCATCATATAGGAAGGCATAGATAGCTAGGACAAAGGATGTTGAAAAAGTGTTTGGCAATTGTAAGACCCCAATTTTGACCCTAAGATCCCTCATGGCATCATAACATTGCATTTACATTGCCTCAGGGATCATAAGCATCTTGGCTCCTTACCTTTGGGGTGGGATCTCTTGTGAGTTGGTTTGAGATCACCAAGCATGCTTTAATTGTATATTATTTCTTTTCTCATTTTATTTACTAACCAAAAGCACAAAAATATGTCACTAACATCTCTTGTTTGTAGCTTGAGCAGTCACAAGGTCTAAAAGCTTCTTGGAGATCCTATGTGCATTGATATGGCCAAGAGAAGATGAAAGCAAACATGGAAATGGTTCCCAAATCTCTCATCCATCAAATATGCCTCCCAAGTGTCTCAATTCATCATTTTTTATCAAAGCAAATCAAGGGGTTTGAGGCTTGTTTCTCAAGGAAACCCTAATTCATCTGTTCATCAACTGTGCCTTGCTCATGAAGCAATCTCAACCCATGGTCAAATACAATCAAGGGAAGTTATTTAATTCACCATTTCATGCATATTTGAACTCAATTGAGTGTCATCAATCATCAATTCATCAAAATATGAGGTGTGGGCTTGAGAGGTTGATCAGTAAATTCATCTGACTATTTTGAAATACACTGAGACCTAACTTTTTATGTGTTTGTCAAATGGAGATGACCCCAAGATAAAAAAATTTATTAGAGACCATATGAACAACTTTTATGTTCATAAAAATTTGATTTGAAGCTTGTAAGGTCATCATCCATTCCAAAACATTATAGGTCATTTTGACTGAAACCCTAATTTTGGGTCAACTTCCCAAGGACATAACTCCTTCATTTTTCATTATTTTGATGTGGGATAAAATTCATTGGAAATATTAAGATGTATACTTAAAATGTTATGTTTAAAAAAATTCCAAAATCTCAAAAGAAATACATGTGATAATACAAAATATTATAGGTCACTTTGGACCAAATGCATTCAAATGTGAAAAAGTCCAACTTCAAGTGCCCATAACTTCTTCATCAAAAATCCAAATGATGCAAAATTTAAGTCCAAATTGATTTCCTTGAAAAGATATACAACTTTGATGTTGAAGATTTTTTTATTTGGAATTTTCATCATTGAGACAGAAGGGCTTGAACCTTGGCCAATTTTGAAAATCTCACATATGCATGTTTTGCACCCTACACTTCATGGCCAATTTTCATCAATTTCCAAGGCCCAAATGGAGTTTTGATCAACATAGCAAATGATCCTTATGCAATAAGCTTTCCAACCATTACCCATGAGGTGGTGTTTCTATTTTTGGCATAGCATTTTCGAAGGCTTGAGCCTTATGGTGCAATTTTGGAAAATCATTAATTTGCATTACATGAGCTATTACCATCCAATCTGCACGGCCAATTTACTTTCATCATGCATCAGCTACCAAATCCAGTTGGAATTGGGCCCTTCATGCGCCTGTACAGGCCCATGCATGGAGGCCCTCTCCATTCATGCAAGCTTGTGATCATGCATTCAGCATTGTTTTGCCTATAAATACAATGCCATAGCTTCATAATTTCTCAACCTGAAGGCGCCCCAAATGCTGCTAAACAGAAATCACAACCATCACTAAAGGAACTAGCTCACTTTTCTTCAAAAATTTCAGATCTGAACTTTGGTTTCCTTGATCAATTTTCAGATCTTAAAGTTCCTAAACCTTCTTCTCCTTGATCTATAGTGTGAACTGTAAGCAATAGCACCATGGAATTGTGACTCCAAGCCCTGCAAATTAGAGGTTCACCTCAACTGTTATTTTCTTCAAATCTACTCGCATAATGCTTATTTCTCATTGTTGTTGTGTGATCTGAAGTCCTCTGCATAGAGGCAACATTGTTGTGCTTTCAATTTTCAAAAATCATGAAGTTCATATGAACACCACAGATCTTCCACTTCTGATTTCTCTCAATATAGAGATCTAGAATGGATTTGGTTGGTACAGGGGTGATGTACATCGCCCCTGCTCTCGATTGATGCTTGGATCGTGCCTGTTGGTTACCACTTTAATCTATGCAATTTTGGACTTGGCCGGAGAAGACGATGGCGCTGGCCACCGTCTGGTTCCCAGATTTGATCTGGAGCGTCCATTCCTTTTTCCAGATTCAATCACACACGTCCAACCTTATGACTTTATTAATGGCATGGTGTATCTCGTTTGACTTACGCATATGGTGAACGCGCGCTTCTTGGCCGTGTGATGATCCACGTCAATTAATGAAGCTTCATCAAGCGGTTCACAGTTTTCCTTATTTTCTAATTTCTGATTTTAATTCTTTTTATTTCTTTTAATTCCATTTCTTTTTAAAAATTCATATCTCTCTCATTATTGGTCCAAAAAATATGAGACCAATTTCATTTTTCTCCTTTTAATTTCTATTTTCTAAAAATGATTTTTAATATTTTTTATTTTATCATTTAATATTTTTTAGTAATTTTCTCTTTTCAGGTTATTTTTAATTCATTTAAAATAGTTTTTGATAACCAAAAAATACAAAAATATTTTTCCAACCTCTTTGAATGATGATAGATCTATGAAAAATATTCTCATCAATTTATTAATTGATTTGAGATTTATTTAAGATTTTAATTCAATTAGGTTATTTTTATGCATTTTTAATTGATTAAAAATAGTTTCTGACTTCTAAAAATGCTGAATTTTTTTTTCAAACTTTGTTTGACCTTGTTGAACTTGGGATAAATCACTTGGACTTTTCAAAGTTGATTTGAAGTGAATTTGAAGTTTGACCTTTCTTTATTATTTTAATTCAAGTTTTATTTTAATATTAAAAAACACCAAAAATATTTTATTTGTTTCTTGACTTCTAATCTTCATCTTACTTCTGTTTTCTATTGTTTGACCTTGATCTTCTTTATCTTTGGTCAATGCTTGTTGATTATCTCATTCCATTTCTATTAATGCACTTTAATTCTTCATCTTCTTCATCTTCTTCTTCTTCTTCTTCTTCTTCTTCTTCTTTTTTGATTAATGAGTTAAAGATTGGTGGTTAGCATTGATACATGGAGGTTTAATCTTCCTTGATTCAAATCTAGTTCATCTTGATCATGGATCAAGTGAATGGCTTTGCATTAAGGATAAGTTGCTTCCTAAATCATGCAAAGAACCTAAATCAATATAAGATCATTTCTCATCTTCTTTTTGGCATGGCAAGTTGTTGGAGTTTGATTCACTAATCAAAATCTCTAACTTGTGTTGTTACCTACATTATTATTGACCGGCCTCAGATAGCTGTGACTTCTACATAAGTCCAATTACGATTGCTTAACATAGCGCTAAATTGCCTTATGGCACACTAACTCTAACACTAACCATTAACCATTAACATTTAATTCTTGCACTTTACATTTATGCAATTTACTATTCTTGTACATATTATTCATTTGCTTTTTCCTTTGCTCATTTGAGCACATGTTTATGTTAATGCAATTTGTCTTTTGCTCACTTGAGCACATAATTGTGTATATATCATTGTGCTTGTGTTTTATTTTGATTGTTGTGGACCAAATGCAAAAATGGACAAATGGACTTAGTTTCTAGGACATTCCCTATGCAAAATTGGAGTAAAATGACCTCAATGTTGAAGATGGATTAGAAGGACTAAACCTCTAAACTCAATTTTGTCCATTCTTGATTTGCTTCATGGAACTTTTTGATGTTGTGTGCTTTTGTGCTAGGTGAATCCTATTTGAGCCAAATTGAAGAACCATTACCATGTTCATCCAAAGTAGAAGATACAAAAGCCATTGGGGATCTTCTAAGAGCTTGTTTGATTTTGTTGATTGCTTGAGTGCACTTATTTTGCTTGCATATTCCAAAGGATGGGAGCTACTTAGATCATCAATATGATCTCAAGAGAGGAACTCCATTTGTGGTCTTGTTTCTTATCCTTCGTCTCTTGTATGATTAGGACTTTAGCCATTCTTCTTCTTCCCTCCACTCTAACCCAAGCCAAAACTTTTGTGCAAACATTTAACATTTGTTTTCAAACATTAGAAACCTAAGCATTATGCTTTTGATTTTCAAACTTCCTTGTCATAACACTTATTTTGAATTGAATCTTTAAGTCAACTTTGACCATATTTTGTAAATACTTTTCATTGGTAAATATAACTCATTCAAATGTTTTGTGGTTTCAATGGCCACTTTCTTATTAAAGCTTTTCATAACCATTAGCTATTAGGTTTGAGTTATCCTTGAGGTAGATATAATACTCACATATATCCTTAGTGATGGACAATGAGTCTTCCATGCTTATTATAGGGTTAACCCCTCACTAGCATGTTGAAGTTATCCTCACATGGTGGATTTGTGGTTTTAGGTTGAGTTTTCTCCTTTGGATAACAAAAGACCTTAAGGCTTTTGGACCAATCAATTCACCAACTCATTTTGAGATTTTTACCCCGAACTACGAGGTTTTGATCCTAATCTTTCTTAAGATGGTACGTATGCAATGGGTTTATCCATTCAAACACAAATTGTAAATAACCCGTATATTCTCTTCTTATCTCTTCAAACATGTTTGCACAAATTTTTTTCACAAAATACCAACCTTACAACAAGTGTGAAAAGGGCTCCCTAGGAGTACCTAGGATGTTTTGGGTGCTTAAAACCTTCCCATTGCATAACCAACCCCCTTACCCCAATCTCTGACATTTTTACTAGTTTTTGATTCGATAAATTTTTAGGTTTTTGTTCGCTTTCTAACCATTCCTTTGGATAAATAGAAGTGCGGTGGCGACTCGACTTGTATGGTTTACTTTTGATTTAAAGGTAACTGAAATTCTGGCATAGTCAGAATTCAGATGTTCTACTCCAAGTAATGACATCTAACCCAACGTTGTTACCCATACAGCAAGACAGTTATACAAATTAAAACCCAGTACTGATAAGCACACATTCACAGATGTCACGACATCTGCTACTATATCACCATAGAATGGAAGAACACCCAGTTCTGTCACTTTCGATGTCACACGAGTTGTTATGACATCCAATTCTGCGCAGACAAGAATTAAGCAGAACTTAAAAAGTAAGTGCAGTAAATAACATAGGTAATTGTTAACCCAGTTCGGTGCAACATCACCTACGCCTGGGGGCATACCAAGCCAGGAAGAAGATCCACTATCAGCAGTATTAATTCAGAGTTAAACTCCCCCGTTTATAACTCTTCACTTAATCCCTACCCAATGCAATCTATACCTAGGAACTCCTAGATAGAAACCTCCAGTTTCCATTCCTATCACTACAAATACAATGTAATGCTAAACAACTCGAACTTGCTTCACAGCTTCGTTCAAGATCATAATCACTCTTGCCTACAGGCTTTGAGTTACAAATACTCTCAGTGTTGGAACACTGAGAAACACATGGTAACCTTCCCACAGATTGGGAGGTTTACCTCACACACACCCCTAAATTTTCATTCCATGAGGCTTACAAAAACTAGGTTACAATATGCTATTTATAACCTAATCACCCAACTGATTTGGGCCTTCAGAAATCGCAGCAAACTTCTCCTTTGCTGTTACAAAGTCAGCAGAAACTTTCTGCTACAATCAAGGTCTTCAATCCTAAAATCTCTCCATATATATCTCCTTATTTTGAGCCTATATATATTCCAAGACCTCCACAAATAATGCCACATAGGATTCTAACTAATTTCCACATATTAGTGTGCTAACAAATAGGCTATTTGTTAGGTTCCTTAATTGTAGCTTGGTTGTTGGTTTCCTGGATTTTAGCCTGAGAAAAATGCTGAAACAGAAAAACTAAACAACCTACAATATAGCATATGCTGTCAGGAATGAATGTCACAACATTCAGTTTGACTTCCAAATCATTAACCATATGCTAAGTCTGTTTTTCCTGAAAACAGACTGTACAATTTGCTGTACTGTACAGAACCAATCTGTCCATACTTCAGTATCAGCGTACATTAATAAATGTCAAAACATCCAATTTGACATTCACACATAGAGCCTTACATCAGGTCTGTTATCCTCTTGATAAGCAGACTGAGCTGTATACTGAAATGTAGCAGAAAACCAATCTGCCTATTGTTCAGTAAATGCTGTCAATGAATGTCATAACTGTCGCATCCGCGAAAAACAACCGGCGGGCTGAAACAAAAACAACACAAAGTCGCCACCGTGCGTTATTTATCCCAAAAGAGGGAAAGGAAACGCTCAGAGTAAACCTGGAAAAAGCAAGGTCTCGCGACCAAAGAGAAAGGGTACGGGAGTCGGTTACGCAAGGGGAAGGTATTAACACCCCTCACGTCCGTCGTACTCGACGGGATCCACGCTCTAAAAGAAAGAAAAGGTTGCTAAAACAAACAGACATCACACACACACGCACCGAAGACAACACAGGTGGGGTTAAGAGGGAGAGGGCTCGCTAGGACATCGCATCCTATGCCTACGTATCTCGTCTGGAACGAGAATCAGAGCTGCCGTAGTTCGGCTCACGCACGCCAAACAGGACACACACAAACACAGGCAAACTTGGAACCCGAATGCCAATCGCTGGACTTACATCGGCTTCCGAACCAAACAAACACAATCAGGATACGGACAGCCAATCGCTGGGCTTACATCCATATCCTGACACACAAGAGGGAACAAACAAACAAGCTACTAGGGAGTCGGGAACTCGAGCCTAGAAGCTGTCAAGCAAACACACACAAAAAGAAAAAAAAGTGCCCGAAGAGACCTCGCACGGTCTCCTGCCTACGTACCTCATCTAGTATGAGGATCAGGGCGACGTAGTTCCCCTGAACGGGAAAGAAATTCTAGCTAGAAACCAAGGGGAGACACACTACTAGGGAGTTGTACTCGAGCCTAGTGTTATCATGCATCATTGCCCTATGTTGTGGTTTCTATCTACTTGCACAACAGCAAGCTAATCCTAACCAGGAAAAACAAGCATGCAAGCATCAATCAAAATAAAACAAACATTCACATAGCACACACTATATCCTGTCAAGTGAGGCTCAAACAAGGGTGGACTGCCGAGGCAAGTCAACTGTACAGGGTAGTGTTCGCTCTTAACCCTAACATTGAGAGTCAGGGTGAAGCAGATGAAAGGTGAGTGAAGATGAGACTTCACAGCTCTTATCCCTGGCCAGGGAGAGCTTCGGACAAAGGAGCGTGGGTCCAGAATGGAGGGACCCTTCTACGCTCAAGACTCTGACTTGATTGTGCAACAGCACAAGATCTTGGGTTAATGTCCCAATGCATCAACACAGTGGTGTGAGCAGAGGGACGACTCAACAGAATAGCGGGGGATAGATTGCATATCCCTTGGGTTCCGCCAATTGCCTCATAGAGGTCTTTACCTGCTTGGGGACAAAAGTAAACAATCACAAACATCGCCTCTTAAGGAGGACTTCAGACATTTGCCTGGCTAAATAACAAGCCAGGTCTTCCAGACTACATGGAGACAAGAGAGTCTACCTCAACTGGTTTATACAACCAAGCAGCAGCACAGCAAGTTCTTAAAGAACTAAAGCGACTATGGTACCTGGAATCAATCAAGCACAGTCAGTATACCAGACAAACCCAAAAGTAAACAACAAATGTTAATCTGTACAGTCAAACACAAGTTAATGCACACAAGTGCAAGCCATGAGCTCAAACTCAAGCATCAAACCCTACAACACAAAACAAGTTAGTTTACAACATCAAACAAACTCAATTTAATCAACTTGCATTTTTCTCCTTAAGGCCTTTGCATCTCAACCTGAAAATCCAAACCAAACATGAGAAACAAGACCAATAGGCCAAGCCTAGGGTCCAAAGGAGATGAAAAATCCAAAACAGCAGGTGAAAATTATCCAAAATCACACTCAAACAAATTAAAAGCAAAAACAATTGGTCCCATGCTCATATCAATCACCATTATCATTTTATGCACAAAATATCACAAAGCATGCTATTTGCAACATCAAAAGACCAAACAGAATGATCACAATCAAATCCATATCAAAACAGCTCAATAAATTCCACAAAATTTCCAACCTAAACAGGACACATTCAATGAGTAGCATATCAATTTTCAGCTCATTTGGATCAATGGAAGTATGGAAATTAAATTCACTAAGTTCAGACAAGTTCAAGCAAGCCAACACAAGGCATCAAAACAATCATCATCTTCCAAAGATCACAAATCAGTGACAATACATGATAAATGAATGGGATCAAAACCATAATGACCTATAATGTGTCTACAATGCTCATACCAAATTTCACACTCATACAATCAATGATCAGAATTTCACAAATCAAATGGTAACATGTGTCACAAACAATCAACAAAATGACCAAACAGAGGGAAAAATTCCAATCAAATAGGAAAAGCCATCAATAAATCCAGAAACATTCACATGTCATCTCAACATACATATGCCCATCCATGCAAAAAATTGGCTCAATTCAATGTCCCTAAGCAAGGCAAATAAAATCATGAAGTTCATCAAGCTTGGTGTGACACAAATTGTCACACCTCAATTCAAAAATTCATATCTCATCAACCAGGGATCCAAAAAGTGCAAACCACATATCAAAATCACCATCAAAGAGTCCAGAATAAGCACAAAAAATTTCATGAATTTATTTGGAAGCATCATCATTTTATGAGTGATATGGCAAAGCATGTACAAATGTGACACATTCAATCAATCTCTAAGCATTTTAATTTTTTACACGTGCACAAAAATCACAAAAATCATGATTAAATTCTACACATTACAAGGAGCATGGTGAAAAAAACCTCACAAAAATTGGACAAGAAATGAATTAGATATGGATTTTCTAAGTTGATGCATCAAAATGAAATACAATTGAAAAAAGAAAATGAAATAATAAAATGAATTAAACTAGAAATGACATTTTTGTAATTCCGCTTCAGCCAAGCCAAAACGCACCGTATTACTTAATGTGTTGGCGCTCGCTTATTGGAAACTGGAAGCGGGAAACAGCAATTCGAAAATGAAATTGGCACGAACGGATCAAACACAGCCTTCCACTCGTTCTTCATCAAGAACACAAGCAGAATTTCCAGAAAATTGGCAAGAACAAATTCTCACCAAATGCTACAAACCATACATCATCGTGACCGTCTTTCAACCTAGATTAAGGATATGCAATCGATTTCTCCTAATTCTCAACATGTTATCCGGATCGATCAAAAAAAGAAATGCACATCAAACTTCAAATCACGATTACTCTCTCAATACTCAACCAAATCAAAAACTATGAGCATCATGTTAATCTACAATCAAAGACCTACACAAGCCATATAACAATTCAAGCAATGGAAAAATTCAAAACCTAACCTTTTGGAGATGGCAGAGGTTGATTTGTGCTTTTCCACGTGAAAGAAGGTGAAACAGATGAAGCTTAGTGATGAGGAAGGTGATTGCAACACGTGCTTTAGCTCAAAGATGCTTCAGGTGCAAGAATCATGAAGATGCCATTGTTGTGCAAGCTTTGGACAGTTGGAATTCTTGAAGATTTGGCCACGAATTTTGCAAAACAGTTACTCACAATTACATGTAGAGCATGGATCCACGAAGAATCAACCAAAATGATGAAGAATTCATGAAGAAATGTGAAAAAAAAGTGATGAAGTTTTGAGAGAATTTGAGAGGTTTTGATGAAAAGGTTTGTTGCAATCTTGGAGAATGTGAGTATGATTACCAATTCTGTTATAATTAAGGTTATATACCAAGCTTAATCCACCTTGCTAATCACAATTAGCAAATCCAAGTGAATTAGTGTTAATGTAGTTTTTAAGTGAAAATCCAAAAATGACCTTTTCAAATTGGCAATGTAACAGTAAAATGACAGTTCACACAAGTCATATTTGGCATTTGGAGTGTGTTGGAAATGGTTTCATGTGCATTGGCCTTGTATTTCTCAATTTCACTATCTCACACCAAAAATTCAAAAGAAGTCACTTAAAAAATGACTTTTTGCCATGACTATTTTTGATGAAATTTGATGATGCATCATGAAAGTACATGTGAAATGGGGTTTGCTCAAAGAAAGATCATCCATTTTGGACATTCCATGTGAAAGTTATGCCACTTTGAATTTAGGCATTTTTGGAAAATGATTGGACCATATCTTGTCAACCACGCATGAGAAATTCAAGTTCTTGGACTTTTTAGAAAGGTGAGAGCAAGGTCTACAACTTTCATGTTGAACAAAATTTCATTTGAAGCATTTTTGGACATGTAATTTTGTGGTGAAAAACTTTCCATTTTTGGAAACTTCCATTACAAGTCACTTTCTATTTTTGGCAACTTTTCTCCTGACTTTATTTTCTTCATTCTTGATGTTCGAAATGTCAAATGAAACTTGTTTAGACATGAATGAAGTGTATCCAACCCTCTCCCACCTCCAAATCCATCAGTTCGGGCACAGTTGACCACAGTTGACTTTTTCAACTGATAGATGAATCTGGCTATGCACTGATCAAGTTGAGCCTCAAACTCCTGATGCCATGGCTCAATGATGATACCCTAGCCTCCATAAACTCACTATAGTCACATGATGATCCCCATATCCATTGTAGAGCCCATCTCCTTGCCATGCCCTGATTGGCCCAATGCAACTGATTAGGGTTGACCAGTGGTCAAAACCCTAATCTCAAGGTGTATGATCAATCACTTGAACCTCTTGGATGATATCAAGACCATGATGATGATGATGTACCATTTCAACCAAGATAAAGATCAATCTCCTTGAGAATCATAAAACCCTAATTTGAACCACCACCCTCAGATAGTTAGTGATCAGTCCAATGAAACCCTAGCTTGCATCATCAACCTCTTCATCTTCTGATCAAGACTTATGAGGATGACTTGCACAATGTAACCACATGATATGCAATATGCAATGCCTAATGACCTAAAATGTTATGCAATATGTTAAGCTAGCCCAAAGAGAGGAGGCAAATTTTGAGGTGTTACAGCTGCCCCTATTCAATCCACTGTGAACCTGTCGATATGAATAGCCTCGGCTTTCAGATGATCAGGATGAAGAGTGATTGAATACCAAGAACAGACGATCAATTTGCACTCTGATGGGAAAATAATTAACAACGCCTGTCAGAATCGGCGAAGAACACAATCTTGAAGAAAAATCCGTCTGGTACGGAAAAAGTCGGCCTGATCACCGAAACAACAACGTCGACCTGGACACCAAAATAAATGGTAACGCAGGGATAACCATGGCCTGAACACCACATCCGCTGGGGATTATTATTACTCTTCTTTTTTTTGTTTTTCTTGAACCCCAAAATTTTCTGATAATTGTTTTTTTTTCTTTTTCTTGAACCCCGAAATTTTGCTTCGCGCAAGTGATCCCTGATCATTGCATTTGAACCCCGACACCTTGTTTGCCAAAATAATGAACCCCAATCTCCAGAAAACACCTCGTGTCTCCTTTTCTCCATTTGAACCCCCAGTCGCCTGACGATAACTTGTGATCGTCATTGTGAACCTCATTCTCCAGAAAATGTCGCAACATTTCCCTTTCTCCATTTGAACCCCGCTCTCCAGAAAATGTCTCAACATTTCCTTTTCTCCATTTGAACCCCGTTCCCCAATTTCTTGTGATAATTCCGCTGGCAACGTCGGAAATCACACCAAAATACCCCTCTGAGGGCGACATATTAGAGGGTACACCTTCACAAAAGGAAGGTAACATGTGCATCTCTTCTTCAGAAGACACCTATAACGACCTCCATTGGCATCCGCCAAAGTCTAAGGTGGCACACGAACAGAAGATAATCCTGCGGACCTCATCCTGGATATAATCTTCAACTCCAATCTCCATTTGGACCCCACTCTCCAGAAAATGTCACCACACTTCCCTTTCTCCGATTGAACCCCGATCTTCAGAAAATGTCACAACATTTCCCTTTCTCCATTTGAACCCCGAAAATCGCGTTGATCGCGTAACATTCCTTTGATTTCATTTCCATCTCCGCTCGACAGAAAAATACTTCTCCAGTATCGCACTACTGGGGAACATTGCGGATCTGACATCGTGATGCTAAACTCATCCGAGTAACATCTTCATCATCCGGTGACACTAAACCTCAAGCAGTAACCACGGCTTGAGTCGCGCTGATCGCGGAAGATTCCCATCTCTGTCCGACGGAAGAGTTTCCTCCAGTATCGCACTACTGGGGAAGTACTGTTGATAAAAAATCATGATGCTGAACTCCTCAGAGTAACACCCTCACCATCCGGCGAAACAAAAACTTCAAGCGGTAACCACGGCTTGAATTGCGCTGATCGCATAATATTTCCATCTCTGTCCGACAGAAACAAATTCCCCCAGTATCGCACTACTGGGAAATACCTTTGATTAAATCATGAGGCTAAACTCCTCGGAGTAACACCTACCAACTGCTGTCTCGCACGACAGAAACCTCCTCCAGTATCGCACTACTGGGGAATATTGCTGATCTAACATCATGATGCTAAACTCCTCGGAATAACATCTTCACCTTCGGGCAAAACCGCTTCTCAAATGATAACCACGGCTTGAGACTAGCTTATGCTTGTAATGATGCATGATTGATTTTTCTGCATAATGCTCCATAACTATGGAAATGCTACGCGATTTATTTTTCTATGCAACATGCTATGTTTATTCTACATGATGAATGCATAAAAAGCGTCCCCCTCAAGGGATTCTGCTGGGGAGCACGAGACACTCCGTTGAGGAACTCGTCAATTCTCCGATCTCCACCCCGCTGGGGAATAACACTGCTGCTGCTGGGAAAAGGTAACCCTTGCTGGGGAAGAACCTCCTTTGCACCCAATCCGCTCGGTAAACTGCTGGGGATAAGAACCACCAACACTCTGTGGGGATACAACAGTCTTCGACTTGCTGGGGATATCAATCCCGACTCTGCTCTGGGAAACCCTCACAGATACCTGGCGACTTCACTGGGGAAATGCTCACAGATAAATCTGCTGGGGAAACAGCAACCTCCAGGCTTGGCGACTGGGGAAGCATCGATCTGACACCTGCTGGGGATAACGATCCCGACCCTGCTAGGGTAACCACAAACCTTGGATCTGCTGGGGATTTGGTCCTCCTGACTCTGCTTGGGGATATACATCCCGACTCGTCTGGACCTTTTCTGCTCCATCATCTTGTACTCCCAACCGCTCCGCGCTCGACGGAAAGCGAACTTCTGGGGACTATACAGACTTTTCAATTTTCTGACTTTGAAGAGTCTTCTTGATTAATTCCAAAGATCGTCGTACGTCCTTCGTCGTCTTCTCGTCATTCCTCTGTTCATTCGTCCCTGATTGGACTCCATGGGGATTTGTTTTGTCAACAGCTTCCGCATCACGACCTGCAAGTGAGTGAAAATACCTAACAGTTCCTGCAAAACAGATCGTTAGATAAAACCATGCCCCAGGCGTGTCAAGATTTCAACACTTGGGCCACCCAACCTTCCGAATAAGATATCAAGTTTTCAATCTTATAAACATGCGTTGGAAGGGACCTGTATGTCTTAAAATGCAAGATTCTTTATCAAAATAACCGGATGTTTTTGCAATCAAAGCGGTAATGAAAAACAAAAACAAAATTATTTGACTGAATATGCATTTTATTGATTGAAAAAGTGTGGCTTAAATTGAGCAATACAAAGGAAACAATTCCTGAAAAGAGGTAATTGCGCAAAAAAGGAAAAATCTATCCTAATGGCAATGTGAAACCGCGATCTCATCGAGTTCCAACTCGGTTACACCCCATATGTCCTCAGACTCTCCGTGCTTCTGCCTTCTGAACAAGACGATTCCAACGGATCCCTACCGGGTATTATCCATGATGCTTTAACCAAAGCGCAAACGATCATGCTAGACGCAGTTGTTCGTTTCAATCCCTCTTTTGCCTGGACCGCCCTTTCGGGTTTTCAGTCCACCGGGATACCCTTTTTTTCCCAAGTCGCCTTTTCAGGTTTTTGACTTGCCGGGTGTACAATTTTCATTTTTATCCCTAATTTTTGCCCGAACCTTTCTTTCTGTTTTTTGGTTCGCCGGGATGCCCCTTTTTGCCTGGACTATTTTATTCTTTTCGTCCAGCGGGTCTCTTTATACGAAGTATTTTTTAACTGCGTCCGCATTCACAGGGGATGGAAAATCTTCGCCATCCATGGTCGTTAACAACAAGGCTCCGCCAGAGAAGACCTTCTTGACCACGAATGGACCTTCATAATTGGGTGTCCATTTGCCCCTTCGATCGTTTTGAGGAGGAAGGATCCTTTTCAGCACCATATCACCCACGTGATATACCCGAGGTCGTACCCTTTTGTCAAAAGCACGCTTCATCCGCTGTTGGTACAACTGCCCATGACAGATGGCTGTCAGCCTCTTTTCCTCAATCAGGCTCAATACCTCGTACCGGGTTCTTACCCATTCAGCCTCTTGCAATTTCACGTCCATCAGGACTCTCAAAGAGGGAATCTGAACCTCAACCGGTAGCACGGCTTCTATTCCATATACCAATGAGAAAGGAGTTGCCCCAGTAGATGTACGCACCGATGTTCGATACCCATGCAATGCAAACGGCAACATCTCATGCCAGTCTTTATAGGTCACCACCATTTTTTGCACAATCTTCTTTATGTTTTTGTTGGCTGCCTCAACCGCCCCATTCATCTTCGGACGATAGGGAGAAGAATTGTGATGCTCAATTTTGAATTCCCGGCACAGCTCTGCCATCATCTTATTGTTCAAATTAGAACCATTATCAGTAATGATTCTCTCGGGAACCCCATATCTGCAAATGATGTCTCTCTTGAGAAACCTGGCAACGACCTGCTTCGTCACGTTCGTATAAGAGGCTGCTTCGACCCACTTGGTGAAGTAATCAATAGCCACTAATATGAACCGATGCCCATTCGAAGCTGTAGGCTCTATCTTTCCAATCATATCAATGCCCCACATAGCGAACGGCCATGGAGACGACATTAAGCTCAGCGGATTTGGAGGCACGTGCACCTTATCAGCATAAATCTGGCATTTATGACACTTCCGCACGAAATTAAAACATTGGGCCTCCATCGTCATACAATAATAGCCTGCCCTCAGCAGCTTCTTTACCATCGCATTCCCACTGGCATGAGTACCGAACGATCCCTCGTGAACCTCTTTCATCAATTGGCTTGCTTCTTTATCATCAACACATCTGAGCAAGACCCAATCAAAATTCCTCTTATACAAAACCCCATCCTTATTCAGGTAGAACACCATGGCCAACCTCCGCAGAGTCTTTCGGTCCTTTTTAGATGCTCCCTCAGGATACTCTTGAGTCTCTAGATAGAGCTTGATATCATAATACCACGGCTTCTCATCATCAGGCGCGGTATCAACAGCAAACACATAAGCCGGTCTATCCAGACGACCTACTTCCACACTGGGGAACTGATTCCACCACTGCACCTTAATCAAGGCAGCCAGAGTAGCCAACGCATCTGCCAAAGGATTCTCTTCTCTGGGCACATGATGCATCTTCACCTTGGTGAAAAACGTCAACAATCTCCTCGTATAATCCCGGTATGGAACTAAATGAGATTGATGCGTATACCATTTTCCGTTAACTTGATTTACAACCAGAGCTGAATCTCCATATATGACAAGGTTCTTGATTCTCAAATCAATCGCCTCTTCAATTCCCAATATGCACGCTTCGTATTCAGCCACGTTGTTGGTGCACTCGAATGTTAGCCGGGCAGCAAAAGGAATGTGAGATCCTTTCGGCGTAACCAAAACAGCACCAACACCACTTCCATTCACGTTAACGGCCCCATCAAACATCAGAATCCATTCGGATTCAGGGTCAGGCCCCTCCTCCGGGATTGGTTCCTCACAATCTTTCGATTTGAGAAACATGATGTCCTCATCAGGGAATTCAAACTTCATCGGTTGATAATCATCAATGGGTTGCTGGGCGAGGTAATCAGACAATACACTCCCCTTGATTGCCTTCTGAGAGGTATACTGTATATCATATTCTGTCAAAATCATTTGCCACCTCGCAACCCGTCCGGTCAATGCTGGCTTCTCAAAAATGTACTTGATTGGATCCATCTTGGAAATCAACAAAGTGGTATGAACCAGCATGTACTGCCTTAGTCGGCGAGCAGCCCAGACCAAAGCACAGCAAGTTTTCTCGAGCAATGAATATCTTGTTTCACAGTCGGTAAACTTTTTGCTAAGGTAGTATATGGCATGCTCTTTTCGACCAGACTCGTCATGCTGCCCCAATACACACCCCATAGACCCCTCGAGGACTGTTAGGTACAGAATTAACGGTCTTCCCTCCACAGGAGGCATCAGAATCGGAGGCTCCTGCAAATACTCTTTTATCTTTTCAAATGCCGCTTGGCAATCATCATTCCACCTGACCGTTTGATCTTTTCTCAACAACTTGAATATTGGTTCACACGTGGCTGTTAGATGAGATATGAACCGTGAAATGTAGTTCAATCTACCTAAGAAACCACGAACCTCCTTCTCTGTTCTCGGTTCAGGCATTTCTCTTATTGCTTTTACTTTTGCAGAATTAACCTCGATTCCTTTCTCGCTTACAATGAACCCCAGCAATTTACCGGACCGCACTCTGAATGTGCACTTGTTCAGATTCAACCTCAGTCTGAACTGTCTCAGCCGGTCGAACAACTTGGCCAAATCTACCAAATGCCCCTCTTCTGTCTGGGACTTTGCTATCATGTCATCAACATAGCATTCGATTTCATGATGAATCATATCATGAAACAAAGTCACCATGGCCCTCTGATAAGTAGCATCGGCGTTCTTGAGACCGAATGGCATCACCTTGTAGCAAAAAGTGCCCCACTGTGTAATGAACGTTGTTTTCTCCATATCATCTGGCGACATTTTGATTTGATTATAGCCAGAAAAACCATCCATGAAGGAAAACACCGAGAATTGAGCTGTATTATCTACCAACACGTCAATGTGAGGTAGTGGAAAATCATCCTTCGGACTAGCTCTGTTCAGATCTCGGTAGTCCACACACATTCTCACCTTCCCATCTTTCTTCGGGACTGGCACAATGTTCGCAACCCATGGCGGATAATTAGTGACAGCAAGGAAACCAACATCCCACTGCTTCTGCACCTCTTCTTTAATTTTCATCGCCATGTCAGGTCGAGTTTTGCGCAATTTCTGCTTCACTGGAGGACAATCTGCTCGCAACGGTAGCTTGTGCACAACAATATCGGCATCCAACCCTGGCATATCTTGATAAGACCAGGCAAAGATGTCGACATACTCTTTCAATAACACCACCATTCTGCTCTTGACACTTTCCTCCAAAGCAGCCCCGATTTTCACCTCTTTCTTGACCTCGTCGGTACCCAGATTCACAACCTCAATCTGCTCTTCATGCGGCTGAATCACCTTCTCCTCTTGTTTTAACAACCTGGCTAATTCCCCTGGCAGTTCACAATCTTCTTCGTCTTCTTCTTCAGCAAGATAGATTGGATTGTCGAAGTCATACGAGGGTGTAACAGGATTGTTATCAATGAGATCCGGAGAATGATCGCATCTGCATGAATGTTGATTCATGCATTGCTTAGAACCGGTGTGAGACAAATTGAAAAAAGAAAAAATGAAAACATTGCCATTTTTATTTTGTTTTTATTTTTAAACTGCAAAAATAAATGAAAAACAGGGAACACCGCTTTTAATTGAAAAACATCCTTTTATTAATGATGCGAATTTGCAAATTTAGACATGAGGTGGCCCTTACAATGGACCATTACGTTTCGGGCAACACGCATGGCTTTCATGCATATAAAACTAAAACAGGAAAAATATTACTCTTCCAACAGAGTGACCCGGATGATCTTTTCAGCCTTCCAGTTCTGGATTCCCATCCCTGGCGCGCACGGCTTTATCCACCGGTCCATGTCACAGTCAATATCAGTGTCGTCACTCATCATGCAGAAGTGATCCGGATCCAGCATTCCGGCACTAGTGAAGGTGACCGACGTACGACGTCCTCTGCCTTGTCCTGAGCCTCTATTCGGCTGATACCCCACTCCGAAACGATCTTTCTTTGCAGAAATATCCATCATCCTGCCCCAACCAGGAGCCTCTCCATTCTTCACCACCTCAGCGGCCTGCTTGTATGAAGATATGGACGGTTTCTCTTCCTCTTTTGCAAACAAAGCATTCTCCACCTTAACGGTTTCGAAAGCTTGACTGGGCGTCTCCCATATTTCGCCATCCATCTCCACGTACTTGAATGAGGACAGGTGGCTGACAAAGATGTCTTCTTCTCCGCAGACAGTGACAACCTGTCCTTCCCAGATATATTTCAGCTTTTGGTGCAAAGTCGAGGTTACTGCCCCAGCGGCATGAATCCACGGCCTACCCAACAAGCAACTATATGCCGGCTGAATATCCATGACATAGAAAGTTGACTTAAACACCTCCGGGCCTATCTTCGCAGGCAGCTCAACCTCTCCAAACACGGCCCTCTTCGACCCATCAAATGCCCGCACTATTAGATCGGTCGGAGTCAGAATCAGCCCATCACAGTTCAGCTTAGCCAGAGCCTTCTTCGGCAACACATTCAATGAGGAGCCGGTATCAACCAGCACATGCGAAAGCACAGCTCCTTTGCATTCCATTGCAATGTGTAGAGCCCGGTTATGATTTCTCCCATCCACAGTCAGATCCATGTCTGTAAAACCCAACCCATGGCTGGCATGCACGTTAGACACGACCGTCTCCAACTGGTTAATTGTAATCTTTTGAGGAACATAGGCTTTCTTCAAGATTTTCATCAAAGCCTCTCTATGCCCCTCAGAGCTTAACAACAATGATAGAATCGATATTTTGGAAGGAGTTTGTTGCAGATGGTCAACCAGTTTGTACTCAGACTTTTTGATGATCCTCAAGAACTCTTCTGCATCATCATCAATCTTTCCTTCCGACCCAAAAGGCGCCGGTGTCACATCAGGAGTACCATTATTCACCACTGCTTTCCCTTTTGCCCTGGCTAAAGCCTCAGCCTTTTCTTTTTTCTCTTTTTCTCCTTCTCCTCCCCTCAAGGCATCTGGTGCAAACAGTCTGCCACTGCGAGTGAAACCGCTGGGACCGGCATTATCCACCTTTGACACGGTGGTTTCACTAGCAGTCTGGTCTTCTACCCTCTCACCGTTGCAATACACCTCTCCACCATAATGCTACGGCACGACATCATCTTTGTCATATGGAATTGGTCCAGGTACCGTGATGGTAACTGGAGCCGCTTCAGCAAGAGTAGACAAATCCACCGGATCAAAGTAAATTGTTATGGTGGAGATCTCATCTTTCCCCTTATCAGCCTTCTCTATCAAGATACTCCCCTCGTCCATCAGACCCTGGACAGTCTTCCTCAACCATTCACACCCATTGACAGAAACAGTGCACTCAGCACAATCATCATTACAGCCCGGATTGACCCCATTCAACATCAACTGCCTCTTAACCTCAGCCAGAGGAGTCTTCAACTGATCCACACTTGACAGCCCAACTCTATTCTCTTCAGAAATGGCATTCACCCCCCTTTGACCATGCGCAGGCATGGGATTAGCATTGACGTTGGGAGATGGTGCGAAGTTGATTGCTTTCGAATCCACCAGGTCTTGAACTACGTGCTTAAAAGCTTTGCAGTTCTCTATGTTGTGTCCGGGAGCACCCGAATAGAATTCGCATTTGGCATTTTCATCATAATTAGCTGGCCTTTGATCAGGTCTCAAAGGCGCCAAAGTCCTCGGTTGTACTAACCCCAAATCCATCAACTTTTTAAACAGAAAAGAATAAGTCACAGGCGGCCTGTCGAACTGCCTATCATTCATTCTCCCCTTGACTTGATATTCGGCCCTCTGAGGCCTCTGCTGAAACGGTTGTCTTTGTTGCTGTTGAGGTTGCTGTTGTTGTTGCTGTGCAGGCTGATGCTCAGCAGGAATAGTTACCGCAGCAGTGTGCTGGAAGTAACGATCCCTACTGGGTCCCCTTTGCGCATAGACAGCACTGGTATCACCCTCCTTCTTCCTCTGACCGTTGCTGAAAGGCTTCTTCGACCCTGAAGAAGAGGCGCTACCCTGTATCTTTCCGAGCTTCAACCAGCTCTCTATCCTTTCCCCAGCCACTACTATGTCTGAAAAGTTGGTCACCGGACAACCAACCATCCTCTCAGCATAAGCCTCTTGCAAAGTCCCCATAAAGAGATCAGACATCTCCCTGTCAACTAGAGGAGGTTGCACTCTGGCAGCCAATTCCCTCCATCTTTGGGCATATTCTTTAAACCCCTCATTGTTTTTCTGAGACATACCCTGCAGCTCGGTACGACTCGGGGTCATATCAGCATTGAACTGATACTGTTTAAAGAATGCGTCCCCAAGATCTTGCCAATTCTTAATATCTGAGGACTTGAGCTTGGTGTACCACTCCAGTGAGCCTCCGGACAGACTGTCCTGGAAGAAGTACATCCACAGCTTTTGGTCCATAGTATAAGCTGAGATCTTACAGACAAATGCCTGAAGATGAGTCTCGGGGCAGGAACTCCCATTGTACCGATCAAACGCGGGCGCTTTGAATTTCTGCGGGATCACAATCCCCTCTATCATCCCCATATTTGACATGTTGACCACCCCAGGAGTGGCATAGCTCTCCAAGGCCCCGATCTTTTCATCCAGCAGCTGAATCTCTTTGTTCTGTGGTGGGGCACCATACTGACCGAACGGTTCGTTGTGCATTGAGAACTGATCGGCCTCTCTGTCCTCCTCTCTGTCGTCCTCAACCCCGAAGAAAGGTGGGAAAAGACTGTCCTTCATGTTCTGACCCGGTTGACCACCCGCAACACCAAAACCTCCAGCATTATTCACTATACCCATAGTTGTCCTCTTACCACCATCTCGAGAACCACCCAGCCCCTGGTTGGAGACACCATCCAGGTTAACACCACTATTAGCAGCAGAAGCCCGCTCGAGCTTCTCGACTTTATCAGCCAAAGCCTTCTGACCAACTGCAAAACCTTGCATGATGTTGATCAGCTCATTCATCTTGTCCTTCAGCTCAAGGATGTCAGTATTCGGGAGATCCATTAGTCTGGGAGTATTGCGTCTCGTGAAGTATCTGTGCGGGCGTGTTGAGTGCAAAGGTACAGTTCTGCGAGCACGAGCAATGATTCCTGAAATAATCAAGCACGTTAGCAACAGATACCTGCAAAATAAAACACAAGTTATTATGATCATGCATGAATGCAGTGTTTATCCACATGAGGAACATTTTGCCTCTCGATCCTGGCTTCATCGAGACAAATAATAATCCGGCAGCAATATCCTGATATTCAGCATTTGATTTCATCATACAGATCAGAGATATATGATTTAGCAAAATACCCCCAACCATGTGTGTGCTTGTGTGAGTGCATACGGGAAAGCAAATAAAGCTTGAAGATCAATCACTGAATGAAAACAAACATCACATAACAAAATGCACAATAAGTGCCATAGTCATACATCAAATCAGATACAATTCTCCATAATCAGCAAGAAATACAAGCAACAGAATTCCGTCAACAAGCCTGACGGTAATCCAACACAAATGAAAGATCTAGCCTGATGAGGGTCCCACAGATGGCCCTATCTCAGCTTCCATCTTCGCGAACTCTACGGCGAACCTGAGCTCGGTGTTCTCCTGCTGTAATCTCCCCACTTCCTTCTGGTGAATCTTCATCTGCCTGAAGTAATGATCTCTCTCAGCAATGTAATGATCCCTCTCAGCTATGTAATGATCTCTCTCGGCGATGATCTTCACATTCTCCGTTTCCTTAACCTTCAGCTTGGCCTCCCACTCGGCAATGAGAACTCGGACTCTGTCGTCTCTCTGATCCTTCACGAGAATCTGCCTCCTCTTCTGATCTTCGATGACTTTTGAAGCTCTAGCCAATCTCTCTTTGGTAATGTCGTGCTCCTTTGTTGAAGATGCCAAAGCCTGACTGACCTTCCCATAGTAGGCAGTATCCATCTCAAAGCGCTTCGCTTCTAGGGCATGTCGCTTGTCCTGATCCTCCATCTTCACTCTGATCTCCTGGTTAGCCATCTGAATCCGAGCAACACTCATCTCCAATTCCGCTTTCTCTGTAAGCAACTGATCTCTGGCTCTCTTCATCTCAAGGAACTCTTCCATACTAACAGTGGAAGTCGGACCCTCAATCATAGGACACCAAGGATCACCTCCCGGAAATGGTAGATGTGTAATCTCAATTCTCTTCCGCAACCAATCATCAAATAGAGGAAAATACCGACTGTTGACCTTGCCATAAGGGACTTTACCCTTTCTCTGGATATCACGCCACTCATCCAATACTTGCCTTAGCTTGGCCTGATTGCCATCAATCGGGAAGTAAAAAGACTCCTGGATCTCCCGCCCGAGAGGAGGACCCTCTACAGCAAACCCCATCTGTCTCCTGAGAAGCACCGGGTTGTAATTGATGCAACCCTGAACTCCCACAAGAGGCACATTGGGGAGACTCCCGCAACTGTATATAAAATCCCGTCCCGCCATACCATTATGAGTCCAAGCAATGTCAGCAGCCCGTAAACCCATCAATCTGAAGGACCACTTGACAGTAGGATCAAGATGAGCAAAAGCACCTCGGGAAGGCAAATACCCCATAAACCACCTGAATAGCAACTGAGCACAACATCTGATCAAACCACCACGTCTCTTCTCGTTCCTGTTATGAACCGAGTAGTAAACATCTCCGATCAGAGTAGGAATAGGGTTTCTCTGCATGAACAATCTGATAGCATTATGGTCCACAAAGCTCTTCTAATTAGGAAACAAAATAATCCCATAAATGCTCACAACAACCAAAGCACAAACCGTCTTCCAATTACCCATAGCAGCATGTTCCTTGGCATTAGCTTCCAAGAAACTCAAATGAAATCCAGGTAATTTCCCCTTTTCCTTCAAACCCTCCTTGATCATTTCCGGACTCAAATAAAGAGCACGGGAAATCCCAAGGACATCGGGCTCCACCCTAGTAACATGGAAAGGAATCTAATCACGAATCTGCATACCCAGGATGCTGGCATAATCCTCCATCAGAGGCCCCAACAAATAATCTGGGAACACAAAACATCTCAGCCCTGGATCATAGAACTGGAGAAAAGTATGAATGGCGCTCCTGTCGCTGTCAGTGAGTCTGAAAACCATCTTCAGAATACTACCGTATGTCTCTCTGAACATCCCCACATGATCGGGCGTAATCAATGCTATCATCTCCTTCAGCACACCAATCTCTGGGTCGAAGAAACTGTAGGCAACATCATGCTTCAAACCGGTCCTCATATCTGAACAAAAAGTCTCTCAACCAGGATCTTGATCAAAAATGTCCTGCATATGGATAAACATGTGTTAGATGCAGGTAAATGCAAGATGTAATGATGCTGATGAATGAATGCAATGCATTGCCATCCTCCAAGCCATCTGATCATCTGCACTCTGAGTTACAGCCCTGATTTCTGAACCGATCACAACCATCTGAGGGAACATGTAACCACAAATCCAACTCAAAGGTTCCGAAATAAACGGAACTGACTGATACACCATCATCATCACCAAACAATCTCTGAGCAGATACCCAATAATCTTTGAATCGGCCCGGGGAATCCTGAAATAAACGGATCCCCACTAATAAATAACACGGACAGCACTCCGGCGTCTCGGCAATAAATGACCATAAATCCGACTCATAAATAGGACCCTGATCAACGGAACCAAAAGTCACCATCTGAGTCACCAACAGAACATCTGAAAGAATCACCCTCCCCTCACAGGTAAATTCTAATCAGGTCATCCTAAGGCGGATAATAGTCTCGACAATCGGGCAGAGATACTCAATGGGTTTGCCCTTTCGGGTGTGCCATTGTAGCTCTCCTGAGATCATCTAAACCAAAGATCCGGGAAATGATCGGTCACCAGAGTCAACAGCTCAAATGAAGTAACTCAACCAAAGTGGAGTACCCCACAGAGGAAAGCACTATCAAATGAACCTCGTCCGGCTTGTGGTACATCACGTTGCCAGGCACATGTTGACCTAACATGAAGGAGGCAACATGAGACCACACTAATCCTAGGTGTATACTCGGGCCTGGGTTTTAGCCCCACTCAGAACACCCACCCCAAAACAACGGAACCACCTGCACAGAGGACGGCAACATGATAGTATGATGCATGCAAATATTTATGCAAATATATACACAGTCAGAATAATAAATGCAATAAATAGCAGCACAAGCAACCTAAACTATACTAGAACTCTAGGAGAGACTCGCTTAGGGAAGATGGACCAGCACAGGTCAACATCTTGAGTCCCCAGCAGAGTCGCCAGCTGTCGCATCCGCGAAAAACAACCGGCGGGCTGAAACAAAAACAACATAGAGCCGCCACCGTGCGTTATTTATCCCAAAAGAGGGAAAGGAAACGCTCAGAGTAAACCTGGAAAAAGCAAGGTCTCGCGACCAAAGAGAAAGGGTACGGGAGTCAGTTACGCAAGGGGAAGGTATTAGCACCCCTCACGTCCGTCGTACTCGACGGGATCCACGCTCTAAAAGAAAGAAAAGGTTGCTAAAACAAACAGACATCACACACACACACGCACCGAAGACAACACAGGTGGGGTTAAGAGGGAGAGGGCTCGCTAGGACATCGCATCCTATGCCTACGTATCTCGTCTGGAACGAGAATCAGAGCTGCCGTAGTTCGGCTCACGCACGCCAAACAGGACACACACAAACACAGGCAAACTTGGAACCCGAATGCCAATCACTGGACTTACATCGGCTTCCGAACCAAACAAACACAATCAGGATACGGACAGCCAATCGCTGGGCTTACATCCATATCCTGACACACAAGAGGGAACAAACAAACAAGCTACTAGGGAGTCGGGAACTCGAGCCTAGCAGCTGTCAAGCAAACACACACAAAAAGAAAAAAAAGTGCCCGGAGAGACCTCGCACGGTCTCCTGCCTACGTACCTCATCTGGTATGAGGATCAGGGCAACGTAGTTCCCCTGAACGGGAAAGAAATTCTAGCCAGAAACCAAGGGGAGACACACTACTAGGGAGCTGTACTCGAGCCTAGTGTTATCATGCATCATTGCCCTATGTTGTGGTTTCTATCTACTTGCACAACAGCAAGCTAATCCTAACCAGGAAAAACAAGCATGCAAGCATCAATCAAAATAAAACAAACATTCACATAGCACACACTATATCCAGTCAAGTGAGGCTCAAACAAGGGTGGACTGCCGAGGCAAGTCAACTGTACAGGGTAGTGTTCGTTCTTAACCCTGACATTGAGAGTCAGGGTGAAGCAGATGAAAGGTGAGTGAAGATGAGACTTCACAGCTCTTATCCCTGGCCAGGGAGAGCTTCGGACAAAGGAGCGTGGGTCCAGAATGGAGGGACCCTTCTACGCTCAAGACTCTGACTTGATTGTGCAACAGCACAAGATCTTGGGTTAATGTCCCAATGCATCAACACAGTGGTGTGAGCAGAGGGACGACTCAACAGAATAGCGGGGGATAGATTGCATATCCCTTGGGTTCCGCCAATTGCCTCATAGAGGTCTTTACCTGCTTGGGGACAAAAGTAAACAATCACAAACATCGCCTCTTAAGGAGGACTTCAGACATTTGCCTGGCTAAATAACAAGCCAGGTCTTCCAGACTACATGGAGACAAGAGAGTCTACCTCAACTGGTTAATACAACCAAGCAGCAGCGCAGCAAGTTCTTAAAGAACTAAAGCGACTATGGTACCTGGAATCAATCAAGCACAGTCAGTATACCAGACAAACCCAAAAGTAAACAACAAATGTTAATCTGTACAGTCAAACACAAGTTAATGCACACAAGTGCAAGCCATGAGCTCAAACTCAAGCATCAAACCCTACAACGCAAAACAAGTTAGTTTACAACATCAAACAAACTCAATTTAATCAACTTGCATTTTTCTCCTTAAGGCCTTTGCATCTCAACCTGAAAATCCAAACCAAACATGAGAAACAAGACCAATAGGCCAAGCCTAGGGTCCAAAGGAGATGAAAAATCCAAAACAGCAGGTGAAAATTATCCAAAATCACACTCAAACAAATTAAAAGCAAAACCAATTGGTCCCATGCTCATATCAATCACCATTATCATTTTATGCACAAAATATCACAAAGCATGCTATTTGCAACATCAAAAGACCAAACAGAATGATCACAATCAAATCCATATCAAAACAGCTCAATAAATTCCACAAAAATTCCAACCTAAACAGGACACATTCAATAAGTAGCATATCAATTTTCAGCTCATTTGGATCAATGGAAGTATGGAAATTAAATTCACTAAGTTCAGACAAGTTCAAGCAAGCCAACACAAGGCATCAAAACAATCATCATCTTCCAAAGATCACAAATCAGTGACAATACATGATAAATGAATGGGATCAAAACCACAATGACCTATAATGTGTCTACAATGCTCATACCAAATTTCACACTCATACAATCAATGATCAGAATTTCACAAATCAAATGGTAACATGTGTCACAAACAATCAACAAAATGACCAAACAGAGGGAAAAATTCCAATCAAATAGGAAAAGCCATCAATAAATCCAGAAAAATTCACATGTCATCTCAACATACATATGCCCATCCATGCAAAAAATTGGCTCAATTCAATGTCCCTAAGCAAGGCAAATAAAATCATGAAGTTCATCAAGCTTGGTGTGACACAAATTGTCACACCTCAATTCAAAAATTAATATCTCATCAACCAGGGATCCAAAAAGTGCAAACCACATATCAAAATCACCATCAAAGAGTCCAGAATAAGCACAAAAAATTTCATGAATTTATTTGGAAGCATCATCATTTTATGAGTGATATGGCAAAGCATGTACAAATGTGACACATTCAATCAATCTCTAAGCATTTTAATTTTTTACACGTGCACAAAAATCACAAAAATCATGATTAAATTCTACACATTACAAGGAGCATGGTGAAAAAAACCTCACAAAAATTGGACAAGAAATGAATTAGATATGGATTTTCTAAGTTGATGCATCAAAATGAAATACAATTGCAAAAAGAAAATGAAATAATAAAATGAATTAAACTAGAAATGACATTTTTGTAATTCCGCTTCAGCCAGGCCAAAACGCACCATATTACTTAATGTGTTGGCGCTCGCTTATTGGAAACTGGAAGCGGGAAACAGCAATTCGAAAATGAAATTGGCACGAACGGATCAAACACAGCCTTCCACTCGTTCTTCATCAAGAACACAAGCAGAATTTCCAGAAAATTGGCAAGAACAAATTCTCACCAAATGCTACAAACCATACATCATCGTGACCGTCTTTCAACCTAGATTAAGGATATGCAATCGATTTCTCCTAATTCTCAACATGTTATCCGGATCGATCAAAAAAAGAAATGCACATCAAACTTCAAATCATGATTACTCTCTCAATACTCAACCAAATAAAAAACTATGAGCATCATGTTAATCTACAATCAAAGACCTACACAAGCCATATAACAATTCAAGCAATGGAGAAATTCGAAACCTAACCTTTTGGAGATGGCAGAGGTTGATTTGTGCTTTTCCACGTGAAAGAAGGTGAAACAGATGAAGCTTAGTGATGAGGAAGGTGATTGCAACACGTGCTTTAGCTCAAAGATGCTTCAGGTGCAAGAATCATGAAGATGCCATTGTTGTGCAAGCTTTGGACAGTTGGAATTCTTGAAGATTTGGCCACGAATTTTGCAAAACAGTTACTCACAATTACATGTAGAGCATGGATCCACGAAGAATCAACCAAAATGATGAAGAATTCATGAAGAAATGTGAAAAAAAAGTGATGAAGTTTTGAGAGAATTTGAGAGGTTTTGATGAAAAGGTTTGTTGCAATCTTGGAGAATGTGAGTATGATTACCAATTCTGTTATAATTAAGGTTATATACCAAGCTTAATCCACCTTGCTAATCACAATTAGCAAATCCAAGTGAATTAGTGTTAATGTAGTTTTTAAGTGAAAATCCAAAAATGACCTTTTCAAATTGGCAATGTAACAGTAAAATGACAGTTCACACAAGTCATATTTGGCATTTGGAGTGTGTTGGAAATGGTTTCATGTGCATTGGCCTTGTATTTCTCAATTTCACTATCTCACACCAAAAATTCAAAAGAAGTCACTTAAAAAATGACTTTTTGCCATGATTATTTTTGATGAAATTTGATGATGCATCATGAAAGTACATGTGAAATGGGGTTTGCTCAAAGAAAGATCATCCATTTTGGACATTCCATGTGAAAGTTATGCCACTTTGAATTTAGGCATTTTTGGAAAATGATTGGACCATATCTTGTCAACCACGCATGAGAAATTCAAGTTCTTGGACTTTTTAGAAAGGTGAGAGCAAGATCTACAACTTTCATGTTGAACAAAATTTCATTTGAAGCATTTTTGGACATGTAATTTTGTGGTGAAAAACTTTCCATTTTTGGAAACTTCCATTACAAGTCACTTTCTATTTTTGGCAACTTTTCTCCTGACTTTATTTTCTTCATTCTTGATGTTCGAAATGTCAAATGAAACTTGTTTAGACATGAATGAAGTGTATCCAACCCTCTCCCACCTCCAAATCCATCAGTTCGGGCACAGTTGACCACAGTTGACTTTTTCAACTGATAGATGAATCTGGCTATGCACTGATCAAGTTGAGCCTCAAACTCCTGATGCCATGGCTCAATGATGATACCCTAGCCTCCATAAGTTCACTATAGTCACATGATGATCCCCATATCCATTGTAGACCCCATCTCCTTGCCATGCCCTGATTGGCCCAATGCAACTGATTAGGGTTGACCAGTGGTCAAAACCCTAATCTCAAGGTGTATGATCAATCACTTGAACCTCTTGGATGATATCAAGACCATGATGATGATGATGTACCATTTCAACCAAGATAAAGATCAATCTCCTTGAGAATCATAAAACCCTAATTTGAACCACCACCCTCAGATAGTTAGTGATCAGTCCAATGAAACCCTAGCTTGCATCATCAACCTCTTCATCTTCTGATCAAGACTTATGAGGATGACTTGCACAATGTAACCACATGATATGCAATATGCAATGCCTAATGACCTAAAATGTTATGCAATATGTTAAGCTAGCCCCAAGAGAGGAGGGCAAATTTTGAGGTGTTACAATAACATCCAGTTTGACATCCAGACAGTAGGCCTTATGCCAGGTCTGTTATCCTCTTGATAAACAGTCTGAAACTAAATGTTGAGTTATAGCAGAACACCCAGTGTTCTATTCCTCAGTATCTGCTGACAGGGATGAATATCATAACATCCAGTTTGACATTCAATAAATCCTGTATTAGCTAAACCTGCAGTACACTACTCAGAATATCATGACATCAGCCAAGACATCAGAGTACATCTAGATATTCTAACATACAATGCAGTCAAACAAACATCTCCACAGCATGTCATGACATCAGTCAAGACATTAGAATCCAGCTAGTGTTTTACCATACAATGCAGCCAATTAAACATCTACAGTAACGAATACCCCGCTATAGCAATTGGGAGGAGTCTTACAAACAACTTCCAAAATACCTGTTGGCTCTAAAACAATATGCTCCCGGGACAATTGTCAAGTTGGAAACATTGCCCGCGTATACACCAGACAGGACGTGTGTTGTTGGAAATGGAATATTCCACCGTCTCTTTTGGGCATATCAACCATGCATCATATGTTTTTCTTTCTGTAAACCAATTATAAAAATTGATGGTACATGGTTGTACAGGAAATACAAATGAACATTACTGATGGCAGTGGTACAAGATGGCAACATCAACATTTTTCCAATCGCCTTTCCCCTAGTTGAAGGGGAGACTGCTGAGGGATGGAGTTTTTCCTAGGAAATCTCCGATTGTATGTTGCACCTCAGCCTAACTTATGTTTGATCTCTGATAGATACCCTTCAATCATTAGTGCATATAATAACATTGATAATGGCTGGAAAAATCCTGTTTCGACGCATGTGTTATGTATTAGACATATTGCTCAGAATTTCATGCGGGAAATCAAAGATAAGACATTGCGGAAGAAGGTTGTCAATGCAGGTTACACATTATCAGAACCTTCTTTCAAACACTACCGCGAAGAAATAAGATTGTCAAACGAAGATGCAGTACGATGGATCAATAGTATTCCACTCGAGAAGTGGACCAGGGCATACAACAACAGTCAATGTTAGGGCCACGTGACAATAAATCTTGTGGAATCAATGAACTCTGTCTTCAAAGGCATTTGTAACCTACCTATAACCGCTTTGGTGAAGGCAACATATTTCAGGCTAGGGACGTTATTTGAGAGTCGACGTTCCAAATGGAGTTCAGTGTTGCAATCTGGGTAGTTGTTCAGTGATGCTTCAATGAAATTCATTAGACATGAAGCTGCCAAAGCAAACACACATGTAGTCACGGTGTTTGACCGCACTAAAGATTGGTATAGTGTTGCCGAGCCCATGGATCACAATGAGGGCATGCCGATGGGACAGTACAAAGTCGAACTAGATAGAGGTTGGTGCGACTGTGGAAAGTTCCAAGCCTTCCGTACGCCCTGCTCCAATGTCATTGCAGCATGCTCAAAGGTTCGAATGGATCCATCCTACTTTCCATTTGAAGTTTACAAAGTCAGCAGCCTATCAAATGTTTATAAAATTAGTTTTTCGGTAGTGGCAAAAGAGGATTACTGGCCAGAATATCAAGGGGACATCGTCTGCCACAACGAAGTTATGCGAAGGAAGAAAAGGGGTCGCCTAAACAGTACCAGGATTCAAACCGAAATGGATACGACGAACAAAATGGTTAGATTATGTAGTTCATGTCGTCGGCCAGGTCACAATCGTAATAATTATCCTAGTGTTAGAACGAGCACAACCAGATAAATTCACATGTACCTCTGTTGCAATATATGAAAAACTAAATTTATTTCATATTAGACGTCTGTGACGAAAGTACCATTACATAAACAATAACACAAATAATTAAAACAACTAGAATACAAGAACTATGCGATTACAACCATCAAAAATATTTTGAACATGTAATGCATCATCCTACGAACGTCTTGGTCGGTCTTAATATCCACCCATTCGCGCACTTCTCCATTTTGGTTGAACGTGGACACAAGCCATTGTATTCTTCTAATCCTTTCACCCCCTCCAATTTCTCCCTCTAACCAACTGCACAACGTCCGATTAAGACGTTCAAATGTATCTGTGTTCCAGAGCCGAATCTGTACCGAAGTCGCAATGGCGGAAAATATTACATCGGCATTTCGCTTCTGAATGTATGCAGACATGGTTTAAACACAGAAACTTGAAGGTTTGTGGGGTTGAATTAGAGAAAATATGGTAGTATGGTTGATTTTTTTGTGAAAAATATTGCATCCAAGGCGTGATATTTATACAAGGTGGACATAAAATGCATGCGCCAAGAGGGTTGACACCCAACATGACACAACATGCAGGTGCCAGAGACATTGATGCCTCCTCATGAGGGTCAATGCATGCGCCAATGCTATTGGCGCCTCCTCATTAAGAGCCCAATGCATGAGCCAATGCCTTGGACGCCTCCTTTGCTAACTTAGGGGATACGACAGTTCATCTGGCGCATCCTCTTCTAAAAGTGGTTATTTTTGTATTTTTTTTGAAATATTTGTTATTTTCGAATTTTTTATTTAAAAAATGGTTATTTTAAAAAAAATCTCATAATTGCAACTGGCGTTTCGACTATTTATAAATAAACTTAAACTTGTGTCATTTTGTTAAGAAAACCAATTCTTATACATTTTCTGCTATGTTAAAAACGAATTGTTTGAATTTAGTCTTAAATTCACTTTTAGTCCCTCTGTTTTTAATGTTTTTTAACTTTCAATCCCTTCATTTTAAAAATCAACTTTTTATCCTTTAACTTTATTTCTCTTCTAAGATAATTTAATATTTAATATTTTTATAAAAAAAATTATTAATAATTTTAATTATATTTATTTTAAAAAAAACATTATACATGTATTAAAAGAATACTTTAAACTTTGGGCCAAAGTTTTTCCACATCCATCCAACCTGCTATTGAATACTCAAAATTGTTACACTAACTATATAAAGACTAAAAGTGATTCTAATAAAAACGATGTGGGATTTGTTTTATCAACAACATGTAAGTTGCTGAAAGTATTTTCTTGCTTCATCTTGTTTCAAACTCCTCCTTCATTCCTGATAAAAGTTTACTTTACTTTTCAAGTTCCAACAAAGTATAGCATCCTCATGTCCATGAATTGAATTCTTTGACTAAAGCGGAGACAGGAGAGATGAGAAAGAATATAAAAACGCTAAAATGGATCAAGTGAAAGCATCCATGGAAAATGGTGTTCTCATTGTCCAAAAGAAGAAGTTAAGAAGGTAGAGGTTAAGTTTATTGAGATTTCTGGTTTAACTTATACTGAGCTCTGTTACTTTGTTGCTTTTGGAGAAGGATTTTTGTTGTTGAAATATTCAAGACAATTTCGAGTAAATATTTTGCAAGGATTTAGTTTGGATACTATGTACAAGTCAAGGGATCCCGATAGAAGATTTTTAAAATTTTGGCATTATTTCGATATTTTAATTGTACTAAATATCGTTTAATTTGTCAAAAACTATATTGGAAGACCAAAACTTCAATGGAGAGTCAAGTAGGCTTAGCGAGGACGATAGTTGAACCATTATAAATCAGGTGTACACTTCTCTCTCTCTCTCTATCTCTCTCTCTCTCTCTCACACACACACACACACAATTTCGTAGAAATTGCATGTTAGGTTGCTTTTACCGCTTTCCTAGAATTTCATACTATTAGGTTTTGTCTTAGTATAGATTTTTTGGTTAAGTGTAGGTTTTGTTATAATCAGTACTTTTGATTTATCTTGTTGTTGATTAAAACTTAAAATTGTGGTGTTAGAATTCATATCATATTGACTATATACAAATTACATATCTTGTGTAAATTTTCTATCAATTTAATATTTTTTTTGTTTGTTCATTTTTGTTAATTGTTTGACTTGATCTTTGTCATAATGTGTACTAATTAAGGAGTCATGTGTATATAGTGTTTGATAAGCATAATCAATTTATACACATTTTTCTTCCTCTGCGCAAACTTTTTTTTATTTACAAACTCTAATACAACTTTTCAAAAACAATTTTTAACTGGAGGAGAGAGTGCATCTCAATTTGTTCGCCCTATATATTATTTCATTCTTGCATTCTCACCAAACAAATGTAATAAAGTTAGGAGGAGAGAGTGTGCATCACTTTACTCATGATTATCTGATCAGAAACAACATCACCATAATCTTCATCTTATTGGTGACCGTCTTGATCCTGTTAAAATACTCAGCAACCTTTTAATTATTCTCCATCCATAGCAAATTGAATGCTTTTCTCAAAGTTTGTAAACAATTTTTCTTGAGTTTGTCATCACTAGCATGACCTTTGTTAAAAATTGTTGTGCCTTCTTTGTTGAAGTAGCATTCTCAATTTTCTATTTTTAGTAGCAATAATTGATGGATGAAGAGCATCGCCTTGAAATCCTTTTTTGTTCTTTTTATTATTGGAAATAACCTGAATATATGGTACATCGTTAGGAAGGTCTTGAAGATGTATTTTCACTATATCCATCATATCTTGGAACCCAACGATCACATTCATTTGTTTGACTCATCTATTCAAATTCTCGCTTTCAACGGCGGAAAGTTTCCCATTATAAAAGCTTTTAAGATTCTCTAAAAAAAATCACTGTTTAGCGAATGAACAAGTAGAGTGGACACTAAATTTGTAACACTTAGGAAACTAAGATCTTGATTCTCTAGATACCACTTGTTAGAACTATACACATACACACATAGAGGAGAAAGATAAAAAAAATTGTGTGTATAGCATTTCACATTCACATTCACTTATGATTATGTTCTTTACTTATGATCACATGATGGTTATATACATCATTGGTTGGCCTTACAATTACTAACAAGGTCCACCAACTTAACCAACTTAGTTACTTAGTTACTTGTATAAAAAATAAGTTAACTAACATTCTTCTATACTTAAATTATACTTCAAAAACTAAAATAACACATTTTAGTCTCTTAACTTAATTTAATGTTTCACTTTAGTCCCTTAACTAAAAAATGTTACAAGTTAATCCGTTAATTTCACTTCGGTTATACTATTTGATCTCTTCCGTCAATTATTGGCAAAAAAAAAAGTTAAGTTCAGGTGACATGGTGTAACAACAAGTACATTCATTGGTACAAATCTGAGTCAGCATATGTAGTTAAAAACTGATACAATGTTTAAACTGTGGAGATTTTGTTTTAACCTCCGGAAAAAAACCTCGCAGTTTAAATAGTGTATCAATTTTTAACTACATATGCTAACTCATATTTGTACCAATTGTCTTGTTGTCATGCCATGTCACACGAACTTAACATTTTTTGCCAAAAAATGACGGAAAGGACCGAATAAGGTAGCTGAAGTGAAATTAATGGACTAAATTATAATGTTTTTTAGTTAAGAGACTAAATCTAAACATTAAATTAAGTTAAAGGAATTGGTGATTAATCATGCCATTATTAATTCACAAAATTCAAAATTATTTTGACTGACGTTTTTTATTTCTTAATTCACTTAACTCATTTAAAAGTTTGAGTTTATATGTTATGTGTTATGTTTTTTGGTTCGGGTTGTCAATACTTTTTTTAATATGATATGTTTTTTTTGTTTGATTATAGGAAAATAGATGATAACCATCAAAGAAAGAGTCATGGTAGAACGATCCAACTGAAGGAGAATAGCGATCTAAAACGCAGCGGAATTTAAAATTTTCTCCTTTAGTGATCTTTACGAATGGGCATGATCAGTGATAGAAACGTTACCTCTTGTGACGATTGAAACCTTTGATGTAGATCTACAGAGCAATCACGAACGTTGAACGATGACAACGCCTCTACTCAATCCACACGAACGGATTCCTTCAATCTCAGTGCTAGCTACTACGAATGAAGGCTTTGAGTGAGAGAGAGAGAGAGAAACGAAATTGCAACTACTCAAATGCTTATGCACAAGGGTTCTATTTATAGAACCACTTGTGTGGGCTATAAGCTAAAAAGCTCACTTAAGTGTATGTCATCCATATCTTATAATATGCCAAAATCACTTAAGCGCGTGGTACCTTACCATATTTCGTATTCTACTTAAGTACACCGTACCTTACGATGTTCTACAGTTCACTTAAGTGCACTGTACCTTACGGTGTTCCTTAGTTACTCTATCTCTCATCAATTTGTCCTTTTGTGTGTGACCCTGTAGGTTTTCGCGGCATTGGTAATTATATTAAATCACGTATTTAACATAATAAACAATGAGTGATATCTAGCAACACATTACTGCTATCCAAGACACGAAAATGTCATGTGATCTGACAAATCCTTTTGTGATAATACTTATATGTACAATTACCCTTTTGCCCTTATGTCTATATTGAACACAAGGCATAGATCTTGTCATCCTTGTCCAGTTCAATATTGGGCCCATAGACATTTATCCTATTACGCAGGATGGGAAAATTCCATCTAGGTCACTCATGTCCCTTAGCATCCTTCGTGGAGTACCCATCAACTGTCTTTATGGTCATCCAGTTACGGACAATGTTTGATCAGCAATAAGGCACTCGACTCTACATCTAGGGTCCATAGTGGTTTCAGGTCGAAGGGTGGTATACACCATTATCACCATGAGAATAACTTATGACACTTTGCATAACATTCTATATAGTATTCTTATAGCGGGTCAATCCAGTATAAATATTACTCTTAATATTCATACTTATGTTTAAGACTTGATAACTCCTTATCCATGATCCATGAGATGTGATCATCAATCTATATACATAATAGTCTTAATGCTTTAATGTTATCCCACTTCACAATAAAGCTCGACTACAGATACTTTAAGAATAGTGTCCTTATGTTCAATGTGATCTCGTGATTAAGTCACACTTGATACATTAAACGGACTAGCTATTCTAGGGACTTTATTAAACAAACATAATAAAGAAAAAGCCTTTTATTATTAATAAATAATTTGATACAAGTACCAAAAGTATTGGCCTCTAGGGCTTACACCTACACCAACATGCTTTCGTTTATAGGGAGAAAGCTAGACCCTCATGGTCCGCGGTTGGGGAAACTTCATTTGATGTTGACACATTGTCTTCATGGGTTCATATGTCTCCCCCACTATCTTCCTAGATGCATGTTTCTCTATCTCATTATGAAGCCCTATTATACTTGTTGATGTCGTGCCTAATATTTTTCCGGGAAGCCCCTTAGACCTTTCATTACTACCTCTGTATACATACCATGTTTCTAGGCTTATGTGGGAAGGAAAGGTAGCATAAGTCTTTAATTACTCTTTTAAACACATGTGTTATAATAATTGAAATGTATGACGATGATGTATTCACTTTTTGTAGTACCGTGATACGTCGAAATGTTTTAACCACGGTAGGAAGGTTGCAAAGTTTTCGTAGCCTGATAAACCATGGTTTGAGGATGTCTTGCAGCTATATGAGTTGAGCGATTTATGCAAGACTCGATATGGTTATATCAACCATGGTTTATTATCTGTATTTATGGAGCGACGACACATATAGACCTCATCATTTCATCTTTCGATGGATGAGATGACCATCATACTTGACGATATATCATGTCTCCTACGTCTTCTGATCACAAAAATATTATTAGATTATTCAAGAAGTAGACTTGATCCATTGGACATGATGGTGACATTTTTAGGAGTTGGCCCGAGTAAATTCTAGCAGGAGATATATGACACCAGAGGATGTCATGTTAGATCTTCATTCCTAGTGAATTTGTATGAATACCATATGGCTCCAGTTATGGATGCTTTTGGTGATGATGCACGAGTTACATGTCATAAAGCATGTGCATTGAGGTCATACATCATGGTTTTGGTCGACACATGCATATTTATGGACAAAAGTGCAACCTATATTGACGTTGTCTACATTAAATACTTCAATGACTTGGAGAGAATTCATGAGTACAATTGTGGGAACTTGTTTGGTTTACCTCTACTCCAAGTTAGGTGAAGTTGGTTTATGAAATACGAGACAAATGAAAGCAAACAATTTTATATTTAAAGTACTTTTTGCGCCCTTACTGATATTAACTACACAACATGTGTAGTACATCCTTACGGATATTTCATATGAACCACTTTCAAGCATGAATCCACTGGCATTTTTCACGTCTCTCCGGTTGAGAATATGTTGAAGAATAATCTAAATATTTTCCACGTTCCTGATCAATCATCATGCTTAAGGAGAATCCAACGAATGAGCCATTTTGAGTTTCTCTTGACCACATAATGCCGGGTAATATCTATTTCACATTGTACGATGAGCACCGTGAGACACGACCCTTGAAGGTGATATCCTTGCACTCTTTATGGTTGGCTTGTGGGTCTCACCTTATGTACGCACATATACTTAAGTGGGTACTATAGCATTTTGGGCATCTGCAAGGCATACCCAAAGACTGCACAGTTGTTGCTCCTACCACAGTCCTCCGTAATGATATTGATGGGATATTTGTAGAGTACTATGAGCATCTGATCCTAGAGGAAGTATGTCATGTGCCAAGTCCTTGTCCATAGAGTACGGTATACCATCCAATGCTTCAAGAGTGTCACATCCTTACATGGAGTTAGATGCAAAAGGAGATCCCCCAATGCCAACTTATCAGAAGATACTAGAAGAAGAACATGCAAGAATAAACCATGTCATGGATGTGTTGTCGATATGTCACCATGCTATAGCTATTGGGATAAAGGTCGTAGCTAGATGATAGTTTGAGGAGGGAACTCTTTATATGGTCACTCTATAGGATATCTTATTATAGGCACATGAATATGTGCGTCAGATATACGCAATAGTTTTCTTTTACTTTGTATTTTGATATTATTATTTTGAAATGTTTTGTTTTATTTTATAAACACTGATGTATGGTTTACTAACATTTTTTTTAATATTGGATCTTATTTTTAAATGAAAAATGTGTATGGTTTATTGTGGAATTGATTTATAACTAACTTATAATGTAAGTTTCATTAAAAAATGTAAAAATTTCTTCTAACTTACTATCTAGGTGTGGAGGAATTGTCAAGGGGTTTGTCTGGATTTTAAAATTCTTACCCCCCCCCCCCATGTGTTCTAAAATAAAAACACATTAATGAGTTAAAAATTATCTAAGGGTTTTTATGGATATTGATATCCACACTCACCCCATTTTAAGAAAACATAGATACTTACATAAGAAATACGTAAGGTTTATCCAGAGATTAAATCCTTGTTTTAATAGGGTAGATCCGATGATTGAAATCCATACATAATTTTGAAAAAATGGGGGTGCCTCTATGATGAAGTAATTTTATTGTAAAATAAGTGTGTCCGAATTTCAATCTTTGGAAAGGAAGAAGAGAATTTTCGAGTTTCCACATGGTGCATGATGACTACATGGGGGTGTAGTGAACACCACCCTAAAGTTATAGGCATATGAGGCTCAAAAAGAGATTAGATTGAACACAAAGACAGTTTCTCTTTCCACCCTTAAGTGTTATCCCACACCACCATTAAAAGTATTGAATTTCCCCAGTGTCCAGAGATGCATCTTCGGGCGCACCTACTTTAGCCATTTCTTAGACCAAATTTAAGAAGACACCCCTATCATGTCAAAATTTAATCCGGAGATGCATCTCCGTATGTGTAAAAAGTGTGTCCGAAGACGCATCTCTGTAAACACCATTTATTCAAAATCTTGGTTCAGATACACCACTTTATTGGTTCAAATAAAACATTATTGCTCCAAACAATAACTTCTCAGTTTCACAAACTTTTTCAATACAATTCAATCACAATCTCTTCTCAAATTAAAAAAAAAACTTTTATTTTCATAAATAGAACTGCCATAATCCTTTCCTTAGTAGTTAGACTAAAAGCTTAAAGCATTCGAACGAGGATCATAATCCGCTAATGTTGAAACACTTTTAAGATATGATTATAACATTGTTCCCTAAAAACAACCAACAAATACATAGTTTTCTACCACAAACTATGGAGCTCCGATTTTCTCATTGCACTATGAGAATACGTAGGCACGAGGGTTCGAATCCTAGGCGAGCACATTAATTAATAAATTTATTTGTCCCCTTAATTAAATTGAATTGCAAGTAACCTTTAGATAATAATACTCATTCGCGCAAAGAACAATCAAAGTGATTTCCATTGATTACAACGAATGTGAGGGATGTTAATACCTTACCCTTGCATAATCGACTTCCTTACCCTTTTTCTCTTCCCATGGGTTTTATCGATATTTTCCCTTTCCTTAAGAGTAAATAAAGTTCGGTGGCGACTTTGTTGTATTTCGAGCGTGCGATGCGCTCGGGTATTTTTTGTGACGCGGCAATATACATTCATCACTCTTAGGATCCATCTTTCTTCTTTGTTAACGGTCTGCCAAGATGTAGCACTTGCTACCAAAGACATGAAAGTACTTATCATTGGATTTTCTCCCTTTCCAAAGCTCATACTGAGTTACTTTGGTGCCAGATCTTATGGTCACACGATTATGAATGTGGCGGGTTGTGTTCATGGCTTCATCCTAAAAATAGTAAGGTATATTCTTGGCATGCAACATGAATCTAGTTGATTCTTGTAAGATTCTATTTTTGTGTTCAATCACTCCATTCCGCTGAGGTGCGATAGGTGCTGAAAGTTCATGACCAATCCCTTCAGAGGAGAAAAAATCAGAGAACTTTGAGTTTTCAAATTATTTTCCATGCTCACTCTTTATATCTTACTCCCCCTTTCTCTTTGAAGACGTTAACATAAATCTTTGAACACATCAAAAGTGTCATATTTTTCTCTAATAAAATTAATCCAAGTGTATCTTGAAAAATCATCCACAAAGACATTTCTTTTCCACCCATACTTCCCACTTACATAGTTCATATGAGGTCCATATGAAATAACTTAAGAACTTTAGAGGTGTTAAGACATTTGATCTTCTTGTGAGACATCTTGGTTTTCTTACCTATTTGGTAGTCTCAAAAGATTTTGCCTTCTTCAATTTTGAGTTTAGGTAATCCCTTGATAGCTTCTTCATATATGATCTTCTTCATGCTCTTGAGGTTGAGATGAACAAGTTTTTGATGCCATAATTTGGTCTCATCTACCTTGGATATCAAGCATGTTGAGGGTTGATTCTTTTTTAGAGATATCTACATATAATAGTTATCTTTGGACCTTGAACATTTCATTAACACTTCTTGATTTTTGCTGGTAATAGTGCATTCTGATTCGTTGAAGTTCACATTTAGACCTTGATCACATAGTTGAGTAATATTGATCAAGTTAGTAGTTAGTCCTTCTACCAACAACATATCATCAAGGCAAGGGAAACTTGGATAAACCAGATTGCTTATACCTTTGATTGTTCCTTTAGTTCCATCACCAAAACTAACATAACTATTGGAGTAGGGTTTTAACTATTATAGATAGTTATTTACTCCAATCATGTTCCTGGAGCATCCACCATCAAAGTACCAATTTTCTCTTGAGGAAACTCTAAGAGATGTATGAGCTATAAGACTTGTGTCTATTTCTTTGGGTTTCCAAGCTTTCCTATCTTGAAAATTCTTGCTTCTTTTATGTTGAGCCTTGGTTGACTATATGGATGAGGATATCGATACAATCTATAAAAATAGCGCCTTATATGGACATATCTTCCACATTTATGACATTTCCAAGAAGAGTTCTTGCCTCCTCTGTACTGAGGATACACATGTGGAACAGGTTGTTAATACATATGGTCCATCATCAGAAACTTAGTTTTCTTCTTAGGAGGGACAAACTTCTTAGTGGAAATTTACATTTCTTTTCTCATGGAGTTGCAGTCAAATCCAATTCCCTTCACATTTCTAGACATCTTACCAAATTTAAATATTTCATCCAACATATTTGAACCATTGTTCAACATATGAACATATTGTGTCATATTTTCTAGCTTGGAATTTAATAGGGTGACTTCTTCTTCTAGAACTTTGATGGTTGAAATAAGTTTCTCTTTTTCCTGAAGGAGAGCACTTATAGTTTTCTTTTGTTTCTCTCCTACCATACATGCTTCCTTCCACTTAATGTACAAAATTTTGTATGTTTTAGCTAACTCTTCATTAGAGATGTCTTTAGCACTAGACTCACTATCAGATTCATATTTTCTAGTGAAAGTTATCACCCTATTAGTTATTTCTTCTTCATTCTCATCTTTAGAATCATACCAAGTAACTGACATTCCCTTTTTCTGCCACTTTAAAAACGTGGGACATTCAACTTTAATGTGACCAAAACCTTCACATTCATGACATTATATTCCTTTGCCTTTGTTTGGTTTGTATTCATCTTTGATCTTGCAATGAGTACCAATGTTCTTGAAGTTGCCTATGACTTTGTCTTTGACATTTGTCCTCGATCTTCTGTCCAATCTCATCAAGGCTTTGTTAAACTTTCTACCAAGGAGAGATATAGCATCTGAGAGACTTTCTACAGTATTCTTCTCACATTGATCTTCATTTTTTTCATTGTTAAATACAAAGGATATACTCTTGTTCTTCTTTTCAGACATGTCACTTACAGGTATCTCAAAGGTTTGTAGAGAACCAACGAGTTCATCAACTTTGATGTTGCTTAAGTCTTTGGCATCTTCAATAGTTGTAACCTTCATATCAAACTTATTAGGTAGTGATCTGAGGATTTTTATCCCCCATCTTTTCTTCATATATCTTCTCTCCTAAGGAAAAATAAGTGTCGGTTATGTCACGAAGGAGAATGTTGAAGTTAGAGATGGATTCTTCTTCTTTCATTCTAAGATTCTCAAATTTGGTTGTGAGAAGCTACAACCTTGACATACGAACGTTGGATGTGCCTTCATGTGCAGTTTTGAGGATTTCCCAAGCCTCTTTAGCTTTAGTATATGTATTTATCAATCTGAATAAGTTCTTGTCCACACCATTGAAAATAACATTCAATGCTTTGGAGTTTCCAAGAGCTTTTTCATCTTTAGCATTAGACTACTCAACTTGTGGCTTTAGGATTGATGTTCTATATTTAGAGGTAGTCATAGTGTGTTTCCAACCTTTTATTATAGTCTTTCATATTTTGTTGTCCATAGATTTAAGGAAATCACTCATTTTAGCCTTCCAATAATCATAGTTGGTGCCATCCAAGACAGGTGATATACTGACTGATCCTCTTTTCTTAGTATTTTCCATTTGAAAAAGATATACTTTCCTTGGAGCTCACTCAAATAGGATAGGGTTCCTTCTCTAATTCCAATTGTAATTTTGTTCTTAGTAGGACAAATGTTGGACACAATGTCTGAGACAATGTGCACAACATGCTTATAACAGATTAATAGATAATAGGAAATAAATCATAAAGCAATAAAGAACAAAAAGGATTGTTAACCTAGTTTGGTGCAACGTCACCTACATCTAGGAGGATTTTAACCCAAGAAAGGAAACTCACTCTCAATAGTATTAGTACAAATAGTCTTAGATGAACAACCATTGCTCAATGCCTTTATTCCTAATATTACTTGTGTCTTTCTATTTAGGCATGCCCTAAATATGAGAACCCTATCACTTTCTCTTAATCACTAATCCTAGTGATCAATACATAAAATAGATTTAAGGATTATTGAAATACATTTCAACTAACAAAATAACCTATATGCCTTTGATAGGAAACTTAGGCGCTATAGAGGTGCATAAATAACAACTAGAACAAAGAATCAAAGAACAAACCCTAACAAACTAAATCTTGAATACTCGTGTGTGTCTTCTTTGATAGGAATGAGTCTTCTTATATAGAAACCCATTTGTTGGGCTTGGGCATTTGATTTAAAAACAAACAAATTTGATTGATGCAGATTTAATTTTGATGCAGATTTGATTTATTTATTCATTAATGTCAACCAACAGATTTGATCTCCTTTAAGTTAATTTGGTCTTGGACAATCTTTTCAGCAAATCTTCTTTAAAAATATATTGCTGAAAGATACACCTCTTAAATAACAAATCTCCAGAAACACGCGTGATTTACTCACAACTCTGACTACAGACTGAGGCCAGATGTTGGACACATGCTGGAACATGTTGTCCCATATGATGCCTTTTCATAAATTACATCTTGTATTGATCATATTGTTTTACCAAAAGCTGTCAATTAAAGGAACACCAGTTTTTGTAATAATTTTTTCATTACTCCTTGGTTCCACAAGATTCTTCCCATTTGATGGTCTTAAAATTTTACATACATATGGAGGCCATGACTGTAATTCTGCCAAATTAACCTCATTTTCTTCATCAAAGTCAAAAACTACACCGAGTTCTTGATAATTATCAACTTCCTCTATGTAGGAAATATTTTCCTTCCCAGGGTGTCGATTTATTATAGCCTTTTCTAATCTAGCTTTTTCTTCCTTCAAGTGGTCAACTTGTCTAACCCTTAGGTATTAGGTATCTAACTTATTCCTAACATAATAGTCTAAACCACTTGCAGCCTTTTCGACTCGCTCATGTTCAAGCACTTGAGTAAAGCACCTTGACTTCATTAATCTGAACCTATTGAGATGATCATCGATTGGTTCATACGATTTTTCATTTCACACTAGCTAACCTTTTATGCTAATTTTTTACTGCCCCATATAGAGTTGTTGATGTGATACTCTTTCTAGTTGATTCAAATTATGTATGGAGTTTGGTGGGAGAGTAGTGAACCATGTGAAATCATTATTGGTCAAAGAATTTGAGAAGTATTTCATATTTAAATTTTCATTATTATCTAAATCATTGGTTTCTAATTGATATCGAGCAATGTGCTCAATAGTGGACTCACTAATGTCAACTACAAATTTAGTAAACTTAGGGATTTTCTAACCTCTAGGGAGTTTAGTTTGTAAGACATATTCAGATAATGCAAAAATAAAATTTGGCCTATGAAGACCAACATTAAGACAATTTTTAGTTATGATTTGTTCAACCATATTGGTTATGTTATTATCCCCTCAAAATTATGTCGTTGGACTCTCCTAACTACATTACTTGCGTATTCATTCTTGTTTACCAACACCACATCTTCAACTACCCTGGGTCTAAGTTGTTCGATTGGTTGATGCATAACTTATTATTGCAATTGGTTATTATGAACTAGCTAAATGGGTGTTGGATAAGCACCAAAAATGTCAGCAATTCAACCAATTTGATGTGCTAATTGTTGGTAGCTATGATTTGTATTTTAGATCAAGGATTGAAAGGCGTACTAATTTGTTGGGTAAGCATGTTAACCATTTCATGGTTAATGTCATCCATTTGTTGTTTTTCAGCCAATATATAATTATTAGTTAAATGTGGAATAACTTGAGGGATGTATCCCATTCTTCCCTAAGATTGACCCATTCAACCAAGTTTGTTTATAGCAGATCTTGATGCCATATATGGATTGAAAAGAGAGACATTATCTGCGTACATTGAAGCATTTGTTTGTAGGCCCGACATCATTGCAGTCGGCGTGCCATATGGATACTCCCTACCACTAGGGAAAGTGTAAAACTTGGAAGGAGTGAAGGCATGGTACCTCCTATAGTGGTTGGTGTAACCACTTGGTTAATAGGAAAAATAGTTTTTTGTATTGTTGGTATCATCATTTCTGGTGTCGTAGTCGAAACTAACGTCTGAATCACGACACGAGCAGTTACTCCAACGGTTGTTGAAGTGCTTACACCTTCAACCGTCATTTCGATTGGTTGTCTTTCTACATTTTGAGCGTTATTATGGGGAGGAGGAACTCCTTGAAGAGATGAATTTCCTGATGGTCTAGACATATTAACAAATTTTCCATTCCTCAGGCGCATAAACGCTCATCAGTTGGCAATATTTAGATGTGAAGAACGAAAACAAATATAAAGCACATACACTTTTTGCAGAAAAGTTAAAGTTTTGCAGAAAAGTGTCCAACTGGGTGTGCCAATTTGTTTACTAGTTTTTTCAGTAAACAATCACGAATTCTAATTCACTTGTACGATCAAACTCGAAAAATTCTAAAGGACACTTTGTATTAAAAGTTTCAAAAAATGTATTAGTGCTAAAAGGTTTTTCAATGTAAAGACTCAAAGAAGTATATAAACAAGTGTTTAAATGGATAAAGCAAATAAAGAAATGTATAATAATAAAGCAATTTGATTTAAAAAATGATTGAATTAAGAGTGGGACGCAAGTTCATACATTTCTCACAAATTTATTATCTTTCTGACTCAGATGTGTGAATTCTAAAGAAAACAAAATGAAATGTGAACTCTCCTTACGACATCGAAATCTACTTATGAACTAGGTACATCAATAACTGTCAACGACGGTCATCCCTCAAGAATTTGACACGTATCATGCTACGCGGGATTTTACCTTCTGATGTGTTTCCACGTGTCTTTGGTTCTTAAACCGTTATTGCTGCCGAAAAGGTCCTTAAGTCACCCAATCATGTCAGTAAAAAAGTCCACTTGTCAAATTTGTTAAAGTTCCCTTGGTGTCGAAATCAACACTTAGCTACCTACTCTTAGCATTTATACACATCTCATATCTCATACTCATGTTGAAATGCTGAACAAAAAATCTCAGGCTAACACCCTCCCCTAGGCTCACAACCTATTTTTCTAAGAAGCGGGTCACCTAGTCACTGCTTGAACAAAAGGATCCCAAATCCCCACTTTTTTAGGATTATCACCAATCGGGAGGCCCAGATCCTAGAACGAAAAGAAACCTACTTTGCAGTGTAAAAACTCCTCAGCCATAACCATAAACTCACTAATCACATTAACCCCAAAAATACTACTCTTAGAAAAGTTATGCTTAAGCTTCGAAGCAAGCTCGAAGCTCCTAAGAACAACCTTAATAGACAACAAATTATCCTCTAATGGAACCCCTACGATCAAAGGTTTCGCATTCTGCAAACCTATTATTCAAATTGATGGCACTTGGTTATACGGCAAATACAAGGCTACTTTGCTCATGGAGGTTGCACAAGACGGCAACAACAATGTCTTTCCCATTGCCTTTGCTCTTGTTGAAGGTGAAACGGTTGGTGGATGGGGTTTCTTTCTTCGACATGTCAGAACGCATGTGGCTCCACAAGCCAATCTCTATTTGATTTCTGATATACATGCTACCATTGAGAGTGCCTACGACAACCATGACAACGGATGACATGATCCTCCTTCTACCCATGTTTATTGCATCAGACACATTGCACAAAACTTCATGCGTGCTATAAAAGATAAGAATCTTCACAAGAAGGTGGTGAATGCTGGGTATGCTCTAACTCGGCCGTCATTTCAATATTATCGTGATGAAATTAGACTGTCTAATGAAGACGCATGGAGATGGCTAAATAACATACCAGTAGAGTAGTGGACAAGGGCATTTGATAGAGGTTGTCGATGGGTGAAGGAGAATAGCGATCCAAAATACAACGAAATTTAAAATTTTCTCCTTTAGTGATCCTTACAAATGGGCATGATCAGTGATAGAATCGTTATCTCTTGTGACGATTAAAACCTTTGATGCAGTTCTAAGGAGCGATCACGAACGTTGAACGATGACAACACCTCTACTCAATCCACACGAACGGATTCCTTCAATCTTAGTGCTAGCTCCTACGAATGAAGGCTTTGAGTGTGAGAGAGAGAGAGAGAGAGAGAGAGAGAGAGAGAGAGAGAGAGAGAGAGAGAAACGAAATTGCAACCTGTTTTTCAAATGCTTCTAGACAAGGGTTCTATTTATAGGACCACTTGTGTGAGCTACAAGCTAAAAAGCCCACTTAAGTTTATGTGGTCCATATCTTATAATATGCCAAAATCACTTAAGCGCGTGGTACCTTACCATATTTCATATTCTACTTAAGTACACTGTACCTTATGATGTTCTACAATTCACTTAAGTGCACCGTACCTTACGGTGTTCCTTAGTTACTCTATCTCTCATCAATCCGTCCTTTTGTGTGTGACCCTGTAGGTTTTCGCGGCATTGGCAATTATATTAAATCACGTATTTAACATAATAAACAATGAGCGGTATCTAGCAACACATTACTGCTACCCAAGACACGAAAATGTCATGTGATCTGACAAATCCTTTTGTGATAATACTTATGTGTACAATTACCCTTTTGCCCTTATGTCTATATTAAACAGAAGGCATAAACCGTGTCATCCTTGTCCAGTTCAATATTGGGCCCATTAACATTTATCCTGTTACGCAGGATGGGAAAATTCCATCAAGGTCACTCATGTCCCTTAGCATGCTTCGTGGAGTACCCATCAACTATCTTTATGATTATCCAGTTACGGACAATGTTTGATCAGCAATAAGGCACTCGACTTTAGATCTAGGGTCCATAGTGGTTTCAGGTCGAAGGGTGATATACACCATTATCACCATGAGAATAACTTATGACACTTTTCATAACATTCTATATAGTATTCTCATAGCGGGTCAATCCAGTATAAATATTACTCTTAATATTCATACTTATGTTTAAGACTTGATAACTCCTTATCCATGATCCATGAGATGTGATAATCAGTCTATATACATAATAGTCTTAATGCTTTAATGTTATTCCACTTCATGATAAAGCTTGACTACGGATACTTTAAGAATAATGTCCTTATGTTTAATGTGATCTCATGATTAAGTCACACTTGATACATTAAACAGACTAGCTATTTTAGGGACTTTATTAAACAAACATAATAAAGAAAAAGCTTTTTATTATTAATAAATAATTAGATACAAGTACCAAAAGTATTGGCCTCTAGGGCTTACACCAACAATGGGGCCACATGACAACAAACCTTGTGGAATGCATGAATGAGGTATTCAAAGGAATTTGAAATCTGCCGATAACCGCCTTGGTAAGATCGACATATTATAGGTTGGCTTCTACATTCGCAACCAGAGGTGAAAGATGGAGTCCGGTGTTAATGTCCGGGCAAGTATTCAGTGAGTGTTGCATGAAGGTCATGAAAGAGGAGAGCATCAAAGCTAGCACACACGCTGTAACAGTCTTTGACTGTCATAGGCAAAATTTTAGCGTCCAGGAAACAATGGATCACAACGAGGGGATACCAAATTTAGCATATGCTATTAGACTAAACAGAAGTTGATGCGATTGTGGAAAATTTCAGGCCTTCCGCATTCCTTGCTCCCATGTCATTGCAGCATGCGCTTATGCTCGTCAAGACGCTTACAACCATTTATATGATGTGTACAAGACCGTCACCGTCATGAATGTATATAATCAAAGCTTCTCGGTACTACCAATGGAGGAATACTGGCCTCCATATGAAGGTGATATAGTTTGACACAACGACGAGATGCGTAGAAAGAAAAAAGGAAGGCCAAACAGCACACGTATCAGAACAGAGATGGATTCCACAAATAAAATGATAAGATTACGTAGTATCTGTCGTCAACCAGGACACAACAAGAACAACTGTCCCAATCGAGGATCATCATCTGGGTCTTAAGCTTTTTGTAACATTGTCTTTCTGTAACCTTCAATCATTATATATCATTAACTTTTTGTTACAACGAGGTTCACAACAAACATCAGTACAAAATAAGCTATCTGAAAACATAAATATTTCTAACTGATTACAACAATCAAATTGATGTCATCTTGACCGAACATCATTTCCCTAGCATCCTTATCAGTCTTCATTCGCACCCAACCAAAGATACTGTCGAGTCTCTCAATACTTCTAATTTTTTCCCCTTCTGGTATTTTCCCATCTAACCAACAAACCAGCTCCCTCTTCAGTTGATCGAACGTAGTGATGTTCTAGAACAACATCAGCATCTGAGGTTTGTCTCTCGCATAAATCATCTTTCCGTATCGGCGACGAACACCAAACATGATTGCCAAATGATTAATTGAGATGTGGAACAATGACTCGCACAACGCATCTATTTATAACACAAAAATTACTACACAGGGGCGCCAATCCAATTGGCTAGGGCATATGCCCTAACCAATCCAATTGGTGTCTCCATACAATTTTTAAGAGGAGTCTCCAATTCAATTGGCGACTCATCCTAAAAATGGGGTAGTTTGGGAATTTTCTTAAAATCAGGAGTATTTTGGGAATTTTCTTAAAAGAAATGAATTATTTTTATAAAAAAATCGACATTTTCACCCAAATAAAGAGAATACAAATTTTTGTGCGGAGCCACTGAAGTTCTTGATTTCTTTATTCTTTCTAACAAAACCAAACAGAAGAAGTACACAACTCAATTTTTTTTCCCTTCCTAACAGGTTTCCGTCGTCATACATTCGACGGTTCCAAACAACACGTAAATATTTGTCATCTCAACATGCAAATCTTATAACGTCGCATTCATCACACATAGTGCCAATTGAGTAATTAATTTGTTCTTTTTCCAGATACTGAAATTTCGTATCGACATAGTACTTCATTTTAGGTAAAATGTCATGAATCACCACATCACATCTTACCATACCATATACTAATAATGATGTTGGATGGGACCATAATATGTCATGATCAATGTCTCTATCAGTTTCTTAGTGATGGCATGTTTACATCATCATCATCTTTCATCATATGGTGTTAAATTGGAAAAGATTACCGTTAAGATTCGTTTTCGGGTTTTTCTATTATAAGCATTATTTTGGACCCGTTTGGTGATTATTAGTCAGGTAATTCCAAATACTATAGCTCAAAAAAGATTAATTAGTACAAGTATATAGCTAGATTTTCCGATTGTGAAAGATGTAGGAGTATAAGAAAAGAATGCTCATATTGACTGATTTAAGAATTTGATAAAAGATGGAGATATGAAAGGTCATTTATTGGGGATATGTCAATAAAATATGAATTATTATATTTTATTTGAATATTATTTCACTTATCCTATTTATAAGAGAAATTTAATTTCTTAAAATTTTTTAAATAATTATTATATCTCATTTACGATACATTTCAGAATACACGGACTATTCAATGAATTTTTTAAAAAAATATTTCTCTTATTGATCCATCCATTTAGTCTAATGTAAAGTGTTGGTTACTGACTTTCATAAAATGTGTTTGATACAGATTTCGTATTCTAGCATTTTGGAGAAACATATACTAATATTTGAAAAATAGAAAAAAAAATCGAACACATTAAAAAAAGTAAAAGAGAAAAAAATAATAATAAGGAAGAAATTTTTACCACATTACCACATTTCCCAACTTATTCACTAACATATTACAATTCAAGTTATCATGGTTTCAAACAATTTTTATTTAGTACTAGACACTCACTAAATGCGGCAAATTTACCGAGATAACCCACTTTTTCGAAGAAATTCCCAAAATAATCCAGTTTTCAAAAAATTTCCCAATCTACCCCACTTTTAGGAGGAGGCACCAATTGGATTGGCGACCCCTCTTAAAAATTGCAAGGAGGCGCCAATTGGATTGGCTAGGGCACCTGCCCTAGCCAATCCAATTGGCGCCTATGTGTAATTTTTAAGAGGGGGCGCCAATCCAATTGGCGCCTCCCTTAAAAAAGCCTCAAATGAAAAAACTTCCAACATGAAAGTTGTAGATCTTTTCAAGACAATGAATTTGGATATACATTTTGCAACATTTGGAGTTTTTATGAGAAAGTTATGGGCAGTTGAAGTTGGACTTCTGAGTTTTTTAACTGTTATCTGACCTATAATGTATTGCATTATTGCATGTGTTTATTTTAGGAATATGAATTTTTGTCCAACATAACATTTGAAGTAGACAACTTAAATTTTCCAATTCAATTGGTCCCACCTCAAAATAATAAAAAATGAGTGAGTTAGGTCCCTGCGAACTTCACCCAAAATTAGGGTTTCTGTCAAAATGCCCTATAATGTTTTGAAATGAATGATAAGCTTCCAAGTTTCAAATGGATTTTTGATGAACATGAAAGTTGTTCATATAGCGACTGTTGTTAAAACTTGAATGGAGGCGCCAATTGGATTGGCTAGGGCAGGTGCTCTAGGCTAGGGTAGGTGCCCTAGCCAATCCAATTGGCGCCTATGTGTATGTTTTAAAAGGAGGCGCCAACTCAATTGGCGAGTCCCTCATAAAATGCCTTTTTTGTCTTATAAATAGATGCGTTGTGTGACCTATTGTTCCACAACTCATATAATCATTTGGCTATCATGTTTGGTGTTCGTCGCCGATACGGTAAGGTGATTTATGCGAGAGACAAACCTCAATTGCTAATGCTGTTTTGGAACATCACCACGTTAGATCAACTGAAGAGGGAGCTGGTTTGATGGTTAGACGGGAAAATACCAGAAGGGGAAAATATCAGAAGTATTGAGAGACTTGACAGTATCTTTGGTTGGGTGCGAATGAAGACTGATAAGGATGCTAGGGAAATGATGTTTGGTCGAGACGACATTAATTTGATTGTTGTAATCAGTTAGAATTATTTATGTTTTCAGATGTTTTGTACTGATGTTGGTTATGAAACTCGTTGTAACAAGAACTTAATGATATATATTGATTGATTGTTACAGAAATACAATGTTACAAAAAGCATAAGATCAAGATAAAATGTTACAAAAAGCTTAAGGTCTAGATAAAATGTTACAAAAATCTTAAGATCTAGATGATGCTCCTTGATTGGGACAATTGTTTTTGTTGTGTCCTGGTTGACGACAGATACTACATAATCTTATCATTTTATCTGTGGAATCCATCTCTGTTCTGATACATGTGCTGTTTGGCCTTCCTTTCTTCTTTCTACGCATCTCTTCATTGTGCCAAACAATATCTCCTTCATATGGAGGCCAGTAATCCTCCATTGGTAGTACTGAAAATCTTTGACTATATACATTCATGATGGTGTTGGCCTTGTACACATCAGATAAATGGGTGTAAGCGTCTTGACGAGTATAAGCGCATGCTGCAATGACATGGGAGCAAGGTATGCGGAAGGCCTGAAATTTTCCACAATCGCACCAACTTTTGTGTAGTTTAACCGCGTAGGCTAAATTTGGTCTCCCCTCGCTGTTGCCCATTGTTTTCTGGACGCTTAAATTTTGTCTTTGACGGTCAAACACTGTTACAGCGTGTGTCGTAGCTTTGATGCTCTCCTCTTTCATGACCTTCATGCAACACTCACTGAATACTTGTCCAGACATTAACACTGAGATGATGTGTCAATCCTGCAAGACAGTGTGACTTGATATGTCAACCAGGCAAGCTATCAAAAAGGTAGTCATCAGCATGCAGGAGACAAGACAGACACGTGTCGGACACCTAAGATGGTCAGAGATGATGTGTCAATCATGCAAGCCATCCATAAGTGAGTTGTTCAGCATGCAGGAGACAACAATGCCACGTGTCAGACATGCAGAAGGTGGCGCCAATTGGTTTGGCGCCTACCTTTAAGGCTTGTACATGGTCGCCAATTTGAATGGCGCCCCCATGGAGTCAGTCCTCGAAACCAAGCATTCAGAACTAGCCTTGCATGCATGTACCCTATGGTGTCGCCAATTTGAATGGCGCCACCTCTTTAATATTGTACATGGTTGCCAAATGAGGTGGAGACACCATGCAAACACAATTTTTTATGCACTCCTCCATTTGCCTATAAATTCATCCACTCCTTCAACAATTCTTCCACACCAACATTCTCACTACTTCATCTACATTTCTCACTACTTCATCTACATTACTTCTTTTACAATTTCATCTTCAACAAAATCTTCCATTTTCATCTACACCAACTCCCCAACAATATGTCTTTACTCACAATGGGCGAAGCACACAGAGGAACAGTTGCAAACATCGCGACATACGTAAGTTTTTTCTTATACTTATTTTTTATGTTTCATCTCCACCAACCCCATTTTATTTTGAAATACCGACTTAGTCAAGTGTTACATTATTTCTATTATAGGATGTCTCAAGGTTTCGCACTCGAGTCCACGAATTTGTCCCAATGGACCCGATGATTCAACCTTATGTTGAACTCGCCGGTTTTGGTCACATTAGCAAAATTATGTCTTGGTCTATAGATAACAAGTTAATTCTAGCCTTATGCGAAAGATGTAGGCCAGAGACACACACATTTTGGTTTCCAACCGGTGAGTGTACCGTGACGTTAGAAGACGTCTACATGCTTTTAGGACTACGAATTGAAGGCAAAGCTGTTAATGGTAAGACCAACTATGCAAATTCAATTTGCATGGAGCTTTTAAACACTGATTTGTTAGATGATAATGCTAGGGGACAAGGTATACTACTCTCACGCCTAAAGTCATATTATAATAGTTTTTATTTAGATGAGCATTCTACCGAAGATGCTCGAATCATCAAAACTAGGTGTTACATTATGTTGTTACTAGGATCCTTTTTATTTCCCGAAGGTAGTGGTTCTAGCATGCATATTATGTACTTACCTTTACTTAGACATATAGATAGAATAGGTAGTTATAGTTGGGGATCCGCATGTCTAGCCTATCTCTATAGTTCGTTGTGCAAAAACTCCCACAAAGATACTTCTACATTTTCTGGATGTGCTGTTTTGCTACAAGCATGGGGATGGTCAAGACTACCGTCTCTAGCACCGGTCAATAACAACCCCTTCACTTTTCCATATGCAAAAAAGTAAGTTGTTTAAATTGCTATATCTTTACTTCCTTCCTTACAGTTTATTACCCATAACTAATTTATTTTAACTTTTTGGTGTAGATGGTCGGCACGCGGTATGAATTACAGCAGATGTCCGAGACACTGTATTACTCAATATCGCAACCTGTTGGATCACCTTCGACCGGCAGACGTAAGCAAAATAATTTCATTATTTCTTCATATTATGTTGACTTTTTCTACATTCATTTAAATCCTATCGTCTTTAACATTTCAGTTCATTTGGCGTCCATACCTTAATATGGATCATGAGCATCAGATCAACCCTGAAGACGCAGTCGTATGGACAACATGCACACCGATAATACGGTTCACAACAGTGGAGATGCACAACACCGATCGTGTGAAGCTGCAGTTTGGTATGGTCCAGAATATCCCAGATCCCCCAGCTAGCCTAGGAGAATGGCATATGCGTAAAGTGAATGACCAATGGAACTACAACCCTTGGCAAACCTTCGCAAGATCAGAGTGTCGCAAGTGGAAGCACCGTCATGACCATGTCTTAACTGGCGCAGTCATGCCAAATGAGGTAAAACCAAGTCGTACTTATATGGCTTGGTATAGATCAGTTGGATTTCAATTCATCGCCGATGATATGTACCTCTACGACCCACGCCAGACAAGTTACACACAAGAAGGATCAACATCTAACCCCCAACAACATTCTCAACCCGGTTACTCCCAACCACCTATCCGACAAACTTTCCGTTCCACAAACACACAAACATACAACCAAAACATGCCATTCACCCAACCCCAAAACCAAGAACATCCCCCATACCACCACCAACAAATGGACCATCAACCTTCGACCGAACATCGCTTCGCACCCACACCATCACCCTACCAAAGTCGCCTTAGCCAAAACATTAACCGCCCCATCACCTACCGTAGCCAAGAACCCCAAACATCACAATACCAAAACATCCCACAACCATATCTCTTCCAAACACCCCAACAACCTTTCCAACCTTTCCTAGACCCATCATTGTCACCCATGTCTCCCTTCAACCGTCCCGGTCGCCCATCCATGAGTCAACCACACCCCAACTTCTCTGGCATGGGTCATGAGCTCAGCTACGCCGGTACACCATCATTGAATACTGAAGACTATGCTGACTTGGCTGAATACCTCAACGGATCTTCTCCTGTAAGAGGTAATGACGCTCCTGGACCATCAGATGAACAAACACCGGTGCAGAATCGTCAACGTGGGTTAGTGTCGCAACCTGAAAAATACAGTGCGCGAAAAAACAACCGGCGAAAGAGAAAGACAGGAGAGTCGCCACCGTGCGTTATTTATCCCAAGGGAGGGAAAGGAAACGCTCGAAATAAACCTGAAAAGAGGGAAGGAAAAGACAAGGTCTCGCAACCAAATCTTGGGTTCGGGAGTCGGTTATGCGAAGGGAAGGTATTAGCACCCCTACGCATCCGTAGTACTCTACGGGATCCACTTACGCGGTTTCTGTTTAAAGGGTGTGGTTTTGCCTAATGTGCTATTTACTAAAAAGGTTAAGAGAAATGACTCGCGCGGATGTCGCATCCACTGCATACGTATCTCATCTGAATATGAGAATCAGAGTCTTCGTAGCTCGGCTGACCTACGGGTTGGGGGTAATTGTGCTCGCTAAGACATCGCGTCTTATGCCTACGTATCTCATCTGGAATGAGAATCAGAGCAAGCCGTAGTTCGACTAACTACGGGGTTATGGATTATGTTACGGGGTGAACAACGTTACTACGCAATCTACCGGATGCTCGACCTTTGGAGACTTACTCGCCTGTAGTAGAAGGAGTAAACGTGTTGCTTTGGGTTTTAGGTTTTGTTTGCGTTGTAGGAACGCGCATGCAAAGAGGAAGTCCTAGGCGGAGGAACAATGCTACCTAAATTGGCATGCAAACGGGAGGCTATGCGAAGCCTCGCATCCTATGGGGAAATAATCACATCACACAAAACATATATCTTGAAATAGAAAAAATGCCACCAAGGGGCTCAAACATTGCCTCCTATCGAGGTCTTCCAGCTAAGAAACAGTAGAAATAAAAGGGAAGAAGTAAAATACCACACGGATCAAGATCCGAAGTTACAGCAATTAAAGGATAAGCGACCCTGAGATTCTCCCGAGCTGATGCCATCAAAGAAAACCAATCAGTACGGGAAATCGGAATAAACCTCCGGAGGGTATCCCTGCGAGAATATGTGAGCCCTCACAAAAACTCAACAAAAGGGGTTAGGCAAGCAGGATGAAATCAAAAGATAACAAGGCCATGGCAACACAAAGAACAGGTTAGAACAAAACGGAATAAAAGCAGATACTGTCACATTCGCGACTGCTTCGCCTAGCGAAAGCCTAGCGAAGCTTCGCTGCGTGCTCGCCTAGCGAAGCGGCTAGCGAGCACCTGCGGGATTTGGATTTCCCCTTGGTACCTGCACGATGTTAAAGATTCCAGATCCTATGGCATTCACCTCATAAACGAAATTGTTAAACAGTCAAGGCATAAATCACATATTCATACACAAATATAACCCTGTGGGCCAAACCTGAGGTTACTTCATATATTCAGTATTCAACCCGAGGCATAGAGTAATAGGAACAGAGGCATACCTGATGAGAGACCTGTTAAAATTGGAAGACAAGGCCGGATTGGCGAAGCAACGTTTAGGGTTTGCGTGAGGCGGAATGAACTTCTCGGGGCTGCCCGAAGGTTGCTGCAGAGTAGTTCCTAGGTTTGAAACTCCACGTGAACTCCAAGTCTATTTCTCAGGGAATTTCCAAGTGTCTGAAACCCTACTGAAACTCTTATATTTATAGCTGATTTTTGTGGACTTGTGGGCTTGGAATGAGGGAGACCCAAAATTTGTTATATTTTAATTATTTATTTTAATTTTTTTTTTTTTTTTTTTTTTTTTTTTTTGAAAAAATGAAGGGTAAATTTTGGGGTATTACAGCTGCCCCTATTCAATCAACTGGAGACCCGAAAAGAAGATAGCGGCGACTTTCGCATTCGAGGTATCAAGGGATTGAATACAATAAAAGCCCAAAAATTTGCACTGAAGTGAAGTGAAGTAACAATGTCTGTCAAAATCGGCAAAGAGGTGGTCTTGAAAGAAGAATCCGTCTGGTACGGTGAAAGTCAGTCTGAATATCGAAAAAAGAATGTTAAATTGGATACCAAAATAAATGGTAACACAGAAATAACCATGGCCTGAATGCCGCTCATCAGTCTAAATACTGGAAAGGATTTCGATCTGATCATCGGAACACTGGCCTGGACGCCACTTCGATCTGAATATCGGAAAACTGGCATGAATGCCACTTCGGTCTGGATACCGGAAAACTGGCCTGAACGCCACTTCGGTCTGGATACCGGAAAACTGGCCTGAACGCCACTTCGGTCTGGATACCGGAAAACTGGCTTGAACGCCACTTCGGTCTGGATACCGGAAAACTGGCCTGAACGCCACTTCGGTCTGGATACCGGAAAACTTCATGCCTGTCAGTATTGGCAGAAATAGGGAATGATAATAGAGGCGGCGCATGGGCCAATGACACTTGCTGGGGATAACAAAGGTAAGTCATGAACAATCTTCAGTCTGAGTACTGGAAACAACTTCTAGCTTATCACTTGGGATACCGAGAATGTTTTATGCTTACATGCGTATGTTTGAATTTTTCAATGGCGTAATGCTCCATGAAAATGGAAATGCTACGCGATTTGGAATGATGCAATGCAATATGATTCTACATGCAGGGATGCGAAATGCTGGGTAGAATGCCAAGTTGAGGCAAGGGGATCTACTGGGGAAATGATCACCATCTTCTGGACCCTGGCAAGGCTGTTGGAGATGCACAGCGCAAAGAACTCTGTGGGGAGATGACTAGCCATGCGGTGTTCTGGCCATACCGAGACTCTGATCGGGGAAAGAATGACATTGGAAGCCTGCTGCTGAGGAAAGCTACAATGGTTCTGGCAACCACGATTTGCGAGAGATGACTCAGCAGGGGGAGCAAACACTGATACGGTACCGAGGTTCTGCTTCAAGGAAAGAACCCATGGATCTGGCATTGGGATTATCGATCTGGCATCGAACTTTAATGAGCAGCCACTTCTGCTGGGAAGATACAGTCTGGCACTGTCAACTCCGCTGGGGAGTGTATGTCCTGAAACACCCGCTTGGGGAAATACGGTGGTGAGAACCTGCTGGGGACTGAAGAATCCAACACTCTGATCAGCTCTGCAGGGATAAGACACCGAATTTGTCTGTTGGTGACTTCACTGGGGAAGATATTCACGATCATCTGCAAGGGGATTTTAAAGAAATGCCCCGAGGGTATCTGTTCTGAATAGACGATCCAAGGCACTCAAAATTTACAGCAATTTTAAATGTTTACTGAGCATGTACCTGTAAAGCCCTTATGTGTCATGATGCAATGTTTATCAAAATTCGGACGTCATTTTCGCAAACAAAACAGTAAAATGAAAATGAAAACAGAGATATACTGAATAACATGATTTTATTGATTGAATGGCCTCTGAATAGGCATTTACATTAAGAAGCAATCCCTGGAAAGAGGTAATCGCACAATAGATAAAACAAAAATTAATCTAATGGCAATGTGAAGTGGATTTCTATTGGGTTCCAATTCTGCTATGACTTGCCCGTCTTCAAGATCCTCCAGATGATCAGCTTTCTGAAAGAGTGATTGGACTGTTTCCTATCCTTCAAAAATTTCCAGTCATTGGCACGAGATGAGATTCAGAGCTACTCAGAACGCAGTCCTTCGCTTAATCCCTAACTTTTGCCTGGATCGCCCTTTTCGGGTTTTCGATCCACCGGGATACCCATTTTTGCCTAAGTTGCCTTTTCAGGTTTTCAACTTACCGGGTGTACAATCTTTTTTTATTTTTTTTTGATCCCTAATTTTTGCCCGAACCTTTCCATTTTCTTAGTTCGCCGGGATGCCCATTTTTGCCTGGACTATTCTTTTTACTGTCCAGCGGGTCTATTTTATGCGAAGTATTTTTTAACTGCGTCTGAGTTCACAGGGAAGCGAAGTCTTCACCCTCCATAGTTGCAAGCATTAAGGCCCCACCATCAAAAACCTTGGTGACAATATACGGTCCATCATAGTTAGGAGTCCACTTGCCCCTGTGATCTGTCTGAGGAGGAAGGATCCTTTTCAACACTAAATCTCCGACTTGGAAACAACGAGGACGCACCTTCTGATCAAAAGCTCTCTTCATCCGACTCTGATACAACTGCCCATGACAAATGGCTGCCATTCGCTTCTCTTCGATAAGACTCAACTCGTTGAACCTTGTTCGAATCCATTCAGCTTCATCTAACTTGACATCCAACAGGACTCTTAGAGAAGGAATCTCCACTTCAACAGGTAGGACTGCTTCCATACCATACACCAGGGAGTAAGGGGTTGCCCCGGTCGACGTACGTACTGAAGTACGGTACCCATGCAAGGCGAAAGGTAGCATCTCATGCCAATCTCTGTACGTGACGACCATCTTCTGCACAATCTTCTTTATGTTCTTATTTGCTGCCTCAACAGCGCCGTTCATCTTAGGGCGGTAAGGGGAAGAATTGTGATGCTGAATGTTGAAGTTCTGACACAACTCCTTCATCATTTTGTTGTTGAGATTAGAACCATTATCAGTAATGATTCTTTCGGGAATCCCATAGCGACAAATGATTTCTTTCTTGATGAAACGGGCAACCACATGTCTGGTGACATTCGCAAATGACGCTGCTTCGACCCACTTGGTGAAATAGTCGATGGCAACAAGGATGAAGCGATGCCCATTGGAAGCAGTCGGCTCAATCTTTCCAATCATGTCAATGCCCCACATAGCAAACGGCCACGGCGAAGACATCACATTCAGAGGATTCGGCGGTACATGCACCTTATCAGCATAAATCTGGCATTTATGACACTTCCGAGCATACTTGAAACAATCTGATTCCATGGTCATCCAATAATAACCCGCTCTCAACAATTTCTTAGCCATTGCATGTCCACCGGCATGAGTACCGAAGGAACCTTCATGAACTTCCTGCATTAACATGTCCGCCTCGTGTCTGTCCACACATCTGAGCAAAACCATGTCGAAGTTCCTCTTATACAACACATCGTCTTTGTTTAAGAAGAAACTGCCTGCCAATCTTCTCAAAGTCTTTCTATCATTGTTGGATGCCCCTGCAGGGTACTCTTGATTCTCCAGAAAGCACTTGATATCGTGATACCAGGGCTTGTCATCGACTACCAGTTCAGCAGCAAACACATACGCGGCCCTGTCAAGGCGCATCACATCGATCCTGGGAGCATGGTTCCAACGAATTACCTTGATCATGGAGGATAGAGTAGCAAGTGCGTCTGCCATCTGGTTCTCATCACGAGGTATATGATACAATTTTACCGTTGTGAAGAAAGTCAACAGTCTTCTCGTGTAATCTCTGTAGGGGACCAGAGTGGGCTGGAGAGTATTCCAATCACCATTCACTTGATTAATCACCAGAGCTGAATCTCCGAAGATGTCCAGAGTCTTGATTCTCAGATCAATGGCTTGCTCAATGCCCAAGATACAGGCCTCGTACTCAGCTTCATTATTTGTGCACTCAAAAGTCAAACGAGCGGTGAAAGGTATGTGGGCACCTTTCGGAGTTGTAATGACAGCACCAATTCCACTTCCTCTAGCATTGACAGCCCCATCAAACAACAAAGTCCACTTTTCGTTCGGATCAGGTCCCTCCCCAACAACTGGCTCTTCACAGTCTTTCATCTTGAGGAACATGATGTCTTCATCAGGGAATTCAAACTTCATCGGCTCATAATCATCAATCGGCTGCTCGGCAAGGTAGTCTGACAGAATACTACCTTTGATGGCCTTTTGCAACGTGTACTGAATATCATACTCTGTTAAAATCATTTGCCAACGAGCGACCCTTCCGGTGAGAGCTGGCTTCTCGAATATGTATTTCACTGGATCCATCTTAGAAATCAACAAGGTAGTATGGTTCAACATATACTGCCTCAGTCGGCGAGCAGCCCAGGCCAAAGCACAGCAAGTTTTCTCAAGCTGCGAATATTTGATTTCACAGTCGGTAAACTTTTTGCTAAGGTAGTATATGGCATGCTCTTTTCGACCAGACTCGTCATGCTGTCCCAATACACACCCCATCGAGTTCTCAGTCACTGATAGGTACATTATCAGAGGTCTCCCAGGAATTGGAGGTATAAGGATTGGAGGTTTCTGTAAATACTCTTTTATCTTCTCAAAAGCCCTTTGACAATCTTCATTCCACCTGATAGCCTGATCTTTCCTCAGCAATTTGAAAATTGGCTCACACGTGGTTGTTAGGTGAGAGATGAACCTTGCAATGTAGTTCAACCTCCCTAAGAAACTACGAACTTGCTTCTCTGTTCTTGGCTCAGGCATTTCCTGTATCGCTTTTACTTTGTCGGGATCCACCTCAATCCCTTTTCCGCTAACAATAAAACCCAGCAATTTTCCCGATCTCACCCCGAAAGTGCACTTGTTCGGATTAAGTCTCAGTTTGAATTTCCTCAAACGCTCAAACAGTTTCTGCAAATTCAACAAATGTTCTTCTTCTGTCTGAGATTTGGCAATCATATCATCAACATAAACCTCGATTTCATGATGAATCATATCATGGAACAGAGTTACCATAGCTCGTTGATATGTTGCTCCGGCATTTTTCAGACCAAACGGCATCACCTTGTAGCAGAAGGTGCCCCACGGGGTTATGAAAGTTGTCTTTTCCATGTCTTCTGGTGCCATCTTGATTTGGTTATAGCCAGAAAAGCCATCCATGAAGGAGAATACCGAGAACTGAGCTGTATTATCCACCAAAACGTCGATGTGAGGTAATGGGAAATCATCTTTAGGGCTAGCTCTGTTCAGATCCCGATAGTCGACACACATCCGTACCTTTCCATCCTTCTTAGGTACTGGGACGATGTTTGCAACCCATGGCGGATAATTGGTGACTGCTAGAAACCCTGCATCCAACTGCTTTTGCACTTCTTCCTTTATCTTGACAGCCATCTCTGGTCTTGTTCTTCTGAGCTTCTGCTTGACCGGAGGACAACCTTCTTTGAGAGGCAAGCGGTGTACCACGATGTCTGTGTCCAGCCCAGGCATGTCCTGATAAGACCAGGCGAAGATGTCAATGTATTCTTGCAGCAATTTAATCAGCCCTTTCTTCACATTATCTTCCAAAGCAGCCCCTATTTTGATTTCTCTCTTGGCGTCTTCGGTGCCGAGATTAATCACTTCAACAAACTCTTGATGCGGTTGAATAACCCTTTCCTCTTGTTTCAACAACCTGGCAAGTTCTTCAGGGAGTTCACAATCTTCATCATCCTCTTCTTCAGCTTGAAAGATTGGATTTTCAAAGTCGAAGCGAGCCATAGCAGAACCGTTATCAATAGGATCCGGTGATGTGCATCTGCATGAGTGATGGTATGTGCTTATGAGTGTGAAAAAAAATGTGGAAACTAAACAAAACATTGCCATTTTTTTTATTATTATTATTTTTTTTTATTATATTTTTTTTTGAAAAACTGCAAAAAATAGAAAGACAAGGAACGAAATATTTGAATGCGAAAAGACGTCCTTTATTTATGATAAAAAAATGCAAGTGTCACATAGACGGGCCCTACAATGAGTCGTTACGCCCTGGGTGGAACGTAAGACTTGGATATGCATGAATAAACAAAGAAAATTACTCTTCAAGAAGAGTGACTTGAATAATCTCTTCAGAAGACCAATTGTTGATGACTTCACCCGGGATCCTCGGACGCACCCAGTTGTCGATGTCGCAGTCACTATCCCCATCTTCTTCGTTGACAGCAGAGACTTGACCATACTGAATGATGCCAGCACTGGAGAAAGTGATCGGCCCCTGAAGTGTTGAAGTTGTAGAAGTCAGAGCTGGCTGGTATCCAATCCCGAACTTATCTTCCTTAACTGGTAATTCCAACAGACGTCCCCAACCGGGAGCAACACCTGAATCCACCACGGCCTGTGCCTGCTTAAAGGATGAGATAGAGGCACCCGCTTTAACCTCTTCCACCGGAGCTGCATCCTTGATTTGAACTGACTCAAAAGTCTGACATAGAGTCTCATGAATTTCACCTTCTACTTCTACATACTTGAATGTAGACAGGTTACTGACCAGGATGTCCTCCTCACCACAGACGGTGATAATTCGTCCGTTGACCGGAAACTTAATCTTCTGATGTAGAGTTGAAGAAACTGCCCCAGCACTATGGATCCAAGGCCGACCCAGCAGGCAACTGTAGGAAGGACTGATATCCATCACGTAGAAGACAGTGTTGAAGGTTTGTGATCCGATCAGAATTGGCAATTCTACCTCTCCAAACACCGATCTCTTAGAACCATCGAAGGCTCTCACCATAAGATCTGAAGGTTTCAAGACTAAACCCTCTACTTCTAGCCTCGACAGGGCCCTCTTGGGTAGCACATTGAGAGAGGAACCTGTATCCACCAGAACATGAGATAACATGGTGTCTCTGCATTCCAATGAGATGTGCAGAGCCTTGTTATGATTGCGTCCAGCTGGTGTTAAGTCAGAATCAGTAAAACCCAACCCGTTGCTTGTATGGACATTGGCAACGATCCCTTCTAGTTGGTTCACTGAGATCTCCTGAGGTACATATGCAGCATTAAGAACCTTCAGAAGTGCCTCCCTGTGTGCCTCCGAACACAATAGGAGTGAGAGAATGGATATCTTGGACGGAGTCTGAATCAACTGATCGACTACCTTGTAATCGCTTTTCTTTATGATTCTTAGAAACTCGTCCACGTCCTTTGCAAAAGTGGGCTCAGAACCATCTTGGGGTGCAGAGGTACCCTCATTCACGACTTGCTTGCCTTTGGTTTTCGCCACAGCATCAGCATTATCAGCTTGGGTAACCGGTGGTGAGAGCAATCTACCACTCCTGGTGAATCGCCAGATTCCACCAACATTATCCACTGCGGGACCTTCAAGTTCAGGCTTCTGACCCTCTTCTACTTTTAGTGGCCGTTCCACCTTATGATCGTGCGTATACACGCTCCCCCCATAATGCCACGGAATGGCCCTTTCACTGGTGAAGGGTAAAGGACCAGGGGTTGTGATGGTCATAGTAGGTCGTCGCACTGGTGGCGCGGGTTGCGCTTCTGGCACACTGATCTGATTAGTTGGATAGAAAATAGTTATAGTTGCAATGTCACAGTCGTACTCAGAAACCTCATTTGTTGGAGCATAAACATCCGAAACATCGGAATCAAGTTCAAATACAAAAGAGTCAACCATATTGGAAAGAGTAAATACATCATCATGGACTGCAGAATCAGCAGGAACAACATCTAGGAACTCTTCAGTAGCACCTTCAAACCCTTCTTCCTCAACCCCTTCCATAGACTCTCGGACAAACAAATCTTCAACCTGGAGGATACCCTTGTCGAGCAAGGCCTGGATACCTTGCTGTAGTTTCAAACAACCCTTCTCCTGTGCAGCACAATCCAAACAAACTTTCCCACAACCGGGGAAAACATCGGCCTTCAGCAAGCATCCTTTGATATCCAACAATGGTGTCTTCAACTTCAACACATCCTCAATGGACTTGGCTTTTCCCTCTATCATGTTAACGTTCGCACCACCATGCTGGGGCATGGGATTGTTAACGACATTCGGAGCCGGTGCAAGGTCGATGGCCTTTGAATCTATGAGGTCCTGAACTACGTGCTTAAAAGCTTTGCAGTTCTCAATATCATGGCCAGGTGCCCCAGAGTGGAAGCTACACCTAGCGTTGGCGTCGTAACCCACCGGAAGTCTACCAACAGGAGGAGCCAGAGTGCGTAATTGCACAAGTTGTAGTTGTTGAAGACTAGAAAGCAACTGGGCGTACGACATTGGAATAGTGTCGAAACGCCGGTCCATCATCCTTTGTCTCTGTTGATAAGCGGGTCTGTTACCCGGTTGTTGCTGCTGTTGATACTGAGCTGGTTGACGCTGCGGTGGTTGTTGTTGTAGTGGCGCTGCAGCTGGAATGGTCACCGCCGCAACGTACGGTTGTTGATGATAATTCTGAAAATTATTCCTTCTAACACCTCTGTTCTGATAGGAAGCCAAAGAATTCACTCCCCCCTCTCTTTGCTTATGCCCTCCAACGAACGACTTTTTTACCCCTGACGAAGATCCTCCTCCACTTTGGATCTTGCAGGTCTTCAGGTAATTCTCCACCCTCTCTCCGGTAGAGACCACATCAGCAAAGTTGGAAGCATTGCACCCCACCAGACGCTCCAGATAAGGTTCAGGCAACGTATTCATGAACATGTTGGCCATTTCTTTCTCCAGCATAGGGGGCTGAACACGGGAAGCTGTCTCCCTCCAGCGTTGAGCGTATTCCCTGAAGCACTCATTGCTTTTAAGAGACAGATTCTGAAGTTGAGTTCTGTCCGGAGCCATGTCTGCATTATACTGATACTGCTTCACGAAGGCCTCCGCCAAATCCCTCCAGCAACGGATGTGGGCTCTGTCCAGCCTCATATACCATTCCAAGGATGCCCCAGCTAGGCTGTCCTGGAAGAAGTACATAAGTAGCTTCTCGTCATCAGAGTATGCAACCATTTTACGGAAATAGGCTTGCACGTGAGTCTTGGGGCAAGAGTTGCCCTTGTACTTGTCAAAAACCGGGACTTTGAATTTCGGTGGCACTCTCACACCTGGGACTAGCCCCAAGTCAGCAACGTCTACTCCCAAAGGATTCTGTCCTTCTACTGCCTTCAACCTCTCTTCCAATCTCCTGAACATGGGGTCTACGCCATGACCCATGCCAAAGTCTTCCTGAAGTGGGGGAAACTGATCGTCCTGATCATCATGAACGGGTTGTTGACCGGGGTTGGCGTGCGGGATCGGGATAGGCCCTGGTCAACTGGGTCCGTTAACCTCTCCAGCTGGAGGATCAGTCACTGTCTCTGGTTGAGCAGGGGGATTCCCCTGTATTATCTGCCTGAGCTCTTGTTGTCCCTGAGCCACCCCTTGAACCACATCCATGAATTGGGTCATGCGGGCCCTCATCTCAGCGAGCTCTGCTTGTACACCTTCCATTGCTCTCTGTTGATTCCTCCGGTACCGTATCGGTGAATGCCTGAGTCAGCTATCCTGCTAATGGAACACCAAACAATATGAGAACACCGCAGCGGTACCTGTTATGCAAGATATGACAATGAACATGTAAATGTAATGACATGTTTATCAATTCCAAAAGGTATTCTACCCCCTTGATTCCAGTCTCACATCAGGTGGGTAGTGCAAGAAGGCCGAGTCATGGATAAACTTCTGAGATCAAGATGTAATAAAGGGAAACCATCATACAAATGAGTTCAAGGAAAGGGCCTTAGCCAAAAATACATCAAAGGAGGATCTCCACAACAAGCCTGTGGATCATCACTACATAACACCAAAGCAGTAAGTAAAGAGAGGAACAAGCAAATCAGAAATCAGCCTCCTGTATGCAATCCATAAGGACCGTTCCTCACTTCATCCAGAAGCGCCACCGTGTCAGGATGCTCTGGAGATTCTGTCAAACGTCGGATAAGCAGATTCCTCTTGCGAATGATCCTATCCAGTTCGTTGATGTGTTCTCTGTAGTAATTCCCATCATCTTCTCCAAATACCTCTTCAAGTCTGGATTTCTTCAAACTTGCCAGCGTCTTGAGTTCTTCGATATATCCTTGAGCCTCATTGAGTTGATCTGTGATATAACCATTAGTTGATCGGGTACACAGCAGCTCATGGTTCTTCCCCTTCAGCAAAGTCTTCAATTTCTCTATCTGACCAGTCAGTTCAGCCACCGTCTCTTCCTCCTTTGTCTTCCGAGAAGTTGAAAATGCATCCCATCGCTCTTGCCACCCAGCTAATTTACCACGAGCATCCATTAACTGCTGCTTGACTCGCCTCAACTCAGAACTGGATGATCTCAAGGCTTCGTCTGTCTTCCTGAAGAAATTCACCTCCACAGCAAATTTCCTTTCGGCTTCCTCTTGCAATTTGACGGCTTCCTCCTTCTGATATTCGGACTCATGGAATCGATGCATACAGTCTTGCAATTTCTCCCTTAACTCCGAGTTCTCGATTTGAAGTCCTTCCGTGGTGTTCTTCAACTTGTCATACTCCTCTCGGCTCACCGTTGCTGACTGCTCGAGAGTAGGTGAATACAAGGGTTCTTCAATAGGAAACGGTAGACCAAACTCTTCGATTCTTCCTTGAAGCCATTCTCCATACTGAGGGTAAGCTCTACAATCTCCTTTCCCAAGAACAATTCTTCCTTTCTTGATCACCTTGAGCCAGGCCTCAGCTGCCTTACGGGATACCGTCAAATCAGGCGAAGAATGGAAAAACAGAGACTCTTCCACATCCTTTTCCACCGGCGGAGTTCTTAAGGCATATCCAAACTGTCTAACTGCAAGAGAAGGATTATAGTTGATTCCTCCTTTTCTTCCTACCAACGGAACATTCGGGAAGTTCCCACAACTGTGAATAATATCTGCCCGAAGCAAACTCCGGTCAGACCACCAAGAAATATCTTCAGCTCTCAACCCCATCAATCTCTTTGACCAACTCAACGAGTCCTTGACATCAATGAATGTTCCTGACTTGGGTAGGTGAGAACTGAACCACTTATAGAACAAAGGCGCACAACAATTCAACAATCCTCCTTTTCTATTCTTATTCCTGTGGTGCACTGAATGAAAGAAATCTCCCAGCAAGGTCGGCACTGGATTTCCCAACACGAAGAGGCGTATGGCATCTACGTCTATAAATTTGGCAACATTAGGGAACAAGACAATCCCATACACACAAAGAGCCAACACAGCATTGAAACCCCTCTGGTCACCATCTTCAAGCTTCTTCTTTGCTTCTCCCAATAAGAAACTCAGATGAAAACCGTTAACTTCTCCCTTCTGACACATATTAGCCTTCAAAACTGATTCCCTCAAATATGTGGTTGAAGCAACCATGCTGAGATCGGGCAGACACTCCGAGCTGTAGAATAGCAACTGTGACTTGATGGGAATTCTGAGAAAACTGGCAATCTCCTCCAAAGTAGGGACCAAAACATAATCCGGGAATGTGAAGCACCTCAATGGAGGGTCATAGAACTGCAGTAGTGTGAAGAGAGCATCATGTTGATCTTTGGAAAGAACCGCGACGAAACTTAGAATTAAACCGTAATCCTCTCGGAATCCTTCTAGAGAACCAGGATCCATTAACTTCATCAGTTGTTGGATGGGCTCCAAACAGACCACCGGAAACTTGTAGGCGACGAGTCTCTTTCTGCCAATATCCATCTTAAGAGAACCAGGAAAAACCCCGACCGGAATCAAGAAGAAGATGTAAACCCCCTAGAAATGGATAAACATGTGTTAAATGATATGAATGCAAATGATGTGATGATGTGAATGTAATGCAGCGGCGTGTCAATCAGGATTGCTGTATCTGCTTAAGCATTTGTCAGGTTGCACTGTCTGAAGAGAAAACCACTGAGGAATATAATACGAGATCAAAGCACTGCTCCAGAAAACCGGGTTGGTCGGAGGTTAAGGTTTCCTGAATTTAGCCCGCCCCTCACTGGTAGGTTCTAAGAACAGAAGTTCGTCAACTTCAGCCCTTCAGTCGCGAATAATACGTTTACCATTGAAGGTTTGGCATTATTACGGAATAAAAGACCTCCACTGACTCCCCTCAACAGGACATCCTAAAGCAAGTTCCCAGTCTCGGGGTCCTCGGATTGATCAGCGAGAATGCGCCCACCAGAGCTAACATAATCACGTCTCGGAGGAGAGGCCTCGACTGAGTTCTCGGGAAATGGTCACCAGAGTCGACAATTTCTAGGGGAATATTATGTCGTTACGGAACATCCGTAGGACATAGTATATCCAAGAGAAACCTCGTCTGGGTGTGGTTCTTCACGAACGACTTAACGCAGCAACATGCCACGCAAGCCTCATGAACATCCACTCTAAAACCTGTGTGTACACTCAAGCCTGGGTAATGGGATTATCTCTCGTAGAACACCCCATCCCAACAAACAAACAAACAGCAGCAGATACAGCAAACATATGTACATGAATGCAATTAGGCAAATAAGTAACTGCACAAAAGAATGAACACTCAATAAACAAGAAAACACACAAACTAGGAGGGACTCGCTTAGGGAAGATGGACCAGCAAGAGGTCAACTTCTAAGATCCCCAGCAGAGTCGCCAGCTGTCGCAACCTGAAAAATACAGTGCGCGAAAAAACAACCGGCGAAAGAGAAAGACAGGAGAGTCGCCACCGTGCGTTATTTATCCCAAGGGAGGGAAAGGAAACGCTCGAAATAAACCTGAAAAGAGGGAAGGAAAAGACAAGGTCTCGCAACCAAATCTTGGGTTCGGGAGTCGGTTATGCGAAGGGAAGGTATTAGCACCCCTACGCATCCGTAGTACTCTACGGGATCCACTTACGTGGTTTCTGTTTAAAGGGTGTGGTTTTGCCTAATGTGCTATTTACTAAAAAGGTTAAGAGAAATGACTCGCGCGGATGTCGCATCCACTGCATACGTATCTCATCTGAATATGAGAATCAGAGTCTTCGTAGCTCGGCTGACCTACGGGTTGGGGGTAATTGTGCTCGCTAAGACATCGCGTCTTATGCCTACGTATCTCATCTGGAATGAGAATCAGAGCAAGCCGTAGTTCGACTAACTACGGGGTTATGGATTATGTTACGGGGTGAACAACGTTACTACGCAATCTACCGGATGCTCGACCTTTGGAGACTTACTCGCCTGTAGTAGAAGGAGTAAACGTGTTGCTTTGGGTTTTAGGTTTTGTTTGCGTTGTAGGAACGCGCATGCAAAGAGGAAGTCCTAGGCGGAGGAACAATGCTACCTAAATTGGCATGCAAACGGGAGGCTATGCGAAGCCTCGCATCCTATGGGGAAATAATCACATCACACAAAACATATATCTTGAAATAGAAAAAATGCCACCAAGGGGCTCAAACATTGCCTCCTATCGAGGTCTTCCAGCTAAGAAACAGTAGAAATAAAAGGGAAGAAGTAAAATACCACACGGATCAAGATCCGAAGTTACAGCAATTAAAGGATAAGCGACCCTGAGATTCTCCCGAGCTGATGCCATCAAAGAAAACCAATCAGTATGGGAAATCGGAATAAACCTCCGGAGGGTATCCCTGCGAGAATATGTGAGCCCTCACAAAAACTCAACAAAAGGGGTTAGGCAAGCAGGATGAAATCAAAAGATAACAAGGCCATGGCAACACAAAGAACAGGTTAGAACAAAACGGAATAAAAGCAGATACTGTCACATTCGCGACTGCTTCGCCTAGCGAAAGCCTAGCGAAGCTTCGCTGCGTGCTCGCCTAGCGAAGCGGCTAGCGAGCACCTGCGGGATTTGGATTTCCCCTTGGTACCTGCACGATGTTAAAGATTCCAGATCCTATGGCATTCACCTCATAAACGAAATTGTTAAACAGTCAAGGCATAAATCACATATTCATACACAAATATAACCCTGTGGGCCAAACCTGAGGTTACTTCATATATTCAGTATTCAACCCGAGGCATAGAGTAATAGGAACAGAGGCATACCTGATGAGAGACCTGTTAAAATTGGAAGACAAGGCCGGATTGGCGAAGCAACGTTTAGGGTTTGCGTGAGGCGGAATGAACTTCTCGGGGCTGCCCGAAGGTTGCTGCAGAGTAGTTCCTAGGTTTGAAACTCCACGTGAACTCCAAGTCTATTTCTCAGGGAATTTCCAAGTGTCTGAAACCCTACTGAAACTCTTATATTTATAGCTGATTTTTGTGGACTTGTGGGCTTGGAATGAGGGAGACCCAAAATTTGTTATATTTTAATTATTTATTTTAATTTTTTTTTTTTTTTTTTTTTTTTTTTTGGAAAAAATGAAGGGTAAATTTTGGGGTATTACAGTTAGGGCCAAGGGTTAGGGTAGCTAGGGGATGTGGGACCGGAGGTCGGTTAGGTGATCCCGATCATCACCATTAGGATTCTTTGTGTAAAATCCAAATTTTATTAATATCAATTCGTATTATGTCAAATTTATCTTTGTGTAAACTCCAAACATTAGGTTTCTTTCATAATTCTAAAATAAACACATATCATAATACAAAACATTATAGGTCAGAAACCCTAATTCAAGGACTTGTTATTGTTATGTTGAAGGGCTTGAATTTGGTCCCTTTTGGCAAAATTCACATACACATGTTTTGACAGAAACCCTAATTTTGGATCAACTTCGCAAGGACCTACCTCACTCATTTTTAATTATTTTGAGGTGGGACCAAGTTCATTGGAAAATTTAAGATGTCTACTTCACTTGTTATGTTAGACAAAAATTCATAACTCTAACACAAACACATGCAATAATACAAAACATTATAGGTCAGATAACAAATAAAATGTCAAAGAGTCCAAGTTCAGGTGCCCATACCTTTCTCATAAAAATTGCAAATGATGCAAAACTTTAGTCCAAATTCATTATCTTGAAAAGATATACAACTTTTATGTTGAAGATTTTGTCATTTGAGGCTTTTATCATTCAAACTAAAGGGCTTGAAGTTGGTCCCTTTTGGCAAAATTCACATACACTTGTTTTGACATAAACCCTAATTTTAGGTCAAGTTCGCAAAGACCTAACTCACTCATTTTTAATTATTTTGAGGTGGGACAAAGTGCATTGGAAAATTTAAGATGTCTATTTCAAATGTTATGTTGGACAAAAATTCATATTCCTAAAAGAAACACATGCATTAATACAAAACATTATCGGTCAGATAATAGTTCTAAAACTCAGAAGTCCAACTTCAACTGCCCATAACTTTCTCATAAAAAATCCAAATGTTGCAAACTTTATATCCAAATTCATTGTCTTGAAAAGATCTACAACTTTCATGTTGGAAGTTTTTTCATTTGAGGCTTTTCTAAGGGAGGCGCCAATTGGATTGGCGCCCCCTCTTAAAAATTACACATAGGCGCCAATTGGATTGGCTAGGGCAGGTGCCCTAGCCAATCCAATTGGCGCCTCCTTGCAATTTTTAAGAGGGGTCGCCAATCCAATTGGCGCCTCCCTCTAAAAGTGGGGTAGATTGGGATTTTTTTTGAAAACTGGGTTATTTTGGGAATTTCTTCGAAAAAGTGGGTTATCTCGGTAAATTTGCCACTAAATGCTTTGGAAGGCGTATTGAAAATTTTAAAGAGACCGTTAATTGCAATGTATGGTGCCTTAAAGAATTTATAGGTCCTCCTAATTCATTGAAAACCCATTTGAAATGTATTTTTATTAATTATGATTTATTTTGTACTTATAATAAATTTAATATTAGTTAATCATAATTAATTATAATTGATTTTTTGTTTAAAAAATACAAAAATATTTTTATAATTTAATAATAATTAAAAAAATAAATAAATAATTAATTAATAAATAAAGCAATAATATATTAAAGAATTAATTAATTAAAATGATATTTATTTATTTAATGGTAATGAAATTACATTAAAAAAATATCTACTGTTGGTTGAGTTTTACCCGATCGTGGCAAGCGGCAGTTGATTCCACATAGAGGAGCCACTCCGTATTGCATAGTCCTTTTAGGTTGTATTTGGTTTTCATCAATATTTGGAGAACGAGTAGAAGTCCTCGCGTCATTTATATGATTCATGAAGTCAGCGACCATATCATCAGTTAACTCCATCGCTGCATTACCATAATTTAATGTGTTTCCCTTATAATTCTAGTTTGGTTGGGTAGTAGTTTGGATTGAGTTTTGAATGAAGGGGATGTAGTTTTGTTGTTCCTGGGATGAATTTGGGGTGAATGGTTGTGATGGAAAAAAAGGGATTTGTGTTTGGGATGTTTGGAAGTTATTGTATTTTTGCGGGATAGGTTTGCGTGCATGAGTATGAGATATAGTGTGTGGTGTGTGGTGTTTGTTGTTAGGTGTTGAAGGTTGTTGGGGTAAATTGTATGTTTTGTTGTTGAGTGTTATAAGTGTCTGGGTTAAATTGTGAGTTTTGTTGTTGTGCATTTTGGTAATGTTTGCTTGGGGTGTAAGGTGGTTATGTTGAGTGTTATAAGTGGCTGGGTTAAATTGTGAGTTTTGTTGTTGTACAATTTTGTAGTGTTTGCTTGAGTTTTGTTGTTGTTTATCTGTATATTGCTTGCTATCAGGAATGAGATGAGAGCATAAGGTGGGAGAGAAGATAAGTTTTAAATCAGTGTGCTCGCCAAGGATTTGGGCCTTTGTGCCTACGTATCCTCATACGTGAAATAAGGAAGTCAGACTTCGTAGTTTGGCTCACAAAGGAACATTTGTTTGGTTGTTTTTACTGAATAGTATTGACATTCGTGTGCTACTGTTCAATTGCTTGTATACTTTGTCATGGGAGCAGAAAGTATTTGCTTGTTTGCAGTAAAGTGGACACGCTTGGTTCGCACTTTAGCAGTTAAACATTACTTGCCCGCACATGGAGGCTTAAGCTTCATTCACGGTAGAACGGAAGTAACACGTTCTCATTGAAAAGTTTTGATGAGAAAGCCCTAAGGCAATAAATGATTTGATTTGTTGGGGTTGATTTTTTGTACGGAGACAAGCATCAGACCCTTGGCTAGATACAGTCAACGGTCCAATAACTCAGGAGTTGAGAGGACAATGTTGTCCTAACCACTCTTTTACATCCAAAAAAGAGATTTGAATTATGAAAAGAGTTTGACAAGTATAATCATTGGAACTTAGAGGGCGACAAGTATCTGACCCTTGACTAAGTACGGTCAACGATCAGAGTACTTGGCAATAAGAGGACCATGGAGTCCTAACTACTCATTTTCTTCCTCATAGCACCTAAATCTAACTTCTTTGAATCATTCAATGTTTTAGGAGGAAAGTCAAGTGTCGGGTCCTCAGGCTAGGTACGGCCGACAACCCAATTACTTGAATGTTGTGTACAAACACGTACACCCCATTTGTCATTCCAATTTGTTATGAAAATGGTTTTGAAAAAGGAACTTGGTGTTGAATCAAGTGTTTGAATTTATTATGAAAATAGTGTGTGAAGAATGGAGGTGAGAGATGGAATAAGGTTGAGAAGAGAACAACGAAGAGATGATGGGAGGGGTCATGGAACAGATGGAGAATGCTTGACGTTGGATCAAACATTCACGTTGCAATGGTTTGAGTTTTATTCGGAAAACAACTTGACATTGAATCAACTACCTTTTGTTTCTTTTGGAATGCCTTGTTTATCGTTTTGTATTTTATCTTGGTTATTAACATGCATGGTAAACTAACTAGAAAGAAATAAATCTAAGTTATTACATGACTAGGGGGTGGGGGAACATTTAACCCAAAAAGGGGGGATCCACACAATACAACATGAAGGCATGAAGGGAAAATACAATTTACAACTCATGTGCCATGCCTAAACCATACAAGTGGCATGGAACTTCAAACAATACAAACTAATGAATAGAAAATAAAAGGAACAACTTGGATGATGTTTGGATCTCTCATTCACATGTCACCACAAAAACAACAATGGTTAGTATGCATTAATAAAATGGAATTAAAATGCTAATTCGAATGAATGAGATGATATGATGATAGAATAATGTGATATAGTGATCATGGTGAACAAACATATACCAAATTAAATTGAAATGGAATTTTCAAGTTAGCCATTAACCACACAAAAAAATGTAACCAATTCAAAATGAGATTAATCATGCATATGGAAATTAACATGGCAAACCAAACGAAATTCTAAACATAGCATGGTTAATCACATGAAAATTAATTATGGAAAATCAAAAATTAAATATAATATATACAAATGACTAAGCCTAAATTCTAACTAATTACCTAATCCTAATTAACCTAATTAAACATGAATTAAGCTAGTTATCCTTACAATTATGTTAAGTCCTAAATGTAAAAAAAGCAGGAATTAAAATTTATTTCATACAAAAACACCATCATGATTAATAACAAAAACATAATTAAAATTGGAATTGATTAAATCAATTGTGAGATTTATCATGATTAAGATGAACAATGTTAGGTCAGGTGTATGAAAACAGATCAAGAGGGGCAATTGCTCGGCCTAAGGATTTGGATTGATTGGTGCCAATCTCGATATTCTGGACCCCTCTCTAGCACTTAAGAAATATGTTTCTGGTACAATGGCAAAAATGGAGACACTAACCAAATATACAGATGACACTACTATTGTTGATGGGTAACAAATATTCCACCGACTTGGGAATTTCAACCATGCATTGGAGGTTTTGCATATTGCAAGCTCGTACTTCAAATTGATGGAACCTGGTTGTATGGTAAGTATAAGGGGACTCTACTTATGGCAGTTTCATAAGATGGTACCGATAGCTTTTGCCCTAATTGAACATGAGACGACTAGTGGTCGGGGTTTCTTTCTACATAACTTGAAAAGGCATGTTTCTCCTTAATATGGGTTATGTTTGTTTTCAGGCAAATATGTGCCAATTAAGAGTGGGTACAATAATCCATACAATGATTGACAAAACCCACCATCTGTGCATCTCTGCTGCATACGACACATTGCTCAGAACTTCATGAGAGATATCAAAGACAAAATCTCCATAAAAAAGTTGTTAACATGGGTAAGTATCTATTTTTTTTTAACTTTATAACTTTATCAATACAAGTTGTTAATATTGTAGGATTATTTTTGTAGACGTACATTAACTATTTTTACCATATAATGTCAATGCTTTAAGGTGGGTGGATAATATTCCAACACATGAGTGGATGGGGGCATTTGACGAGGGTTGGTATTTGGGCGACACACTACAAAAAAAACACTGATTTTCCACGTAAAAAATACACCACAGACCAAAATATCTCGTCGTAACACCCAAATTAGTGACGTAAGAAAACACGTCGCAGGAACTCAAGTCGCAACTCATTTGCCATGTGAAAAACACGTCACAAATTTTCCATATGGTATTCATGTCACAAACCTTTACCATGTGGTAATCACATTGCTAATATCTACATAGGGTGCAACATTTGTCAACTGCGTGTCAGAGTGCAGATATAGGGGTGCGGTTTTGACTAATATGCGACGTGAGAAACACACCACAAAATTGAATACGTATCAGGCTTTTGCCACATGATTCCCATTTTGTTGCTTTTTTAATAGAAAAAAATAAAATGATTAATAATTAATACCATAGAAAATTAATAATTAATAAAAATATTTTTAAATAATAATTATAAATATGAAAGTTTTATAAAAACTCAATTAAAAATGATTAATAAAACACGAAAATTAATATTATTAAAAAGTAAAATAAAAATAAAAAAATCAATCATCATCATCATCATCTTCTTCTTCTTCCTCCTCCTCCTTTACTGCTTCTTGTAACACCCCAAATTTTGAGTTATTATTTTAATTGATTTATTTATATTTTAATTTAACTATTATGCGGGATAATTGTATTAGTTTGGAGGAGGTAGGGGAGTGTGACCTTGAGGTGAGGGTGTAGAGAGTAAGTAGAGTTTACTTAAGATAATTGAAATTTATTTTAAATAAAGAAAATAAAATTATTTAATAAAATTGAGGAAATAGAGAGATTGTGACTAAATTGTAAATTAAGAGAAATAGAAGGGAGGAAGGAGTAAAAATGATGGTTAGTAGGGGAGAGAATTTTAATTATGAATGTATTACCCTAATTATATAAAGTAAGAGATAACATAGGTTTACGGAAATTTTTATCAGTACGTGAAAAGGAGATCAGGTACATGGGAGATAGAAGGTGAGACCTTTGGAGAGAAGGGATGAACAACTAAAATCAAAATTTTCCATGCTGCTAGGATAATCAAGTAGGTGAGAGAATTGATTAATAATGGGTATATACTTTAGGGGTAGAATTGAGGAGTCCTTAACCTCCATTAGGGAAATTGGGATTTATATTTAATTTTGTATTTGATGATAAATTGTTGTTACATGACGATAATAATGGTGAAATTCGTGTACAATAATGTGTGCTAAATTATATTTTGACATGTTAAAGTGTTTTCCCCATTAATGAACTTTTGAAGGTTTTTTATTAAACATTGATTTTATGGAATTAATTGATTGAATGTGGTAAAGCTATTAAATTATTCCGTTATGAATGTATTATAACATGTATGATGTATTTTGGGTCGAATTTGAGAGTTTGGAAGTGATATTGGGAGATCCCATAAGTCTCTACCTTCAAAATCGCATTTCTAGTGTTGTTGCAGGTCGCTGATGGGCGTCATCTCGGTGACACTCAGGGCGTCATATGTTTAAAGCATTGATGGGTAACCCGTCATGGTTCCCAATTGTGTGTGTTGATCCAGAGCATCCTAGTGGTTGCGGTTTGGTTTTGTGTATGGATGACGTGTGTCATGCATATGGCGCCCAGGGCGTCATGAGCCTGGGAGTTGCATAGTTGGACTATTTATTTGTAATAAATTGCCAATTTTTTTTTTACTTTTAGGAACTATTTGGCCACTGATAGATGTTGTAGATGTTGTTTTGTGACAAATTACTGATTTAAAATGAATTGAATCGGAGAATTAATATAATTAGTTAAATATTATCGATGAATATGAAGTTGAAAATGATTTAGAATAATTGTTGAGCATATGTGATGATTATTTTATGATAATTCATATGAATTGTGAAGATGGTATGTTGTTGTATGAGCATGAATTATGTTGTTGAATTGTGAGTATGTTGTTGTCGTATGATAGTTTGGGAGGGGAACTATTATTGTTGGGTCAATACATGTTTGTTTATTATCAGGATGGGACTTTAAAAATTATGTTGTTGTTGCATTGATATGGTGTGACATGCATTCATTATGTCATTGTTGTTGATGAAATAGGCAAGTTGCAATCCGAGTATAGTGGATTGGTGACTTATGCTGAATTCGAGCAGGGTGAATTCAGGGTTCGAGTAGGGTGAACTCGATTCATGAGTGAACCAATTAATGATGGTATGATACCACATCCATATGAGTCTAGTTGAAGTTGAGAGTCTCATTTCATAATTAAATGATACCTATGTGATTATGTCTATGTTGATGGATTGTGTGTGAGAATGATGTTGTTTGATTATTGTTGAAGGTGTGGATGTATAAATTCTACCTTGTAGTTTATAGTGTTAATTTATTGGTGTAAATTCTCACCCCCTTTGCTTTTATTTTGTCCATCATGGACATATTGTAGATACTCAAGAGTAGAGTTCCTGCTGTGAGTGGGAAATAGCTGTAACACTAGAGGCGAATGTTGTTTCGTTTAGTATGTTTGATGTTGATGTGCTTATTTGCTTGAAGTTTAATAACTATTATGTCGCAGTGTTTTGAGTTGGATATTAGAATCTCTTTTTGAAACCATTTTGAGAAGGCTAAGTCCTTATAAGACTCAAATTAAAGTTAATATGTTTTATTGTCGTGTTTAATATGATTCCGCCGCAATGATACCCTAAATGAAGGTGAGTATGTGATGACGAGTGTTGTAAGTTGGTTAATTTTCGCTGTGTGTTTTCAAAATGTCCATGTGTTGTCAGAGGATTATCGTTGGTGACACCTTAAATTATCGAGTAAGCATTTATTTATAAGTTTTGGGGTTTAGGATATTACATAGTGGTATTAGAGCAGGTATGTCCATCTGGCTAGGTTTTTTCATAATAATTTTTCCCTAGTGTGAGACATATGTGTACACTATCGATGTATTATTTCTTATAATGTTTGTTTGATGGTCTGCAAAATGGCTGGAAGAAACAATTGTGCAATATTTGATGCTTTGGAGTTAGTGGATCAGGTGTTGCATGGGCAACAGAATTAAGTCGGTGATGACTTATGGGGGTTAGGAATGTTCCAGAGAAATAATACACCGATGCTCAAGGGTAGGTATGACCCGGGAGGTGCTCATAAATGGCTAAAAGAGATTGAAAAGATTTTCTGAGTAATGGCATGTACTGAGGAGCAGAAGGTGTTGTTGGGTACTCACATGTTGTCTGAGGAAGTTGAGGATTGGTGGGATGACGCACACTAGAGGTTAGAGGTTATTGGTCCTCAGGTTACCTGGTTTGTATTCAAATTGTAGTTTCTGGAGAAGTACTTTTCTGAGGATGCGCGTAGCAAGAAGGAGATTGAATTCTTTGAGTTTAAGCAAGGAAATTGATTGTTGTAGAGTATGCTGCAAAGTTTGAGGAGCTGGTGAAATTTTATGTGCATTATAATAATGTTGCTGCAAAGGGTTCGAAGTTCATCAAGTTTGAGAGTGGGCTACTTCTTGAGATCAAACATGATATCAATTATCAAGATATTTGTCGCTTTTCCATAAGTGTAGAATCTATGATGAAGACAACAGAATCTGGTCTGTTCACTACAAGAGTATTAGTGAAAATAAAGGGAATGGTCAATTTTGAGGAAAGCCATATGTGACTATTACTGACAATGGAAAATAGAATGCTACATTTGAGAAGAAACCAAGCGGGGGAGGAGCTCCTGCTTCGGTCCAATCTTATAGGTGTGGCATGATAGGTCATCGTCCAATGAGTGCTCAAGTGCTGAGAAAAAGTGTTACAAGTGTGGGAACATATGGCACCTTGTCGTTGATTTTAAGGGGTTGTGACTTGCTATAATTATGGGGAGTAAGGCCATATCAGTAATAACTTCTAGAAGCCAAAGAATGCCATGTATGGGGGTAAATTTTTGCATTGTCAGGGACATAGACTACTAGTGCCGACATGTTTATTCGAGGTAAGTTTTTTATCAATAGCATCCCTTTGATTTCTATTATTAACACGGGTTCATCATATTCTTTTATTTTTCCTGATTGTGCTAAGAGATTGGATTTTAATTTATCTTCTATGGTTGGAAGTATGGTTATTGATACCCTAGCCACTGGTTCAGTAAATGCTTTGTTGGTGTGTTTGAAGTTTCCTCTAACTATTTACGGTAAGACTTTTATAATGGACTAGTCTCTACACTTGAGTCGGCTTGATGTTATCCTTGGAATGAATTGGTTAGAGTTCAATCGTGTTCATATCAATTGTTTTACCAAGACTATGATGTTTCCAGATATGGAAGGTGATGGGGAGTTGATGTTATTATCTGCTAAGCAAGTAAAAGATTTATTGAAAGAGGAGGCGCATGTGTTCGTTATGTTTTCTACTTTAGGAATCGATAATAAAGTTACGATGGGAGAGCTGACAGTTGTGTGTGATTTTCCCGAAGTTTTTCTAGATGATATCAGTGATTTACCTCCAGAGTGCGCGATGGAGTTTGCTATAGACTTAGTACCTGGTAGTAGGCTAGTATCGATGGCCCCTTATAGGATGTTTGCTTCAAAGCTGGGTGAGCTGAAGAAATAGTTAGAGGATCTTCTTGAGAAGAAGTTTGTTCGATCGAGTGTTTATCTGTGGGGAGCGTCGGTGTTGTTAGTGAAAAAGAAAGATCATATCATGAGGTTGTGTGTTGATTATCGACAACAGAATAAATTGACTATCAAAAACAAGTGTCCACTTCTGAGGATCGATGATTTGATGGATCAGTTGGTTGGTGCTTGGTTTTTCAGCAAGACTGATTTACGTTCGAGTTATCATCAGTTTCGAATGAATCTATAAGATATTCCGAAAACTACATTCAAAATTAGGTATGGTCATTACGAGTATTCATTGATGTCGTTTGGTGTATCTAATGCGCCTAAAGTGTTCATGGAGTACATGAATCAAATATTCCATTTGTATCTAAATCATTTTGTGGTTGTATTCATCGATGATATTTTGATATATTCAAAGTCAGATCAAGACCATGTAGAATGTAACACCCTAAAACCCCGCATATAAATTATCTCACAATTTAATATAAAGTATAACCACATAGGGTGTCACTCAAATCAAACATATACTGCTCCGTAACACGAGTTACATTATTTCACATAAAACTTGTCATCGCATGCTCGCCTTTACTTAGCATCTTGTGACATTTAGTTTAAACTTCAACTTTCATAACATAAATAAAAGGGGTTATATCAACCAACTCCAACGAATCAGTTGGAATCTCCACGAAAACAAAAACAATATTTACTTCAACATAAGCAATGTAATAAGTAAAACAAACATTCCCAACTCGATGTTACATAATCAAAGCAAGACATAACTAATCAAAATGATAAACTAAGGAAGTACTCCAAGAACTAGCTTCCACTTACTTCAGCGAGATCTACTCTTGAGTATCTACATGATGCACATGTAAAAGCAACATTTAAATAGAAAGGGTGAGAAATACATTCAAATAATAAATGATGCATAAATAATCAGAGTAGATTATATACAATACAATTCACACATAATCCACCATGCACCATAACACATGTATTCAAGTTTCACCCACTTCACCAAAATACACGATCAATATGCAATGTGTCTCTCAACTACATTATAGACTCATATGCATGCGATACCAACCTCAACAGTGATTCTCATTATGAATCGAATTCCATCTTCCGAACCCATGAACCCTACACCGAGCTCCAAGCCCCACACCATGCTTGGGACAGTCACAAGTCCTCTCACCGAGACCCGTGGCCCGATTCTTTCACCACCACCACCACCAACAATATAAGATGCTGAATGAATGAGTGCATCATCACAACACTTCAATAATAATTAACGGTATCACATCGAACCGTACGATTCATGTACAAAAACCACATGGTAGTTTCCACACTAAAACTACGTATCTCAACTCAACATGTTATCATTATATGTATAAAAATTCATCTCATAATCATATCAACATTGTCACAACAGTGGCAACAACATAAATGGTATCACATTGAACCGCAAGCTTCCTGTACAACATCAACATGATAGTTTCACATTGAAACCATGCATCTCAACTCAACTTGTCATCAAAACATAATAATCAAATAGCCTGCAATTATATTAGCAATTTACCACGACAATTCATCATCAACGAAAACTTAACGTCTCGTTAAACGGTTCATAAACATCATCATGAAAACCATAATAGTACACACATAATAATAGTTCAATCATCCCAACTCTCACCACCCCTGTTTAGTTTAGTGTATTAGCTTTCCAAATCTTTTAATGGCGCGTGATTTGGACATACAGATCAAACGTTATGATCCAAACATGTTTGGACTGATCTATTGCTACGGAGAACCAAATTGATTGTCTGAACTCATTGTTTCACTGATTTTTCACTCCTATACTGGAACCAAATACAAGTCCCAATCGATTCCTCCATTTATTTTACTCAAAAGTTCCAGTTTTTACATGATTCAATGGATTACCTAACTATACCAATCGATTGTTCTTCAGTATTTTGCCAAAAATGATATAGTGATAACCGATTGTCACCACCTTTACCAAACCCCAAAAATCACATTTTTAAACATAACAACCAATTTCCACTCTGCTACAACCGATTGTCATGAGTGCAAAATTTCAAAATTCACGCTAGTGCAATCGATTGTCATTTGAGAACAACCGATTATCAATGTGTATTTTTCCAAAAATCCCAGTTTCCTCGGTTATGCTACAACAATCATCTCCAAACCTTCAAACCGCATACCAGTCCCAAATTAATTGGTTTAAAACTCTCAAAATCACATTCTAACATCACCAATGGATCGACATAATTAAATTGGTACAACTACAATTTTTTCCTCATGATTTCATCACCCAAAATCATGCCCTAAAACACCAAATTTTCATAAAAACTCAAGAATTTAACACAATAACAGTCACATATCAACATTGTTTGATAGAAGAGTTAACACTACACCACAATAATTGAATCACACATACAACCATAAAATACATCATTATTTATCAAATTCATCAACGTCAAAGAACACACCAGTCCTAATGGAGGCTAAGGGACACCTCCCTAACCTTTCATGATATAACACCCATAAATGAATAATCTCCCCCTTACATGATTATTTCAACAAAGATAAAAGAATCCTTTAACTTTTCTCTTAAGCCCCCCTTCTCCTTCCTCTTTCCTTAACCCTTCTTTTCTCTCTTCCAAGTTTTTCATGTAATATGCTCACTGACTTTTTCTCCACTTTTCTCCTATTTCTAATTGCCATATTTCTCCTAATTATATTTTTTTCTCTTTTGCCCCTAACTCGTCCTTGTAATTACCATCTTTCCCTCAAAATCTCTATACACTCCCTTTTTTCTAATTACTTTATTATTCCAATATTATTTACTCACTTAATTAAATAAAATCCTATTATTTGATTATCAAGATAATCATAAATAATTCTACTTACTCCAACTAACCTTTGCGCACCATATAATATAATCAAATAAAATACATAAATTCATAATTAATTCATGGATAAATCGATTAAATGACTAAATTGAAAATGGGGTGTTACAACTATCCCCCACTTAAAGAATTTTTGTCCTAAAAAATTACTAGAGGAAAAACAAAGTCAGATACGACTCTCTTATCTGCTCCTCATGCTCCAAAGTCATGTTCCCACCAGCTAGTCCTCCCCACCCTACCTTCACCAAAGGAACCTATTTACCATGCAGCTGCTTCACTTCCCGATCCTCTATCCGTATGGGTGATGTCCCAATAATCTGGTTATTTCTCACATGCACATCATCCACTTGGATCACATGAGACGAATTCAGAATGTATAATTGAAATTTATTTTAAATGATTATAAGTAAAGGATAATAGATTTTATTTAAGATAATTGGAATTTATTTTAAATAATTAAAACAATACTATTTTATTTAATAAAATTGAGGAAAAGAGAGTTTGGGGCTGAATTGTAAATTAAGAGAAATAGAGGGGAGGAAGGAGTAAGAATGATGGTTAGTAGGGGAGAGAATTCTAATTATGAATAAAATACCCTAATTAAATAAACTAAGAGATAATATAGGTTTCCGGAAAAAATTATCAGTACGTGAAAAGGAGATTAGAGGCAAAAGGGAGATAGAAGGTGAGAGCTTTGGTGAGAAGGGAAGAACAACTAAAACCATATTTTTCACTACTGCTAAGATAATCAGGTAAATGGGAGAATTAATTCAATAATGGGTATATTCTTAAGGGGTGTAAGACCCCAATTTTGACCCTAAGATCCCTCATGTAATCTCATCATATGCATTAGCATTGGGATCATACCTTGGCATCCTCCTTACCCCCTTTGATTGGGTTTATTTTGGGAGAGATCACCAAGCACCATGTGATTGTATCATACTTCTATATTATCATTTCACTAACCAAAATACCAAAAATATGTCTTTGCATTTGCCTAACTCTTTTGTAGGAAGGGCATGATCCCCATTGATTTATCAAGTTCACATCTAGGGTTTAAGACCCTAATTTCTAAGAGAACAACCAAGGAATGATCCACACGAGCTATAAGCATAATATATGAGTCTCAATGATCTCTACATGTTATTTTTATCAAGAGTTCTTCAAGAGTTTGAAATTGGTTTGCCATGGAAACCCTAGTTTGTCTAGGTATCTTGAGTAACTTCTTCAACAAGCTTCCTCATCAATTGATCAAATTTATCAAGGGACACTTTAAAATTCATCATCTTATGCATATATGATCTACCATAAGCCTAAAAAGTCAAGAGAATTGCAAGTTAGCAAGTTGGTTGATGATGGTGGGTCAGATGAATTCATCTGATCAAAACTGGGTCTCCCCAGACTTTATCTCCTACAATTTACATCATATGAAAATTATTCCAAGATAAAAGTTACTCTAAATGACATTCCAAACAACTTTCATGTTGAGTTCTAGAGCTAATTTTTCTTTGAAAGTCATTTTCTATTTTGAAATATTATAGGTCATTTTGTCTAAACCCTAATTTGAAAGTCAACTTCCCAAGGCCATAACTTACTCAATTTTTATGAGATGAAATATTTCCAAGTTGAAAAATCAAATTCAATATGTCTACTTTAACTTTGATGTTTGGAGTGATAGCTAAATCAACTTTTATGAGCATGTGATATGAGGATACATTATAGGTCATTTTGGACCAATACCATTCAACAAGTGATTTTCCTCAACTTCAAAAATGCATAACTCACTCATTCTAAATCCAAATGATGTCAAATTGGTTACCATTTTGAAGTTCTTTGAAAGAGATACAACTTTGATGAAGACACCTTTCTCATTTGGAGCTCACATAAAATGTTAAGCAAGGTGGAATAATGAAGTATGTGACTTGACACTTTGAAATTTTTTCAACATGTTGAAATTTCCAAAGTTCCACCTCAAAATTAACCATGATACAAGTTTAAAATTGAAACTTGTTAAACATAAGACTTGTTCCTCTTGATCTAAGCTTTCCAAAGAGTCTTAATTCATTCATTTTGGACAAGGTTTGATAGGGTTGCGCATGGTGTTAACAGGCCTGCATCAGTTGGCAAAATCAAATCTTCAAATGATCATGTAACTTTGCCTTGTCATTCAAGCTTGCTTCAAACCTCAGTACAATTGATTTTGGACCTAATTGCATTGCTTCATGGGCCTGCACACGCCCATGCAAGCATGAACATGACATTGCTAAAATTGGACAAAATTTTAAGGGTGCAAATAACATTCCATTTTGCTATAAATAGAGACCCTCTGTGCTCATTTCAAAGGATCCTTGTGCGCCAGCTTGGCCTCCATACTTGAAACCCTCACATTTGAAAGGAAAACCTGAGAATTTTCATTTGAAAATTGAGTTTGAATCTAACTGTTTGGAGATTCAAAAACTCCAGGATCCAAAGCTTTGTACCAATCCTAATCCACTTCTGTAAGCTATTGGAGCAAGATCAAACACGAATTGAAGCAAGAGAGATTAAGTTCTGCACATCATTGAAGGTATTTTCCAGATTTTTTCTTCTCTTAGATTCTCACTCAATTCTCATCAACTCTCTTGGATCTTTGGTTGTCTGAAGTCCTACCAATGTAGGCAAGAAGATTGAGTTGCTCTAAGGTCAAATCGAAGCAACTCAGTTGACACACCTCAAAATTCAACTCCACATATCTCTATATATATTTGGAGTTAGTTAAATTGAGGTGATATTCGTGATCCACGCCATTTTATCTTTCAGATCATGTCCTCTTTTTTCATTTAAGTCATGGTGATGATTGAACCAGTCCGACCAGGGTCATCGGAGAAGATGACCGGGCTTTGACTCCGCAATGATGTGGCACGGTTCAGAACCATTGATTTGGTTTTAAATGTTTTAATCAAAAGCATTGGTTTGGATGACCATTGTTGTGGCGCGCTGACTAAAGACCATCGTGGATTGCACGTTTCAGACCACTTGATTTGCCACCTCAATTAATGAGGGAGATCAAGTGGTCCACATTTTTTTGATTTTTTGATTTTAGTTTTTATTCCTTTGATTTTCATTAATTCATATTAATTTTAATATTGATCTAAAAAATATGAGAGTTTCACCAATTTTTTTAAAATAAAATCTTCTTTCATTTTCTGAATTAAAATTATTTTTTGGATCCTTATTAATATTTTCATGATTTAATTGATTTTATGAATATTTTTAATTGTTTAAAAATACTTTTAAGTTTCCAAAAATTCTGAAAATTTTTCTCCAAGGTTCTTTGACCTTGTTTGACCTATGATAAATCTCATAGCCATTTCTTTGGTGTTTTGATGAGGTTTTAGGAAATTGACCAACCATATTTAATTTAATGTATTATTTTTAGTATTTTTAATTGAATAAATGTCAAATAAATTGTGTAGAGCCATTTTGATTGAATTTGTAAGTTTGACTTGTGTTCTTGGGCCTTTGTCAAGGTTGATTTGACTTTATTAAGTTAAGATCATTGGCTTTAGGGGATTGATGGAATATACATTCCATCTCCCAAAATGAATGAATGATCTTAATTTGGTAAAAGTCCTCCTTTGTCCAATTTGAGTTTGATCAATTTCCCCTCCCTCTTCATCTCACTCCCCTTCTTTATGCACTCATGTCATGGACCTATGATATCTCAATATCCTAAGGCTAGTTGATTGTAAAATTAACATAAGTATGGATGAGATTAGGCCCCCCTTTTGCATATTCTTTTTGTGTGTGGTATGTTTCATGAGCATAGTCCATTATACTATGTTTCTAACATGCATTAACACCAACATTCTATTGCCCCACCTCAAATAGTTATGACTTCTACATAAGTCCAATTACGATTGCTTAACATAGCGCTAAATTTTTGACACAAAAGGCATAGCATTCTAGTTAGTGAGACTGTAAGTCTCCCCTCTTTCATGATATTGTATGGAAACTTGATCTTTTTCCTTCCTTTGAAAGATGTCTTGGTTCAAGGATCCATGCTTGTGATAAGTGGGTTAAGTGTTCTCCAAAGAATGACTTAAAAAAAAGCAAAAGCAATACTAACTTCTAATTCATTAACAACTAACATTTAATTCCAAGTCATTTACTTTTAATGCACTTTATTTTTAAGCCTTATTCATTTGCCATTATTCATACCATTCTAATTGTTTATGTTAATGTTATTTTCACTTTGTCCACTTGGACCATATTTTGTGATATATTTTGTTTGTGTTTGTTTGTGTGGTATTTAACCACTAATATACATAATAAGAACAAAAACCCTAAAAAAATTCTTGTGTGGACTGTTGGTTTGATCTGAGACAATTGGACTTAAAATTTAGGCAACACTCCCTATGCAAAGGACTTGGCCAATGCCAACTTTCATGTAACCAAATGCTTGTAATATGAAACTTCATCTGATACATCCTTGAAATATCCATTTGAGTTCATCTGCAACATGATCATTATGAAGCTGTTATTGTGAACCTGTGACTTGTGTATTATGGAATTCATCTGCTACATGGGCAAATTGGAAGAAGATCATGGAGTTGCTAAGCTTGGATGTGGCTATCTTTATTTGATGCCTTGCTCTTCAAGTTTATATTTTTTGCATTGTTTGTTGCTTGATTCTAATGTCCAAGGGAATTTGGGTTTCTATATGACATTCTTGTCTATTGGATTGCAGCCCATTGGTCAGATCTTTTCAACTCTTAACTTTTAAATTTATGCTTAGGATTAGTCCCTTCATCTCTTCCCCACTTCTTTAATTTCAAAATCTCTCCCTCCTTTTAAAAAAAATCTTTGCTTGTGCTTGTTTTCTAAACTTAGACCATATTGGAAACTAGAAACTTTGGCCTTATGCCATTGCCTTTTCAAGCTTCTTTTCTCAATCAAACTTGTAAATATACTTAACTATACTTGACTTAAAATTTTCAAAAGCCAAAAAGAATTAACCCATTCAAACCATTTTTAGGCCTTTGTGCCTTTCAAACTTAAAACTTTTGTTAAAAGCAATGCATCCACTTTGAAATTTATACCACGAACTACGAGGTTTTGATCCCTTATTTTTATGTTGGTACGTAGGCACAAGTTTGAAGGTCTTGTCAAAGACAAAAATATAATTAATGAATTATTTTCTCATCCCTCCATTCTACTTGCTTGCAAACATCATTTGTACAAAAACACATATGCACACAAGAAAGGGCTCCCTAGGAGTACCTAGGATACTTTGGGTGCTAACACCTTCTCTCTGTGTAACCTACTCCCTTACCTGTAATCTCTGGCATTTTATTAGTTTTGGTTTGAAAACTTCTTATTTATGGGTTTTTTCGTACTTTTTCCCTTTTCCCTTGGAAACAATAAAAGCGCAGTGGCGACTCTTGTTATTTGATGTCTTGCTTTTCCATAGCTTGATGATCATGAATTTTCCGCTACAGAAATTAAGTGGCAACTCTGTGGGGGAGTAGTCTCCTGTGGGTGTAGCCTGCTTTATTTTGTGTATATAATTGTGTATTTGATGTATGTATATTTATTTGTGTGATATAATCTGCTTGTTCTGCTTGGTGATCTCTGAGTGGTGAGGTAAGTTCTAACCTGAACTTGATTGCAATTAAGATAAGAGGATGGTATAGTCATGTTCGACTTGTGTGGAGTAGTCCTTAACAAGTTGGCTTGAGATCCATCTACTCAGTGGAGACCCTTTTGGTTTGGAAATATCACACAAGTATTTGTGGTTAGGCATTACTATCTCTAATTTGGGGTCCGAGAAGCCGAGGACTATAGAACATTTAACCCTTCTTGGCCTATTTAGGACGTAGTATGGAGACTGTCCAAGTGTAAACTTGATCACAGTTGTTACGCGATACTACACTCAGACGAGTTTCTCTTGAGAATATTATGGGTTGATGAGTCAGTCATCCTAACCTGTAATATCCGATAGATGGAATTAAGACTCTGGGAACTTTTTATAACATGATCTACAGGTTTTTATCCTTAGTTCACTCCTTTGGGATGGTTCTTACCCAGACTCCATGCTCGTGACTCACAACAAACCCTTGATTCTTGGTCGATCCAATCAAGTCTTGTCAATATCAATGGAACTTGGGTGTTGACAAGGTGTAAACCATAATCCAACAAAATGGATGACTGATCTTGACAATGACTTGATTCATCCCTTGACCTTTGTTTGTTTGCCTTGTGTGTGATCCCTTATTTGTGATTGTTGCATTCATGCATTCATGCGCATCATAACACTCATCACACGAAAATTTCAAGGAACCCAGGTATTATTTGCAAATATTTTCAAACCATGGATTATGGACGAAGGAACACTAAGAAGTACAGTTTCAGATGTCCCGACTTGAAAGAGTTAAGGAAGTTGTCATCCTTTGTATTAGATCCCTTGGAATTTAAACAATGTCATGGGAAGCTTTTGTCTATCTTGTCTGCTGATGTGGTTGAAAGACTGTTGAGTGTGTTGGTGCAGTTCTATGATCCTCTCTACCGTTGCTTCACTTTTCCTGATTATCAGCTAGTGCCTATGTTGGGAGAGTATGCCCATCTCTTGGGAATACCCGTTTCTAGAAAAGTGCCATTTAGTGGATTGGAAGATATCCCCAGATCTCATCTTATTGCTGAAGCTCTTCACTTGAAGAAGTATGAGATAGAGGCTCATTGGGTGAAGAAAGAAGGATTGTTTGGGTTGCCATCTGATTTCCTCATCAAGGAAGCTACTACTTTTGCTCAGGATGGTAGCATGGACGCTTTTGAAGCTATCTTTGTGTTACTCATTTATGGTTTAGCTTTGTTCCCTAACATTGACGGTTTTGTTGATGTTAACGCCTTTAGAATTTTCTTGATTGGGAATCTTGTGCCTAATTTGTTGAGTGATATGTACTTCTCTTTGCATCTAAGGAATTCTAAGGGTGGTGGAACGATTGTCTGTTGCATTCCTATTTTGTACAAGTGGTTTATTTCGCACTTGCCTCAGACACCTGCTTTTGTGGAGAACAAACAATGTCTACGGTGGTCTCAGAGACTTATGTCTCTCACCGATGATGATATAGTTTGGTATGATCCTTCTTTGAGTAGTTTGGAGATTATTGATTGTTGTGGTGAATTCTCTAATGTGCCTCTCATTGGTACATAAGGAGGAATTAACTACAACCCTGCTTTGGCTCATCGTCAACTTGGGTTCCCCTTGAGAGATAAACCTAATAACACTTTGTTAGAAGGTATTTTCTATCAAGAGGGTAAAGATCCTCAACATTTGAAGAAGAAGATTGTGCATGCTTGGCATAATGTGCATAGGAAAGGAAGATCTGAACATGGTCCGCGCAATTGTGTAGCTTTGGTAGCTTACACTCTTTGGGTGAAGAAGGGATCTTTGGAGTTGAAGATGCCTTATCCTTGTGAAAGACCTATGTCTATGGTTGTGGTTGAGCCATTAACTCTCCCTAACCAAGATGTAGAGGAGTCAAAAGACGCACTCGCCAAGATGAAGCGAGAGAGAGATAGGTGGGAAGAGCGGTTCCATGCTTTGAGCCGAAAGCATGAAGAGTTGCAGCTTGAGTCTAAAGACAAGGATGCACTTATTGAGCTACTTGAAGACCGAGTGACAAAGAGACAGAGAGAGCCGAAGGCTTCTTACTCTAGCATGCCCCAGCCTTCCAATGCTTGGAAGAAGATTATTGATCAACTTGTCCTCGAGAAGACTCAGATGAAATCTTCTTTTGAGACCGAGATTCGACGCATTAGAAGGAAGTACGCGCCTACAGCCAGATCTTCTGACGTTGTTGTTAGGGATCCTTAGGATGACTAGTCTCCTTTTCTCTTGTATTTTTCATTTGGCTTCTGAAATTGTATTCAGTGTAGTCCTTCCAATTAGATAAATAAAATAGATGTTTATGGTCATATCAAATTGTTGAGATTGTTTATATATATATATATATATATATATATGCAAATAATATAGTAAGTTCCTTGAAAATAAAAATAATCAATCATTGCATTTCATGAAGGAGAAGAGCGATCCAAAACGCAACGGAAATTAAAAATATTCTCCTTTAATGATCCTTACGAATGGGCATGATCAGTGATATAATCGTTACCTCTTGTGGCGATTGAAACCTTTGATGCAGATCTAGGGAGCGATCACGAACGTTGGATGGTGACAACGCCTCTACTCAATCCACACGAACAAATTCCTTCAATCTCAGTGCTACCTGCTACGAATGAAGGCTTTGAGTGTGAGAGAGAGAGAGTGAGTGAAACAAAATTGTAACTGCACAAATGCTTCTGTACAAGGGTTCTATTTATAGAACCACTTGTGTGGGTTGCAAGCTAAAAAGCCCACTTAAGTGTATGTGGCCCATATCTTATAATATGCCAAAATCACTTAAGCGCGTGATACCTTACCATATTTCGTATTCTACTTAAGTACACCGTACCTTACGATGTTCTACAATTCACTTAAGTGCACCGTACCTTACGGTGTTCCTTAGTTACTCTATCTCTCATCAATCCGTCCTTTTGTGTGTGACCCTGTAGGTTTTCGCGGTATTGGTAATTATATTAAATCACGTATTTAACATAATAAACAGTGAGCGATATTTAGCAACACATCACTGCTACCTAAGACACGAAAATGTCATATGATCTGACAAATCCTTTTGTGATAATACTTATGTGTATAATTACCCTTTTTCCCCTATGTCTATATTGAACACAAGGCATAGACCGTGTCATCCTTGTCATGTTCAATATTGGGCCCATAGACATTTATCCTGTTACGCATGATGGGAAAATTCCATCTAGGTCACTCATGTCCCTCAGCATGCTTCGTGGAGTACCCATCAACTGTCTTTATGGTTATCCAGTTACGGACAACATTTGATCAGCAATAAGACACTCGACTCTACATCTATGGTCCATAGTGGTTTCAGGTCAAAGGGTGGTATACACCATTATCACCATGAGAATAACTTATGACACTTAGCATAACATTCTATATAGTATTCTCATAGCGGGTCAATCCAATATAAATATTACTCTTAATATTCATACTTATGTTTAAGACTTGATAATTCCTTATCCATGATCCATGAGATGTGATCATCAGTCTATATACATAATAGTCTTAATGCTTTAATGTTATCCCACTTTACAACAAAGCTCGACTACGGATACTTTAAGAATAGTGTCCTTATGTTTAATGGGATCTCATGATTAAGTCACACTTGATACATTAAACAGACTAGCTATTCTAGGGACTTTATTAAACAAACATAATAAAGAAAAAGCCTTTTATTATTAATAAATAATTCGATACAAGTACCAAAAGTATTGGCCTCTATGGCTTACACCAACAATCTCCCACTAGCACTAGAGCCAATCAGGCATACCCCTAATGCCCATAGATCTAGTATGACCATCATGCTTCTACTGCGCAAGAGGCTTTGTCAGTGGGTCAACAATATTGTCAAGTGTAGGTACTCTGCATATTTTCACATCTCCTCTATCTATTATCTCTCGAATGAGGTGATAACGCCTAAGTATGTGTTTGGATCGTTGGTGAGATCTAGGCTCCTTAGCTTGTGCGATAGCACCATTGTTATCACAATAGAGACCAATGGGATCCACAATGCTAGGAACTATGCCAAGTTCACTAATGAACTTTTTGATCCAAACAGCTTCCTTGGCTGCACTTGAGGCAGCAATATACTCGGCCTCAGTTGTTGAATCAACGACTGTATCTTGCTTTGAACTTTTCCAGCTCACAGCGCCACTGTTTAAGCAAAACACATAACCAAATTGCGATCTAAAGTCATCCTTATCTGTCTGGAAGCTAGCATCGGTGTATCCAATTACAACAAGCTCTTCCTGACCTCCATATATCAAGAATGATTCCCCAGTCCTTCTCAAATACTTAAGGATATTCTTGACAGCTACCTAATGAGCATCACCGGGATCAGATTGGTACCTACTCGTTGCATTTAAAGCATACGAGACATCTGGTCGAGTACATAACATGGCATATATGATAGATCCTATTCCAGATGCATATGGAATCTTATTCATGTGATCCCTTTCTTCCTTAGTTGAATGGGATTGTGTTTTTGATAGACACAAGCCATGTTGCATACGTATGAATCCTTTCTTGGAATCATGCATATTAAAGCCTCTCAGCACTTTGTCTATGTATGTACTCTGACTTAGGCCAAGCAGTTTTTGTGATCTATCTCTATAGATCCTGATTCCTAATATATAGGCTTCTTCACCTAGGTCCTTCATAGAAAAGCATTTCCCCAACCAGGACTTTACTTGTTGTAGGGTAGGGACATTTTTTCCAATGAGTAATATGTTATCTACATATAATACCAGGAGAATGATTATGCTCCCACTAACCTTCTTGTATACACAAGGCTCATCTTCGTTCTTGATGAATCCATATTGTTTTACTGTTTCATCAAAACGAAGATTCCAGCTTCTGGAAGCTTGCTTTAATCCATAGATTGATCTTTGTAACTTACATATCTTTTGGGCTTCTTCTGGTATGTCAAATCCTTCAGGCTGTGTCATGTACACATCCTCAAGAAGATTCCCATTAAGGAAAGCAGTTTTGACATCCATCTTCCATATTTCATAATCATGATATGCAGCGATAACAAGTAAAATCCGAACAGATTTAAGCATTGCAACTGGTGAAAAGGTTTCATCATAGTCAACCCCATGAATTTGTTTATATCCTTTTGCAACCAGTCTTTCCTTTTAGGTATGTACTTTACCATCCATGACAGTCTTCTTTTTGAAGACCCACTTGCATCCTATAGGGTTAACTCCTACGGGAGGCTCTACCAAGGTCCAAACTTGGTTTGTGTACATGGAATTCATTTCAGATTTCATGGCTTCTAGCCACTTCTCAGACTCAGTTATGGCCTCTTGGTAGGTCAAAGGCTCATCTTGATCCATGAGTGATACATCACCTTGATCAGTTATGAAATATCCATATCTCTCAGGTAGGTGACATATCCTGCTTGACCTACGCTGGTCTTGTTCTACTTAAGCAGGTTGCTCTTCCACAACTACTTGTGTTTCCTGCTCTAATTCCTCCATAGGTGTATAAATGCTTTGTGATTCTTGATTTTCTTCAAGCTCTACTTTCCTCCAACTGATTCCTTTGGAAATAAAATCCTTTTCTAGGAAAACTCCAGTTCGAGCGACAAACACTTTACCCTCCGAAGGATTGTAGAAGTAATACCCTCTTGTTTCTTTAGGATACCCCACAAATAAGCATTTGTAGATTTGGGCTCAAGCTTAGTTGAAATTTGTCGTTTCACATAAACTTCGCAGCCCCAAATCTTCATGTAAGACATATGTGGTTTCTTACCACTCCATATCTCATATGGTGTCTTCTCAACCTTTTTGGATGGAACACGGTTAAGTGTGTAAGCTGCTGTCAATAGTGCATGTCCCCAAAAGGAGTTTGGAAGATCGGCGTGACTCATCATAGATCGGACCATGTCTAACAAGGTTCAATTTCTTCTCTCAGATACACCGTTCCATTAGGGTGTTCCAGGAGGAGTAAGTTGGGATAGGATCCCACACTCTTTCAGATGGTCATTAAACTCTAGGCTTAAATACTCACCACCTCGATCTGATCGAAGAGTTTTAATATTCTTACCTAGTTGGTTTTGTACTTCATTATTGAATTCCTTGAACTTTTCAAAGGACTCTGATTTTTGTTTCATTAAATACACATAACCATATCTACTGAAATCATCAGTAAATGTGATGAAGTACTGAAAACCTCCTCTGGCTGGTATGTTCAGTGGTCCACATACATCAGTATGTATGAGGGCCAAAAGATCATTATCTCTTTCACCTTTTCCTATGAATGGAGACTTTGTCATCTTTCCAATTAAACAAGATCTGCATGTCTCATATGATTCATAATCAAAAGAGTCCAAGAGTCCATCTTTATGGAGTTTGGAAATGCGTTTCTCATTTATGTGGCCTAATCGACAATGCCAAAGGTAAGTTAGATTTAACTCATTAGGTTTCATCCTTTTAGTATTAATGTTATAAATAGGCATTTCAAGATCAAGGACATATAGTCCATTGTTCATTTGTGCAGTAGCATAAAATATATCATTCAAATAAATGGAGCAACAATTGTTCTTTATTATAAATGAAAAATCAAACTTGTCTAAACAAGAAACTAAAATAACATTCCTGCTAATTGCAGGTACATAATAACAGTTCTCTAACTAAATTATTAAACCACTAGGTAAAGTCAATATATAAGTTCTTATGGCTAAAACAACAACCTTTGCTCCATTGCCAACTCGGAGGTCAACTTCACCTTTTGCCAAATCTCTATTCCTTTTAGCCCCTGCACATTGGTACAAATGTGAGAACCGCATCCAGTATCTAATACCCATGATACAGAAGTAGATAAATTAATTTCAATAACAAAAATACCTGAAGTTGAAGTCTTTACTCCATTCTTCTTATCTTTCAGGTACTTTGGGCAGTTTCTCTTCCATTATCCGGTCTTACCGCAATGGAAGCAGGTGCCTTCCTTTGCTATTCCTCCACTAGACTTCAAAGTAGGAGCAGTGGGTTTGGGTTTGGTAACTTCTTTGCCTTTCCCTTTATCACCCTACTTGGTGGGTCTTTTGTTCTATCTCTTTCCATTTCCGATCATCAGAATGGACTTCCCTTTTGACTTCAGATTCTGCTCAACAGTTCTTAACATGGCTAGCAGTTCAGGAAGAGATTTGTCTTTATCATTCATATTTAAATTAAGGACAAATTGACTGAATCTATCTGGAAACGATTGCAATATCAAATCAGTCGCAAGTTCCTTTCCGAGGGGAAAACCCAACCTCTAAAGGTTCTCGACATACCCAATCATCTTGAGCACATGGGGACCTACAGGGGCTCCCTCAGCTAACTTGCCTTGAAAATGGCTTTTGAAACATCAAACCTTTCATGCCTTGCCTGCTCTTGATAGAGCATCTTCAGGTGTTCGATCATATCGAACACTGCCATGTTCTCATGTTGCTTTTGCAACTCTGAGTTCATAGTAGCTAGCATGAGGCAAGTAGTTTCATTGGCATCATCGACATGCTTCTTATAAGCATCTCTTTCTTCCTTAGGTGCAGAACTAGGAGGTTCCTCTTCAGGAATAGGTCTGTCCAAGACATACAACTTTCTATCATGTTTGAGGATAATCCTCAGATTTTAGTGTCAATCCAAAAAACTTGTCCCAGACAATTTTTCCTTATCAAGGATTGATCGTAAAATTTTGTTAGAGGTGTTTGTTGTCATGGTAATCTACATGAAAGTAATGAAAATATAAGTATAAATAACATATTTAATTAGGCCTTTAATTAAATATGCTCCCATTATTTTACACAAAACAAATGACCCTCACCATTTGATTCGAAAAATCCCGTTGGAAGATTTTCTAGTGGGTCGAGATCCACATTTCACTTTGTTTTAAGTCCGCGTAGGCGGATTACACAAAACTAGGTTATTTAGGTTGGAACTCCTTCCAATTGTATATAATATAACTCTCGAATATTTTAGTTGGGTGAATAACTCCTTATTCCAATCCATCACATGGACCATTTCCAACTCTTGCTTCTAAACATATATAATATTATTATAATTTGTTTAGTTAAGTTTGACCCATTGTTTTAGCAATTGGATATTACAATTATCCCGTCGCACCTTACTAATACAGAATATGCACCGCGCGTAGGCGAAACCTACATTATTCGATACCTGTCTTGATGAGTGCTAAAACTTGGAAAGCATAAACTTAATATTTAATTTGAGGGAATTTGCAATTATTCTGATCTCACCGGCTTATTTATCATATAAATCATCTCTCACATGCATCAACATACATTCACATGCATCAACATACATAATGAAACAATTATGACCCCTAGCGCAATTGTTCTCCCAAGCCAATGAGAGAACCTAAGCTAACCTAATAACGATCTAAGCTTCTCCAAGCAAGATCTTCAAGGTTGTCCTCCTTTGATATTGTATTCTTCTCTTTCTTCATAACATTACATTATATAAAAGAAACTCGTTTTACATACGAGGGAGTGAGATGAGAAAAGAAGTTACATTAAGAGATTAAAAGAGAGGCACAACACGCAAGTCGTATTTTAAAATCCCAAAACAGAATAAAGGAAAACTAAGGCCATAATCGATCACCACAAGACAATAATAATAAAAACATTATTATTATTAATTTAAATTCTGTTAATTAATTAAAACCAAATTAAATTTTGGCGACCGATCACACTACGCAGAGTTAGCCGGGGGTTCCGCTGACCGCTCAGCGGACTGGGGTCTAGGGGGCAGCGCCCCCTGCGGGGTCGCAGGGGCAGTGCCCCGACACAAAATTTTAATGAAAAATTCATTTGAAATCGACGTCTTTTTTTGCATCAACACTTGATACTTTAAAGCACAACCCTTGCGCAATCACAACCCTAATCTCATAACTCTTTGACAGCACAACCCTTGTGCCGTCATTAACCCTAATGCACCAATTTCAGACCGTCAAACACACCTCGATTTCTTCACCATACTAATGTCGGATCAAGAAGAAAACGACCATTGATCGCTCAAAGGAAAATAACCATTAAGTCTTTGAATGAACGAAACAGAAACAATATATCATATATACCATATTTTGCATCAGGATTACTTATATCATATATATAACTTGATCGATCTCAATTGCGTAACCTATGGACGATCGATGTATCGCTGCTTTACCATACTAACGTCGGATTCCGAAGCATAGTCAACATCAATCATCCAAATCATACACACATGATGCCAAATTTAACTACCCATTTATTCTTTGATTCATTCTGTCTTTTAATCGTATTAATACAGAAAATATAGAAAATAAATAGATATTTCATAAGTGGCTCTGATACCACTGAAGGAGAAAAGCAATCCAAAACGCAATGGAAATTAAAAAAATTCTCCTTTAGTGATCCTTACGAATGGGCATGATCAGTGATATAATCGTTACCTCTTGTGGCGATTGAAACCTTTGATGCAGATCTACAGAGCGATCACGAACGTTGAATGGTGACAACGCCTCTACTCAGTCCACATGAATGGATTCCTTCAATCTCAGTGCTAGCTGCTACGAATGAAGGCTTTGAGTGAGAGAGAGAGAGAGAAACAAAATTACAACTGCACAAATGCTTCTACACAAGGGTTCTATTTATAGAACCACTTGTGTGACCTGCAAGCTAAAAAGCCCACTTAAGTGTATGTGGCTCATATCTTATAATATACCAAAATCACTTAAGCGCGTGGTACCTTACCATATTTCATATTCTACTTAAGTACACCGTACCTTAGGATGTTCTACAATTCACTTAAGTGCACCGTACCTTATGGTGTTCCTTAGTTACTCTATCTCTCATCAATCCGTCCTTTTGTGTGTGACCCTGTAGATTTTCGTGGCATTGACAATTATATTAAATCACGTATTTAACATAATAAGCAGTGAGCGGTATCTAGCAACACATCCTGCTACCCAAGACACGAAAATGTCATGTGATATGACAAATCATTTTGTGATAATACTTATGTGTATAATTATCCTTTTTCCCCTATGTCTATATTGAACACAAGGCATAAACAGTGTCATCCAGTTACGGACAACATTTGATCAACAATAAGACACTCGACTCTACATCTATGGTCCATAGTGGTTTCAGGTCAAAGGGTGGTATACACCATTATCACCATGAGAATAACTTATGACACTTAGCATAACATTCTATATAGTATTCTCATAGCGGGTTGAAATTCTAGTTATCAGACTTTAGATGTCACACGGGTTGTTATGACATCCAATTCTGCACAGACAAGAATTATGCAGAACTTAAAAGTAAGTGCAGTAAATAACACAAGTAATTGTTTACCCAGTTCAGTCCAACATGACCTACATCTGGGGGCTACCAAGCCAGGGAGGAAATCCACTATCAGTAGTATTAATTCAAAGCTAAACTCACCCGTTTACAACTCTTCACTTAATCCCTACCCAATGCAATTTCAATGTTACTCTAAGATCAGAGTTCCTACTCACTCCCCCTCAATCACCTCAGTGATTACTACCTTTAATCAATATTAAAGACAATTTTGAAGTCACACTTCAAACAACTCTTGATTGTGCTTAACAACTTTAATCAAGATACACAACACTCACGCTTAAAAGCTTTGAGCGACATAACACTTACAACTCAATGAACACCCTATGCCAAAGCAATCATCTACGTGATAATGGCTTGGCTTACAAGATATGTCTAATACAAGACTCACAAAAATACAGCAGTGAAGTATGATGGACACACTAAATCTTCACGCCTCAAAATCCCCAGTTCTGAATGAAGGAACGACTTCCTTTTATATTGCAGTACTTGGGCCTTTGCACTTGTATTCTCCTGAATTTAAGGTCACCCGAGTTTCCTTAAATTCCACATCTAGGTTACTAACAAATAGGCTATTTGTTAGGTTCATTAAATGTAGCTTGGTTGTTGATTTCCTGGATTTTCTCTCAGCTGTTGAATCCCTGAAGAATAGCCTGAGAAAAAGCTGAAACAGAAAACTGAACAACCTACAATATAGCATATGCTGTCAGGAATGAATGTCACGACATTCAGCTTGACATCAAGGATCATATGCTAAGTCTATTTTTCTAGAAAACAGACTGTACAATTTTGCTGACCTGTATATGACCAAAATAACCATACTACAGTAACAACTTACATTAATAAATGTCAAAGTATCCAATTTGACATTTACACATTTGGCCTTAAGTCAGTTCTGTTATCCTCTTGAAGAACAGACTAAGACACATACTGAAGTGTAGCAGAACACCACTCTGTCTATTATTCAGTATATGCTGTCCATGATGAATGTCATAACATCCAGTTTGACATTCATATAGTAGGCCTTATGCCAGGTCTGGTATTTCCTTGATAACCAGACTGCAAATGAATACTGAGCTCTAACAGAACACCAACTGTTCTAATCCTCAGTATCTGCTGACAGGGATGAATGTCACCACATCCAATTTGACATTCAATAAATCCTGTATTAGCTAATCCTGCAGTAAGTTACTCAGGTATGTCATGACATTAGTCTAGACATCAGAGTACAGTTAGATACTCTAACCTCCAATGCAGTCACACATACACACCATGTCATGATATCAGTCAAGACATTAGAATCCAGCTAGTGTTTTACCATCTAATGCAGCCAATTAAACACCTATAAACTCCCCCTTTGGCAAATTTTTGGCTAAAACACTTTGATCCCCATAACAGAGTTCATAGCAGCGGAATCACACATCTAGCAGGAAATAGACCTAGCTAATACACTCAGAGTGGCAGCACACTCACACACATGGAAGTTAAATAAAACTTCACATAACAACACACATACAGAAGTTAAATAAAAACTTCTAATTGCAGCACACATCCACAGCACACATACAGAGGTACAAAAGTTAAATAAAAACTTCAACACACATCAGCTGCATGGGAGGGAAGTTAAATAAAAACTTCATCACACATCAGCTGCAGGGGAGGGAAACTTGAATCTGTCATGAATATCTGTTTTAACAAAATAATCTGTTGTCCTGGGGTATCACCCTGTTACTCCCCCTTTTTGTCAAAAATGTTGCCAAAGCAACACTTGAAATTACAGATCCACAGATAATAAACAGAATTACACACAAATGACAGAATTATAAAAAAGGATTTATTCCTCAGCCTCATCATCAGCCTCCTCCTCAGAACTGGCCTCCTCCTCACCCTCTGAGCTTTGCCTTGCAGCTCCATCTGTATCCTCACCAGACATCTCCAATTGAAAAATAAGCTTTTCCAAGGCGAGCTTCCTAACCTCCAGCTCTTTGCAAGTCTCTCTGAGCACAGCAATGACAGCAGCCTTATCTAGTTGGTTGCCAACATTGGATGTTTCTCCAGATGTCATGACAATGTCAGGAACATGCTTACCCAGGAACAGTTTGTAGCTGAAGCCCAGTGGACTCTCTCTTCTTTGCACAAAGTCATTGTCTGTCAAGATGTTTGGGAATTGGTTCAACACAATGCCACAAATGAGAGACGGAAAGGCTATAGGTCCCTTCACACTGAAACTTCCAGCATGTTTCATGGTCTGATCAAAGATGTAGGTACCATAGTCCACCTTTGCCTTGGTACCAACAGCATAGATGAACTTTCCTAACATCACAGACACAGTTGACTTGTGATTAGTAGAGACCCAGTTTGCAGCTCCAACTTTGTGTAACATGGCATATTTCACACTGAGTTGGCTGGCCACCAGCTTCCCTTTAAGAGGCCACTTCCGGACTTGATTTGCAGTGATGACTTGACAGATTCTGTTGTCAGTCACTTCAAGCTCTGGGTGCACTTCATCTGCTCTTCCCAAATACAGATTGATGACTGAGGGGGAAAAAGTCACACACTTGCCACGCACATAGACCTTTCTAAATTCTCTGGACTTCCCATCTGCACACTCCTCTGACAGATTGACAATGAACTCCTTCACCAAGGTCTCATAGCACTTTGGGAGTTGAGTCACAGTTCTCATTAGCCCTGCCACTTTAATCAGGTCCACAATCTCCTTACACTCCAAGGCATTCTGAGCCAGTTCCCTCTCCAGGGCCAGTCTTTTGTGGTAGACATACTTCCACCTGTTCACACTAGAGGCAAAGTGGAAGGACACATTGTCAATGGGTACCTCTGGAACACTAGCAGCCAACTTGCTAGAGGTTGGCTTCTTCTTGGACAGGGATGTCGTGACATCACAAGGAACATCCGAGTCAGACTCCACCACAGCAGCCTTGGTCTTCATTTTCTTGGGCACCTCTTTGCTCCAAGATTTTGCAGGTCCATGCCCTTTTCTTTTGCGTGCACTCTCTGTCACTGCTTGCTTGGGAGAGGTTGTCTCATCGACCTCCTTGGTTGGGGACCTCTGTACCACAATCTTTTTCTCCCTCCTAGTCCTAACCCTCTTGGCTATGCTAGGAACAACTGAAGCCAAGAGTTCATTATCGGAGAACTCTTCCAGGTTGACTGTTTCAGCTCTAGGGTTGTCATCAACACCTTGAGTGACATTGACCTTCTCACCTCTCACCTTGTTTACAGGTTTATCGTTCTTAGGGACCTCTTCAGGTATTCCAGACACATTCTCTCTTACCACGACTGCAGTTTCTCGACATGCAACCTCATCGGGTATGATAGTGTTCAAGGGAACGGAAACCCCGGGAACATTCTGATCACCAGACAGAATCTTAGAGACAATAGAGGCAATGGCATTATGCACATACCTCGATCCTTCCTTGGATGGTTTGTCCAGAGCGATAGCTGAGGAGACTTTGGAGACCGTTTCTTTCGGTCTTCTTGCATGAGAAGATGTTGCAGCGTCAACACCAATCTCCTCCCGGTTAGGGTTGCAGGACTCCGTGCTGGGGGAATCGGATACAGTAGTGTAGGAGGTGGAATCGGATTGGTGAGCTATGCTGAATATCTCAGAGGGGAGTTGAACCGTTTCTTTGGAAGAGGTTTGCACGAATGAGAGTTGAAGCGACGGAATGTGAAACGCTTGTTGCAAGAGTAAGGTCTATTAGTTTTTGACCACTCAGAGCACAGTATTTGTTGTTTAATGATTTGACTTACTAAACAGTAGCTAACTAACTTCATTAGTTGCTATAACTTATCAGACGTATACATTCCCTCTTTGCCCTTACTATTTTTAAACTGATTAACGTACAATGTCATGACATTCTGGGTGACATTGTACTCAGTCTGCATCAGGTTCCTCCATACTGGGGTTGACCACCTGCTACCAGAGGCTAGGTATTTGGTTTCTGCAGATGACAACAGTACACCCATCTGTTTCTCCCTTGCTGTCATATCATGGCCAATATGTGCCACTGGCTCAAAACCTTCAATCAGACATTTTCCACAGTCTGTCTTTTTATCTAAAGACAGATATGGGACTCCTCTCATAGTTCCCTTGGAAATGCTCTTCTTCATTCCTTTTACATGAAGTTGGTCAGGTCTTCCATGTCCCAGCTTCCCTTCCTGATCTCCCTTGGCTAAGGAGCACTTGGGAAAGTGGCCTGAGTCTTTAGATTTCCATAGATAGCAGTTATCTTTGGATCTGTCTCCTCTCATCACTTCCTGATTGCACCCATTCAACACCACACATCCTCCCTCAGTGAATTCCACCTTGAATCCTTGGTCACATAGCTGACTTATGCTTATGGGATTTGCAGTCAGTCCTTTTACCAACAGTACATTGCTTAGTATTGGAGCTTCAGGATAATCCAGTTCACCCACACCCTGTACTTCTCCTTTAGCTCCATCACCAAACGTCACACATCTGATGGTAGAGGGTTGTGGATTCCCCAATAGGTTGCTCATCCCAGTCATATGCCTTGAGCAACCACTATCAAAGTACCAGTCGTGTCTGGTAGGTGCCCTGGGAGAAGTGTGAGCTAGTTTAGCAACACATTGTTGATTCTCATGGGAGAGATTAATCTCAGATGTATGCTGCTTTAGTTTGACATGAGGTGTCTGATTCGCAGCCCAATTTTGTTTCTTAATGGGGGCGTTATGCTTGGACGCCTTCTTCTTAGGTCTTCCCTGAGAAGTCTGGTTTGGATAACCATGCAGCCTATAGCAGAAGGGTTTTATGTGACCGAATCTCCCACAGTAATGACATCTCCATCTTTGAAATTTCTTCTTCTGATGTTTACTCATTCTGGTTCCCTGATGTTGAGACATCGGATGTGACTTCCGTTTGAATTTCTGACCTCCAGCCTTAGACCTTTTTGGTTCAGACGAAGAATTCTTAGCGAAGCCTAAGCCAGACATGGATCCTGACAACTGTCCTACCCTTAGAATCTCTTCCAAGGTGTCAGTTCCTTTATTCAACATCTTGATGGATTTGGTCATCTGGTCTAGCTTAGAAGTCAACAAGGAAATCTCACAATTTAGACCCTCTATGATTTTCAGCTGCTTCTGTTTCTCAGCTTCCAGCTCTTTGATGAGTTTCTTCTGCTTCTCTCCTTGGATGCATACTTCTGCACTTCTAACACATAGTTCTTTATATGAGGCAGCAAGTTCATCCAAGGTAAGCTCATCTCCGCTTGAGTTATCCTCTGAGGCACACACACTGGTCAGAGCTGTGACATGTTTAGCAGACTCTCCTTCAGATTCACTCTCAGTGTCTTCTTCTGACCAGGTGGCAGTCAGCCCTTTCCTTTGCATCTTGAGGAGGGTAGGGCATTCTGCTTTAATATGACCATATCCTTCACATCCATGACACTGGATTCCCTTGCCTTGGTTGAACTTTTCTTCAGGAGTTGATCTTTTCCTTATGTCAGACGGGATGTTCTTGACATTGGGTCTACCCTGTTGATCAACCTTCTTTATGAACTTGGTGACCTGTCTTCCAAGCATGGCTATGGCTTCTGCAATGCTTTCATTTCCTCCACAGTTTCCTTCTTCTGATTTCTCTTCAGTATTTGAAACAAAGGCTATGCTCTTGTTCTTCCTGTCAGTATCCTCACCTAAGCCCATTTCAAAGGTTTGGAGGGAACCAATGAGCTCATCTACCTTCATCTTGCAGATGTCTTGAGCCTCTTCTATGGTTGTGACCTTCATAGCAAATCTATTAGGCAAGGACCTGAGAATCTTTCTTACAAGTTTCTCTTCAGCCATTTTCTCACCTAGTCCACCGGAGGTGTTTGCAATCTCAAGAATATTCATGTGAAAGTCATGAATAGTCTCATCCTCTTTCATCCTCAGATTTTCAAACTTGGTGGTCAGCATCTGAAGTTTGGACATCTTCACCTTGGAAGTACCTTCATGAGTTACCTTGAGGGTATCCCAAACTTCCTTAGCTAGTTCACAGTGGTGCACCAGCCTGAAGATGTTCTTACTGATTCCATTGAACAGTGCATTCAAGGCCTTGGAATTTCCAAGAGCTAATGCCTCTTGCTCCTTGTCCCACTCTTCTTCAGGAATCTGCACACTGACTCCATCTTCACCTGTCTTTGTTGGATGTTCCCATCCTTTATTGACAGCTCTCCAGACTTTACTATCTAGAGACCTTAAGAAGGCTATCATACGAGGCTTCCAGTCATCATAGTTAGAGCCATCCAACATGGGTGGTCTATTTGAGTGTCCTATATCCTTGTCCATGGTACTAGAAAGTAACTTCCCTAGATCTCACCCAGAAATTAACAGGCAGGGTGCCTGCTCTGATGCCAATTGAAATTCTAGTCATCAGACTTTAGATGTCACACGGGTTGTTATGACATCCAATTCTGCATAGACAAGAATTATGCAGAACTTAAAAGTAAGTGCAGTAAATAACACAAGTAATTGTTTACCCAGTTCAGTCCAACATGACCTACATCTGGGGGCTACCAAGCCAGGGAGGAAATCCACTATCAGTAGTATTAATTCAAAGCTAAACTCACCCGTTTACAACTCTTCACTTAATCCCTACCCAATGCAATTTCAATCTTACTCTAAGATCAGAGTTCATACTCACTCCCCCTCAATCACCTCAGTGATTACTACCTTTAATCAATATTAAAGACAATTTTGAAGTCACACTTCAAACAACTCTTGATTGTGCTTAACAGCTTTAATCAAGATACACAACACTCACGCTTAAAAGCTTTGAGCGACACAACACTTACAACTCAATGAACACCCTATGCCAAAGCAAGCATCTACGTGATAATGGCTTGGCTTACAAGATATGTCTAATACAAGACTCACAAAAATATAGCAGTGAAGTATGATGGACACACTAAATCTTCACGCCTCAAAATCCCCAGTTCTGAATGAAGGAACGACTTCCTTTTATATTGCAGTACTTGGGCCTTTGCACTTGTATTCTCCTGAATTTAAGGTCACCCGAGTTTCCTTAAATTCCACATCTAGGTTACTAACAAATAGGCTATTTGTTAGGTTCATCAAATGTAGCTTGGTTGTTGATTTCCTGGATTTTCTCTCAGCTGTTGAATCCCTGAAGAATAGCCTGAGAAAAAGCTGAAACAGAAAACTGAACAACCTACAATATAGCATATGCTGTCAGGAATGAATGTCACGACATTCAGCTTGACATCAAGGATCATATGCTAAGTCTGTTTTTCCAGAAAACAGACTGTACAATTTTGTTGACCTGTATATGACCAAAATGACCATACTACAGTAACAGCTTACATTAATAAATGTCAAAGTATCCAATTTGACATTTACACATTTGGCCTTAAGTCAGTTCTGTTATCCTCTTGAAGAACAGACTAAGACACATACTGAAGTGTAGCAGAACACCACTCTGTCTATTATTCAGTATATGCTGTCCATGATGAATGTCATAACATCCAGTTTGACATTCATATAGTAGGCCTTATGCCAGGTCTGGTATTTCCTTGATAACCAGACCGCAAATGAATACTGAGCTCTAACAGAACACCAACTGTTCTAATCCTCAGTATCTGCTGACAGGGATGAATGTCACCACATCCAATTTGACATTCAATAAATCCTGTATTAGCTAATCATGCAGTAAGTTACTCAGGTATCTCATGACATTAGTCAAGACATCAGAGTACAGTTAGATACTCTAACCTCCAATGCAGTCACACATACACACCATGTCATGACATCAGTCAAGACATTAGAATCCAGCTAGTGTTTTACCATCTAATGCAGCCAATTAAACACCTACACGGGTCAATCTAGTATAAATATTACTCTCAATATTCATACTTATGTTTAAGACTTGATAACTCCTTATCCATGATCCATGAGATGTGATCATCAGTCTATATACATAATAGTCTTAATGATTTAATGTTATCCCACTTCACAACAAAGCTCGAGTACGGATACTTTAAGAATAGTGTTCGTATGTTTAATGGGATCTCATGATTAAGTCACACTTGATACATTAAACGGACTAGCTATTCTAGGGACTTTATTAAACAAACATAATAAAGAAAAAGCCTTTTATTATTAATAAATAATTCGATACAAGTACCAAAAGTATTGGCCTCTAGGGCTTACACCAACATTTCATGCATCATTTGCATAAGTAGGTTTCTCTTTTGCCAGATGTCTCATTGGTGTTTCTTCTGTGCTTCAGCCAATCTGACTCATCGATACAATACCCGCGCAAATCATCTGAAGATTATGGAACATCTTGAGCAAGAGAATAAAGACTTGAAAGAGGAGATCGCCTGCCTGACTTCCATGATGAAGTCAGTTCTAGCTGAACAGAGCCAGTCTTCTCCAACGCCCGTAACTTCTCCTCCTCAGAGGACTGTTATTTCAGAGGTGGCTACCTTTACTATGCCTGCAACTACTGCTCATTTCGCACCCAATATGCCTGCCGGATTCCCGTGGGGAATGCCGCCAAACTTTATGCCTTAAGGCTTTGCTTCTACCTTTGTTTCTATACCGACATCTAGCCCGGTCATGTCTGTGCCACCGCCTGTTGTGCATACCTTGCCTCGTGTGGAAGACACCATTTATCATTCCGAGCCGTCTGAGGGCCCGGATGTGTATGAGAAAATGGATGAAATGAAGGATCAATTTCTTGAGCTGCGAAAGGAGTTGAAAACTTTGAGAGGTAAGGACCTATTTGGGAAGAGTGCTTTTGAACTATGTCTAATGTCGAATGTGAAGATTCCAGTGAAGTTCAAAGTGCCTGACTTTGAAAAATACAAAGGGAACACATGTCCACTAAGCCATTTAGTGATGTATGCCCACAAGATGTCTACTCAAACGGACAATGACCAGCTGTTGATCCACTACTTTCAAGACAGTCTGACCGGTGCTGCATTAAGATGGTACATGGGATTGGATAGTGCGAGCATCCGCACTTTCAACGACTTGGGTGAAGCATTTGTAAAGAAGTACAAGTACAACGTTGATATGGCTCCTGACAGAGATCAGTTGAGATCACTGTCTCAGAAGGACAAGGAGACATTCAAGGAATACGCTCAGAGATGGAGAGAACTCGCTACTCAGACCAACCCTCCTTTAGAGGAAAAGGAGATGACCAAAAATTTTCTGAAGACCCTTAGCTCATTTTATTATGAGCGGATGATTTTCAGTGCCCTAATGATTTTACTGAAATGGTAAACATGGGTATGAGGCTAGAAGAAGGTGTCCGAGAAGGACGGTTGTCTAAGGAGGAGGTATCGTCCAATAAGGGATATCGCAACAGTTTTGGTAAGAAGAAGGACAATGAAACCAATGCAATTTCAAGTGGAAGGCAGATGAGGCCTTAGATCAGAAGAAGTCAACCACCCCGTCAACATCATCATCAAGTATCTTCAGTAATTCCTGTATTTTCAGCAAGTCAATCAACACCAGTTCAACAACAACAACGTCAACAACAACAACCACAACAACGAACAAACACCTACAACAACAACAATACCAACAATCATCAGCAACATAATTTTGAGAGGAAGAAGGTCTCTTTCGACCCTATTTCGATGACATATGCAGAGCTATACCCATCATTGGTTCTCAAGAACCTGCTACAACCAAGAAATCCTCCGCAAATACCTGAACCACTACCCTGGTGGTACAAGCCAAAACTCTGGTGTGCTTTTCATCAAGGAGCACCCGAACATGATATTGAGAATTGTTACCCACTCAAATATGAAGTTCAGAAGATGGTAAAAAATGGAATGGTGTCCTTTGAGGACCGTGCACCCAATGTGAAAGCAAACCCACTACCCACCCATGGAAATTCATCTGTTAATATGGTGGACGGTTGTCCCGGGGAGTTCAAAGTATTCGGCATCCGATTCATTAGAAGGTCCTTGGTGACAATGCACAAGGATATTTGCTGTGTGAGCGATTATGAGAATGACCATGATGGTTGTGTTATCTGTAGTGTTAATTCTCGAGGTTGTGAGATTGTGAAGAGGGACATCCAGTGGTTGATTGATGAAGGCTTGATCAAGATTGTTCAATCCCGTCACATAGATGATGATGTCAATGTAATAGTGCATGTATTCAAGAATCCAGAGAGAGTGGTGATTCAGTATGATAGTAGCAACAGTAACAATATCAGCAAGAGATCGGTATCGTCGTTGGTTATACGGTTGGCAGGCCGAGTCCCGTACACATCCAATAAGGCTGTTCCTTATCAGTACAGTGCAACTATGGTGAAAGATGGTCAAGAGGTTCCATTACATACGACCAATTCTGTCGTAAGCATTTCTGATGTTACTAAGGTGACCTGTAGTGGTCGAGTGTTTGGGTCGGTCTCCCCAAAGGATGTAGAAGTTTGTCCAGTTGGTAAGAAAGTAGAAGTGCTTGCAGTAGATCCAGTTAGTGCTCCAAAGCATCAGTCTGGTGAATCCAACAATTTGAAGAATAACGATGATGATGAGGTACTTCAGTTGATAAAGAGAAGTGAGTTCAATATGGTGGAGCAACTACTCCAAACCCCCTCAAAGATTTCAGTACTGTCTTTGCTTATGAATTCCGAAGCACACAGAGAAGCACTGCAAAGAGTTCTTGAGCAAGTTTTCGTGGAACATGATGTTACGGTGGATCAGTTTGATCATATTGTAGCTAACATCACTTCCTGTAATAATCTCAGTTTTTGTGATGAGGAACTCCCCGAGGAGGGTAGGAATCATAACTTGGCTTTGTATATTTCCAAGAATTGCAAAAATGACGCTTTATCCAATGTGATACTTGACACTGGATCCTAGTTGAATATGCTGCCAAAGTCAACATTATCAAAGTTGTCATATCAAGGAGCTCCTATGATATATAATGGTGTAATCGTCAAAGCTTTTAATGGTTCGCGCAAGACTGTCATTGGCGAAGTGAACCTTCTAGTTAAGATAGGTCCGAGTGACTTCCATATTACTTTTCAAGTAATGGATATCCACCCGGCCTACAGTTGTCTGTTGGGAAGGCCATGGATCCACGAGGTGGGAGCCGTTACCTCCACATTGCATCAGAAGCTCAAATTTGTCAAGAATGGGAAGTTAGTCATCGTTGGCGGGGAGAAGGCGTTGTTGGTTAGCCACCATTCATCTTTCTCTTATGTTGAAGCTGAGGATGAGGTTGGAACTTCGTCCCAAGCCTTATCTATTGCTGTTGAAAAGAGAGTTGGGGCACCTATGTCCTCATTCAAAGATGCAAGGAAGATTTTCGAAGAAATTGTTGATCAGTGGGGACGAGTGGTAGAGGTCTCCGATAACAAGAATAGGACCGGTCTGGATTTTCAACAGGGTTCGTCAGTTGCTAGATCAGAGGATATGCAACTCAGCTTCCGTAGCGGAGGGTTCATTCATGGAAATGAACAACACTTAGTTGTTGTGCTAGAGGACGACGAAGAGGAAGACTGCACCAATTTTGTGACGCATGGAAAGGCTTGCAACAATTGGACTGCTGTTGATATTCCTGTTATTATGCATCAATCTAAGTAATTGCTTTTATTTGTTTTCAAAAAATCCTTCTCATATGCCTAAGGGAGAAGTGAACATTGTTTGGGCATTTCAAATTGATCATTAATAAAGTATAATTCTATTCATCCACATCTATGATGTTTTGTTTTACTTTTTGCTTTATTCTGAAAATGGTAATCACAAAAAATATAAATAAATAATATAATTACCCATTTGCATAATATTTGATCACAATTTCACTTCTCTAAAATCAAAATATCAAATCATTATGCAGGTTGGTTTCTAACCCCATTGAATACAATGATCCTTCTCCTTCTCCAAAATTTGAATTCCCTGTGTTTGAGGCTGAGGAGGAAAGTGATGAAGAAGTGAGTGATGAATTGTCTCGTCTTCTTGAGCACGAAGAAAAAACCATTCAGCCATTTGAAGAGCAGATTGAGTTGGTCAACTTGGGTTCCGAGGATGATGTGAAGGAAGTCAAGATTGGATCTCGATTGTGTCCTGAAGTTAAGAAGGGGTTGATTGATCTTCTTCGAGAATATTCAGATGTGTTTGCTTGGTCCTATTAAGACATGCCTGGTTTGGATTCTGAGATAGTGGAGCATAGGTTTCCGTTGAATCCAGAATGCCCGCCAGTCAAGCAGAAGTTAAGAAGAACGCATCCCTATATGGCAGTGAAGATCAAAGAAGAAGTGCATAAGCAGGTTGATGCCGGTTTCCTTGTGACCGCTGAATATCCGTAATGGGTTTCCAATATTGTGCATGTGCCAAAGAAAGATGGAAAGGTCCGCATGTGTGTTGCCTATAGAGATTTGAATAAGGCCAGTTCGAAAGATGATTTCCCTCTGCCACACATTTATATGTTGGTAGATAATACAACTAAATTCAATGTTTTTTCGTTTATGGATGGATTTTCCGGTTATAATTAGATTAAGGTGGCCCCCGATGATATGGAGAAGACCACATTCATTACACCTTGGGGAACATTCTACTATAGAGTGATGCCTTTCGGTTTGAAGAATGCTGGTGCAACTTACCAAAGAGCAATGACTACTCTTTTTCATGATATGATGCATAAAGAGATTGAAGTCTATGTTGATGACATGATTGCTAAATCAATTGATGAAGAGGAACATGTTGAGAATTTGTTGAAGCTATTCCAGCGTTTGAGGAAGTATAAACTCCACTTGAATCCTAATAAGTGTACTTTTGGTGTTCGTTCTGGTAAGTTGTTGGGCTTTATTGTCAGCAAGTAGGGTATTGAAGTTGATCCTGCCAAGGTCAAAGCAATACAAGAGATGCTTGCGCCCAATACTGAGAAGCAAGTCAGAGGTTTTCTCGGCCGTTTGAATTATATCTCAAGATTCATTTCGCACATGACTGCCTCATGCGCGCCTATATTCAAGCTTCTTCGGAAAGACCAGTCTTGTGATTGGACCTAAGATTGCCAGAAAGCTTTTGACAATATCAAAGAATATCTGTTTGAGCCTCCGATTTTGTCTCTGCCTGTTGAAGGAAGGCCATTGATAATGTATTTGACTGTGCTTGAAGATAGTATGGGTTGTGTTCTTGGTCAGCAAGATGAGACTGGAAAGAAAGAATTTATGATTTACTACCTCAGTAAGAAATTCACCGACTGTAAGACTTAGTATTCTATGCTTGAGAAGACTTGTTGCGCATTGGCTTGGGCTGCTAAGCGTCTGTGTCAGTATATGTTGAATCATACCACTTGGTTGATATCCAAAATGGATCCAATCAAGTATATATTTGAGAAGCCTGCCTTAACTGGGAGAATTGCCCGTTGGTAGATGTTGTTATCAGAGTATGATATTGAATACCAATCTCAGAAAGTGATCAAAGGTAGTATCTTGGCTGACCATTTGGCTCACCAACTGATTGAAGATTACCAATCAGTGCAGTATGATTTTCCTGATGAAGAGATCTTGTACCTGAAAATGAAAGATTGTGATGAACCATTGCTTGAAGAAGAGCCAAAACCTGCTTCCCGTTAAGGCATGATATTTGATGGAGCTGTTAATCAATATGGTAATGGCATTGGGGCAGTGATTATTACTCCTCAAGGCACGCATTTTCCGTTTACAACTATATTGACTTTCAAGTGTACAAACAATATGGCAGAATATGAAGCCTTCGTTATGGGGCTTGAAGAGGCCATTAATCTCAAAATCAAATATTTAGACGTCTATGGAGATTCATATTTGGTTGTGAATCAAATCAAAGGCGAATGGGAGACGAATCAACCCGATTTGATACCATATAGAGATTATGCGAGGAGGATTTCAACTTTCTTTATAAAGGTTGAGTTTCATCATATCCCTCGAGATGAAAACCGGATGGCAGATGCTCTTGCAACATTGGCATCAATGATTATAGTGAAGTATTAGAATGAATTTCCCAATTTGATTGTGATGCGTCTTGATAGGCCAACTCACGTGTTTGCTGTTGAAGAGATCAAAGACGAGAAGCCGTGGTATTATGACATCAAGTGTTTCCTCCAAAGTCAGATTTACCCGTATGGGGCATCTTTGAAAGATAAGAAGACTTTGAGAAGATTAGCCGACAACTTCTACCTGAATGGTGATATTTTGTATATGAGAAACTTCGATATGGCATTGCTCAGATGTGTGGATAGACACGAAGCAAACCTATTGATGACTGAAGTCCATGAAGGTTCCTTTGGTACTCATTCCAATGCACATGTGATGGCAAAGAAGATATTGCGAGTAGATTACTATTGGCTGACAATGGAATCTAACTGTTGCAAGTTTGTGAAGAAACGCCACAAGTGTCAAATATATGCGGATAAGATTCATGTTCCTCCGACACTGTTGAATGTCATTTCCTCCCCATGGCCCTTCTCCATGTGGGGAATCGATATGATTGGCATGATTGAGCACAAAGCTTCGAATGGACATCGTTTCATTTTAGTGGCGATTGACTACTTCACAAAATGGGTCGAAGCGGCATCGTATGCGAATGTAACCAAGCAAGTTGTTGTAAGGTTTATCAGGAATCAGATTATATGCCGTTATGGTATGCCAAGCAAGATCATTACTAATAATTGATCGAACTTGAATAATAATATGGTGGAAGCTCTTTGCAAAGACTTCAAGATTGCACATCATAATTCTTCTCCCTACAGACCTAAGATGAATGGGGATGTTGAAGCTACAAACAAGAACATCAAGAAGATTATTCAGAAGATGGTTGTAACATATAAAGATTGGCATGAGATGCTTCCATTTGCTTCGCACGGGTATCGTACATCCATCCGCACTTCAACAAGGGCAACCCCTTTCTCTCTTGTATATGGCATGAAAGCAGTTCTCCCAATAGAGGTAGAGATCCACTCATTGCGTGTTCTCATGGAAGCCAAGTCGACTGAGGCTGAATGGTGCCAGCCCAGGTATGCTCAGTTGAATTTGATAGAAGAGAAGAGATTGACTGCCATGTGTCATGGTCAGCTATATCAGCAGAGAATGAAGAAAGCTTTTGATAAAAAGGTCAGACCTTGCGTGTTCAGAGAAGGTGACCTTGTGCTCAAGAAGATTTTGTCTTTCAAGCCAGATTCTAGGGGCAAATGGACTCCTAATTATGAAGGCCCATATGTTGTTAAGAGAGCCTTTTCAGGCGGTGCTTTGATTCTTATAACTATGGATGTGTAACGGTAAATTCATGATCATCAAGCTATGGATAAGCTAGACGTCAATAAAACCAGAGTCGCCATTGCGCTTTTATTGTTTCCAAGGAAAAAGGGAAAAGTACGAACAAAACCCAAAAGTAAGAAGTTTTCAAATCAAAGCTAATAAAATGTCAGAGATTACAGGTAAGGACGTTGGTTACACAGAGGGAAGGTGTTAGCACCCAAAGTGTCATAGGTACTCCTAGGGAGCCCTTTTTTGTGTGCATATGTATTTTGTACAAAATGATGTTTACAAATAAACAGAATGGGGGGATGAGAAAAGAATTCATTGATTATATTTTTGTGTTTGACAAGACCTTCGGACTTGTGCCTACGTACCAACATAAAAATGAGGGATCAAAACCTCGTAGTTCGTGGTATAAATTTCAAAGTGGATGCCTTGTTTTTAACAAAAATTAAGTTTGAAAGGCACAAAGGCCTAAAAATGGTTTGCATGAGTTAGTTCTTTTTGGCTTTTTTGAAAGTTTAAGTCAAGTATAGTTAAGTTTATTTACAAGTTTGATTAAGAAAAAAAGTTTAAAAATGCAATGGCGTAAGGCCAAAGTTTCTATCTTTTGCAAAGTGGTCAAAGTTTAGAACAAAAGTAGTTTATACAAAGAAGATTTTAAAAATGGGGGAGAGATTTTAAAATTAAAGAGACGGGAAGGAGATGGAGAGACTAATCCTATGCACAAAATTAAAACTTAAGAGTTGAAAAGATCTGACCAATGAGAAGCAATCCAATAGACAAGAATGTCAATAGAAACCCAAATTCCCTTGGACATTAGAATCAAACAACACACAATGCACAATTATATCAACTTGAAGAGCAAGGCATCAAATAAAGATAGCCACATCCGAGCTTAGCCACTCCATGATATTCTTCAAGATAATCCATGTAACAGATGAATTCCACCAGTCACAGGTTCAAAATAACAACTTCATAATGATCATGTTGCAGATGAACTCAAAGAGGTCTTTAAAGATGTATCAGATGAAGTTTCAAATTGCAGGCACTTGGTTTCACAAAAGTTGGCACTGGCCAAGTCCATTAGCATAAGTATGTTGCCTAGATTCTAATTCCATTTCTCCAAGATCAAGCCAACAGTCCACACAAAAGTTTTTTAGGGTTTTTGTTGTTATTATGTACATTCATGGTCAAAGACCACATAAACAAACAAGAATATACACAAGAATATATCACATAATATGGGCCAAATGGACAAAGTGAAAAATGGAATTAACATAAACAATTAGAATGATATGAATAATGGAAAATGAATAAAGACTTGAAATTAAATTGCATTAAAGTAAATGACTTGAAATTAAATGTTATTTGTTAATGAGTTAGAAGTTAGTATTGTTTTGCTTTTGTTTTTCATTTTTTCGTCATTCTTTGGAGAACACTCAACCCACTTATCACAAGCATGGATCCTTGAACCAAGACATCTTCCAAAGGAAGGAAAAAAGGCCAAGTTTCCACACAATACCATGAAAGAGGGGAGACTTACAATCTCACTAACTAGAATTCTATGCTTTTTCGTGTCACAAATTTAGCGCTATGTTAAGCAATCATAATTGGACTTATGTAGAAGTCACAACTATTTGAGGCCGGGGAATAGAACTTTGGTGTTAATGCATGTTAGAGACATAGTATAATGGATTATGCTCACAAAACATACCACACACAAAAAGAATATGCAAAAGAGGTGGCCTAATCTTATCCATACTTATGTTGATTTTTCAATCAACTAGCCTTAGGACTTTGAGATATCATAGGCCAAATGAGATTAATGCATAAAGAAGGGGAATGAGATGAAGTGGGAGGGGGATATATCAAAACTCAAATTGGTCAAAGGAGGACTTTTTCCAAATTAATATCATCCATTCATTTTAGGAGATGGAATGTACATTCCATCAATCCCCTAAACCCAATGATATTAACTTGACAAAGTCAAATCAACCTTGATCAAGGCCCAACAACAAGAGTCAAACTCAAATAGGTCATCACAAATGGTCAACACAATTAATTGACATTTATTCAAATTAAAAATACTAAGAAAATACATTTAAATTAAATATGGTTTGTCAAATTCCTAAAACCTCATCAAAACACCAAAGAAATAGCCATGAGATTTATCATAGGTCAAACAAGGTCAAAGGACCTTGGAGAAAAAATTCATAATTTTTGAAAACATAAATGTATTTTTAAACAATTAAAAACAAACACAAAATCAATTAAATCATGAAAAATATTAATAATGATCCAAAAAATAATTTTAATTCAAAATATGAAAGAAGAAATTATTTGAATTTTTTTGGTGAAACTATATTTTTTAGATCAATATTAAAATTAATATGAATTAATGAAAATAAAAGGATTAAACTAAAAATCAGAAAATAGCAAAAAATGTGAGCCACTTGATCTCCCTCACTAATTGAGGTGGCAGATCAAGTGGACTACAACGCGCGTTCCATGATGGAACCTAGTCAGCGCGCCACACGCATGGTAATCAAAACCAACGCCTCAGATTAAAACAAAATGACAAGATCATGTGGATGGGAGACGTGCCAACACACGACCGGAGCTGTAGCTCCAGTCTTCTTCTCCGGTGGACCTCATCGGACTGGTCCACCCTCAACCATCACTAAAATAAAAAAGGAGGACATGATCTGAAAGAAAAAATGGCGTAGAGCACGAATTTAACCTCAATTTCAACTAACTCCAAATATATAAAAAGATATGAGGAGTTGAATTTTGAGGTGTGTCAACTGAGTTGCTTCGATTTGACCTTTAAGCAACTCAATCTTCATGCCTACATTGGTAGGACTTCAGACAACCAAAGATCTAAGAGAATTGAGTAGAATTGAGTGAGAATCGAAGAGATGAAGTTTTTTGAAAATTACCTTCAATGCTATGCAATTCTTGATGTTGCTTGCTCCAAATACGTTCTGATCACACTTGAGAAGCTAGCAGGAAGTGATTGATGAGGTTGCCAGACTTTGGATCCTGGAGTTTTTGAATCTCCAACAGTTGAGATTCAAACTCAAATTTCAAATTGAAATTTATCAAGTTTTCCTTTGGAATGAGAGGGTTCCAATGGGGGGAAAAGTTGGCGCGCAAAGTTGTATTCAAATGAGCTCAGAAGCATGCTATTTATAGCCAAATGGAATGATATTTGCACACTTCAAATTTTGTCCAATTTTAGCAATGTTGATGGCACGAGTGCATGGGCATGTGTAGGCCCATGATGCAATGCAAAAAGGTCCAAAATGATTCCAAATGAAGTCTGAATGGAAGCTTGATTGGAAAGGCAAAGTGAATTGAAGTTTTGAGTTTTGATTCTCTCCAATGATGCAACTCTGTTAAAGCCATGCGCAGACCTAGCAATTCTTGTCCAAAACGCATGAGCTTGGGTTCTTTAGAAAGCTTGGATCAAGAGGAACAAGTTTTATGTTCAACACTTTTTCATTTGGAGCTTGGAACATTGAGAATTCTGAGGTGGAAGTTTTGAAATTTCAACATGTTGAAAATTTTTCTAAGTGTTAAGCCATATATCTCAATACTCCACATTGCTTAACTTTTTATGTGAGCTTCAAATTAGAAAAGTGTATTCATCAAAGTTATATATCTTTCAAAGACCTTCAAAATGGTCACCAATTTCATGTCATTTTGATTTAAAATGATAGAGTTATGCATTTTTGAAGTTGGGGAAAATCACTTGTTCAATGGTATAGGTCAAAAATGACCTATAAGGTAACCTCATATCACATGCTCAAAAAAGTTGAATTAGCTCTCACTCCAAACATAAAAGTTTAAGTAGACATATTGAATTTGATTTTTTAACTTGGAAATCTTTCATCTCATATTGAGCAAGTTATGGCCTTGGGAAGTTGACTTTCAAATTAGGGTTTAGACAAAATGACCTATAATGTTTCAACATAGAAAATGATTTTCCAAGCAAACCTAGCTCTAGGTATCAACATGAAAGTTGTTTGGAATGTAATTTAGAGTAAGTTTTCTCTTGGAATAATTTTCATATGGTGAAATTGAAGGAGATAGGGTCTAGGGAGACCCAGTTTTGATCAGATGAATTCATCTGGCCAACCACCACCAACCAACTTGCTAACCTTCAATTATTTGGACTTTTTAGGCTCATGGTAGATCATATATGCATAATATGATGAATTTTTAAATTTCCCTTGAGGAATTTGATCAATTGGTGAGATAACTTATTGGGGAAGTTACTCAAGATACCTAGTCAAACTAGGGTTTCCAAGGCAAATCACCTCCAAACTCTTGAAGAATACTTGATCAATATGATATGTAGAGATCATTGGGACTCATATATAATGCTTATAACCATTATTGGATTTATCCATGGTTATGCTCTTTGGTCATGAGGGTCTTAAAACCAATGATGTGAACTTGCTAGATCAATGGGATCATGCCTTACCTACAAAAGAGTTAGGAAAATGCAAAGACATATTTTTGGTATTTTGGTTAGTAAAAATGATAAAATATAAGTATGATACAATCACATGGTGCTTGATGATCTCTCCCAAAACAAACCCAATGAGAGAGGGGTAAGGAGGATGCCAAGGTATGATCCCAATGCTAATGCATATGATAAAATTTTATGAGGGATCTTAGGGTCAAAATTGGGGTCTTACAGTTGCCCCTATTTAAGAACATTCTAACTGAGGAGATGAAGGTTAAAATCTTCGTATCGACTCAGTAGAATGGGCTTAAATAATAACATATAGAAACAAATTTTGGGCCCTAAGAGACCTCATGATTCATGATATGAATGTAGAAGCAAATACTTTATGGGGAAATATTGCCACAAAGTAAAAGAAATCAGAGAGATCGAAATTCCGTTGGAGTATAATGCATTCCATAAGGAAACTCACTGGGGAGACAGAGACTCAAGGAAAAGGGTTATTTCATAGGCCAGGCTACGACTTAAAACTGCTTGGGGATTCGTGGAATTCCATACAAAATAGAAAGACTCAGTCGGGGAACAACAACATCTGCAGAGGATGCGAGTAAGTCAGGATAAAACTGAAGTACTTGAATCATGCAGGGAAAAAAGATTTCACTACGGAAATACGCACTCAACTCGACTGGGGAAGATAAACTTCAACGCAGGTGGAGCAGAAATCCATTATCCACTACCTGTTACTGGGTAAGGAGATAAGAAAGATCTGACAGAGAGGACATCCGTCACCGGTTAGAATGAACATATCAAGGATGACTCGCTGAGGATCGCCAGGAGGGAATATTCATTACCGGTTACTGGGTAAGAATAGCCTTGTTGGGGAAAACTGCAGAAAATAGGATTTACAACTACCAGTTACTGGGCAGAAGACCAAAGGTGAGAATATCCGTCATCGGTTAGGATGAACATATCAAGGATAAACTCAACAGGGAAGAAAATCCGTCATCAATTAAGATGAACATATCAAGGATAGACTTGCCTGGGAATGTCAAGGAGGATACCCGTTATCGGTTAGGATGAACATATCAAGGATATACCAACTGAACAATAAGGTAAGAATTACATCTATCGAACGCTGGATAGAAAACCATCGAAGAGAAGATCTGTCACCAGTTAGGATGAACATATCAAGGATAGACTCTGCGAGGGGAAAAAGTAGGATTTACAACTACCGATTACTGGGTAGAAGACCACAAAGAGAAGGAAATCCGTCATCGGTAAAGATGAACATATCAAGGATTAACTCTCTGAGGAACAAAAATAGGGATTGTAACTACCTTTTTACTGGGTAGAATACCAAGAATGAGAATATCCATCATCGGTTAGGATGAACATATCAAGGATAGACTCTGGCAGGGGAGAGAAAGATATCCGTCATCGGTTAGGATGAACATATCAAGGATATACTTATTGGGGAATCAGAAAATGAATCCACTGGGAAAAACAGCAGTACTTTTGCTGGGTATTGGGCAAAAAAGCAACAAACTGCATGCTAAGAAGGATATTACCAGTTATTGGGTAACAAACTCTTAGAAAATTCAAAGCATCTATCTAGGCAAGATCTAGAAAGAAACAATCAGTCAACAATCACCCCAATGAGGATATAACTTAGGGGAGTGATTCCATCTAGATAATCAACTGGGGAGGAAACTGAAATAATAATCATCCACGAGGAAACAAACTTAGTGGGGAAAAGGAGAGAGGTTAAAGTCTTTCTACTTAAGGGGATGACACTCTACAATTGAGGGAGGACAAACACCAAACCTGTATGGGGATAAAGCATCGCCATAACAGAGAATAAGAATCTCAAACAAATCAATTAAATATGAAGATGCAAAAATATGCAATTATGAAATTATATGAATGTATATGTATATATGACGATTATGTTGACAAAACAATCACAAAGGATACAAAGGTGTCGCAAAGAATGGAATCATCGGTACAATCCTTGGTAAATCCAAAATATGGAGACAACTGCCGGAGAACAGAGAGACCAACAACCCAAAAGCTCGAAACTAGCCAAGGAGGGAGGATATATGCTGAGGAAAGGAAACTAAATCCAATCTGTGGGGATCTTAGGTCAATGCCATATCAAAATGGGAGACAACCGACACAGAGGATAATCACAAAAGTAGTTGCTCAGAGACCAGGAGGAAACCTTGACTGGGAGCAAGTCGGATGGCGATTGGTGGGGAAACCAATGCGATCTACTAGGGAAATCCATATCTCGCCTGAGGAACTGAACTAATACGAACGACTAGGGATACCCGAAGGGTTTACTGCTTGGGGGACCTCTGATGTTTAGCACTTAAGAACTTGCGGTTCATCGAAATGCTGTTGATACTTCTTTTTAATTGCTTTGGAAAATTCTTGCTTTTATATATTTAAGGAAAAATGATTATGATTAAAAAAATTTAATTTTAAAATGATCATAATAAAATTTAAAACTATTGGCTGAAGTAAATAAGAGTAGAAATAATTGGATAAAAGCTCAACTTTATTTAATAGAATGGTAGTCTGTAAAAGACAAGACTCCATAGATCTTTACAAAGTTGAAAATGGTAATTTACATGGAAAAGGGTTACATTGAATACAAATTATCCTTAATCCTTCTACCAACTATTGAAATCCACTGTGCTTTTGATTGCTAACGAGGATGATGAATTGATGTCAACCCTTGTGCTCAACCAAGTCTTCAAAATACTGAAGGTCAGCAGAATGCAGTTACTTGCCATAATCCCTAATTTTTTGCATAAATTTCCCCAAGGTGGGGTACTCAACTTATCGGGAAATTCTTTCTGTTTTTATGTCTCTAATTTTTGCCTGGATCGCCGTTTCAGGTTCTCAATCCACCGAGATGCTCATTTTTGCCTAAGCTGCCCTTTTGGGTTTTCAACTTAGCGAGCTATTCTTTTCTTTTTAGGCGAAGTATTTCTTGACTGCATCTGCGTTCACATGACGAGTGAACTCTTCACCATCCATAGTTGTAAGAATCAAAGCACCTCCTGAAGAGGCTCTCTTAACAACATATGGCCCTTCATAATTAGGAGTCCATTTCCCCTAGATTCTGGTTTGAACTACAAAATCTTCTTGAGCACAAGGTCACCTTCTCTGAATACCCGAGGTCTGACCTTCTTATCAAAAGCTTTCTTCATCCTTTGCTGATACGACTGACCATGACACATGGCAGTTAATCTCTTCTCTTCAATTAAATTCAACTGACCATACCTGGTCTGACACCATTCAGCCTCAGTCAACTTGGCTTCCATGAGCACACATAATGAAGGAATCTCAACCTCTACGGGGAGCACTACTTCCATATCATATACAAGAGAGAAAGGGGTTTCCCCTGTTGAAGTGCGGATGGATGTACGATACCCGTGCAAAGTAAATGGGAGCATCTCATGCAATCCTTATATGTCACAACCATCTTCTAAATAATCTTCTTAATGTTCTTATTCGCAGCTTCAATAGCCCCATTCATCTTGGGTCTGTAGGGAGAAGAATTATGATGTGCAATCTTGAAGTCTTTGCAAAGAGCTTCCACCATATTATTATTCAAGTTCGATCCATTATCGGTAATGATCTTACTTGGCACACCATAACGGTATACTATCTGATTCTTGATAAACCTTACAACAACTTGCTTGGTTACATTTACATATAATGCCGCTTCAACCCATTTTGTGAAGTAGTCAATTGCCACCAAAATAAAATGATGTCCATTCGAAGCTTTGGGCTCAATCATCCCAATCATATCAATTCCCCACATGGAGAAGGGCCATGGGGAAGAGATAACATTCAATAGTGTTGGAGGAACATGAATCTTATCAACATATATTTGACACTTGTGGCATTTCTTCACAAACTTGCAACAGTCAGATTCCATTGTCAGCCAATAGTAACCTGCTCGCAACATCTTTTTTTCCATTGCATGTCCCTTAGAATGAATACCAAAAGAACCTTCATGCACTTCGATCATCAACAACGCTGCGTGTCTATCCACACATCTGAGCAAAACCATGTCGAAGTTTCTCTTGTACAGTATATCACCATTTAAGTAGAAATTGCTGACTAATCTTCTCAAAGTCTTCTTATCTTTCAAAGATGCCCCAGGCGGGTAAATCTGACTTTAGAGGAAACATTTGATGTCGTAATACCACGGCTTCTCATCTTTGACTTCTTCAACAGCAAACACATGAGCTGGCCTATCAAGACGCATCACAGACAAATTGGGAACTTCATTCCAATACTTCACTACAATCATTGACGCCAAGGTTGCAAGAGCATCTGCCATTCGGTTCTCATCTCGAGGGATATGATGAAACTCAACCTTTGTAAAGAAAGTTGAAATCCTCCTTGCATAATCTCTATAGGGTATTAAACCGGTTTGATTTGTCTCCCATTCTCCTTTGATTTGATTCATAACCAAAGCGGAATCTCCGAAGACATCCAAATACTTGATTCTGAGATTCATGGCCTCTTCAAGCCCCATAATGCAAGCTTCATATTCTGCCATGTTGTTTGTACACTTGAAAGTCAATCTAGCTATAAATGGTAAATGCGTGCCTTGAGGAGTAATAGTCACTTCCCCAATGCCATTACCATACTGATTAACAGCTCCATCAAATATCATGCCCCAACGAGAATCATGTTTTGGCCCTTCTTCAAGCAATGGTTCATCACAATCTTTCATTTTCATGTACAATATCTCTTCATCAGGAAAATCATACTGCACTGACTGGTAATCTTCAATTGGTTGGTGAGCCAAATGGTCAGCCAAGATACTACCTTTGATCGCTTTTTGAGATTAGTATTCGATATCATACTCTGATAACAACATCTGCCAACGGGCAATTCTCCCAATTAAAGTAGGCTTCTCAAATATATACTTGATTGGATCCATTTTGGATATCAACCAAGTGGTATGATTTAACATATACTGACGCAGACGCTTAGCAGCCCAAGCAAATGCGCAACAAGTCTTCTAAAGCATAGAATACCGAGTCTCACAGTGGGTGAACTTCTTACTGAGGTAGTAAATTGCAAATTATTTCTTTCCAGTCTCATCTTGCTAACCTAGAACACAACCCATACTATTTTCAAGTATAGTCAAATACATGATCAACGGTCTTCCTTAAACAGGTGGAGACAAAATCGGAGGCTCAAGCAGATATTCTTTGATACTGTCAAAAGCTTTTTGGCAATCTTCGGTCCAATCACAAGACTGATCTTTCCAAAGAAGCTTGAATATAGACGCACATGTGGCAGCCATGTGTGAAATGAATCTTGAGATATAATTCAAGCGGCCGAGAAAACCTCTGAATTGCTTCTCATTTTGGGCGCAGTCATCTCTTGTATTGCTTTGACCTTGGCAGGATCAACTTCAATACCCTTCTCGCTGACAATAAAGCCTAACAACTTACCAGAACAAACACCGAAAGTACACTTATTGGGATTCAAGCGGAGTTTATACTTCCTCAAACGCTGAAATAGCTTAAATAGATGCTCAACATGTTCCTCTTCATCAATTGATTTAGCAATCATGTCATCGACATAAAATTCAATCTCTTTATGCATCATATCATGAAAAAGAGTAGTCATTGCTCTTTGGTAAGTTGTACCAGCATTCTTTAAACCGAAAGGCATCACTCTATAACAGAATGTTCCCCAAGGTGTAATGAATGTAGTCTTCTTCATATCTTCGGGTGCCATCTTGATCTGATTATATCCGGAAAATACCTCCATAAACGAAAAGACTTTGAATTTAGCAGTATTGTCTACCAACATATCAATGTGTGGCAGAGGGAAATCATCTTTCAGACTGGCTTTATTCAAATCTCTATAATCGACACACATGCGGACTTTTCCATCTTTCTTCGGCACGAGCACAATATTGGCCACCCATTGCGGATACTCAGCGGTCACAAGGAAACCGACATCAATCTGCTTCTGAACTTCTTCTTTAATCTTCAAAGCCATATCAGGATGCGTTCTTCTCAATTTCTTCTTGACTGGTGGGCATTCTGGCTTCAACGACAATCTATGCTCCACAATCTCAGAATCCAAACCAGGCATGTCATGATAGAACCAAGCAAACACATCTGAATACTCTCGAAGAAGATCAATCAATCCCTTCTTGACATCTGGACATAGGCGAGACCCAATCTTGACTTCTTTCACATCATCCTCGGAACCCAAGTTGACTAGCTCAATCTGCTCCTCAAACGGCTGAATAATTCTTTCATCACACTCAAGAAGACGAGAGAATTCATCACTCACTTCTTCACCACTTTCCTCCTCGACCTCAAACATGGGGAATTCAAAATTTGGAGAAGGATAAGGATCATTGTATTCAATGGGGTTAGAAACCAACCTGTATAATGATTTGATATTTTGATTTTAGAGAAGTGAATTTGTGACCAAATATTATGCAGATGGACAATTATTTTGTTTATTTATGTTTTTTGTGATTACCATTTTCAGAATAAAGCAAAAAGTAAAAACAAAACATCATAAATGTGGATGAATAGAATTAATTTTATTAATGATCAATTTCAAAATGCCCAAACAATGTTCACTTCTCCCTTAGGAATAGGATAAGGATTTTAAAAACATATAAAAGCAATTACTTAGTGTAAGACCCCAATTTTGACCCTAAGATTCCTCATGCACTTTCATCGTAAGCATTAGCATGGGGATCATACCTTGGCATCCTCCTTACCCCTCTTTCATTGGGTTTGTTCTGGGAGAGGTCACCAAGCACTATGTGATTGTATCATACTTGTATTTTATCATTTTTCACTAACCAAAATACCAAAAATATGTCTTTGTATTTGCCTAACTCTTTTGTAGGTAGGGCATGATCCCATTGATCTATCAGGTTCACATCTAGGGTCTGAGACCCTCATGAACAAAGAACACAACCATGGATTGATACAAGTATGGTCACAAGCATCATATATAAGTCCCAATGATCTCTACATGTTATATTGATCAAGTTTTCTTCAAGAGTTTAAGGGTGATTTGTCTTGGAAACTCTAGTTTGACTGGGTATCTTAAGTAACTTCTCCAACAAGCTATCTCACCAATTGATCAAATTTCTCAAGGGACACTTAAAAATTCATCATCTTATGCATATATTATCTACCATGAGCATAGAAAGTCAGGAGAATTGAAGATTAGCAAGCTGGTTGGTGGTGGTTGGCCAGTTGAATTCATCTGATCAAAATTGGGTCTCCCTAGACCATATCTCCTACAATTTTCACCATATGAAAATTATTCTAAGAGAAAACTAACTCTAAATGACATTCCAAAAACTTTCATGTTGAGACCTAGAGCTAGTTTTGCTTGGAAAATCATTTTCTATGTTGAAACATTATAGGTCATTTTGTCTAAACCCTAATTTGAATGTCAACTTCCCAAGGCCATAACTTTCTCAATTTTTATGAGATGAAATATTTACAAGTTGCACAATCAAATTAAAGATGTCTACTTCAACTTTTATGTTTGGAGTGAGAGATAATTCAACTTTTATGAGCATGTGATATGAGGTTACATTATAGGTCACTTTTGACCTATACCATTGAACAAGTGATTTTTCCAAACTTCAAAAATGCATAACTCTATCATTCTAAATCCAGATGACATGAAATTGGTGACCATTTTGACGGTCATTGAAACATCTACAACTTTGATGAAGACACATTTCTCATTTGAAGCTCACATAAAAAGTTAAGCAAGGCGGAATATTGAGATATATGGCTTGACACTTAGAAAAAATTTCAACATGTTGAAATTTCCCAACTTCCACCTCAAAATTCATCATGATACAAGCTTCAAATGGAAAAGTGTTGAACATGAAAGTTGTTCCTATTGATCTCACCTTTCCAAAAAGTCCAAGTTCATCCATTTTGGACAAGAATTGAATAGGCTGCACATGGCTTGAACATTGCATCATCATTTGGCAAAGATCAAACTTCAAGTTTCCATGTACACTTGCCTTGCAATCCAAGTTGATTTCAGACTCTCTCACACTCATTTGTGGAACTAAAGCAATGATCTCATGGGCTTGTACACGCCCATGTGCCCATGCATCATCCATTGCCAATTTTGGAAAGTCATTTGGAAGGTGCAAATATCACATGATCCAGCTATAAATAGAGCTTCATATGCTCAGAATTCAACACACATTCGCGCCAACTTTGATCCTAGACCCCTAACCCTTCCATTTGAGAGGATAATCATGAGAATTTCATCTTGAAATTGAGTTTGAATCTCACTGTTTTGAGATTCAAAACTCCAGGGATCCAAGACCTTTTGTGCATTTCATTCTACTTCTGCAAGCATTCTGAGTGAGATCAAGCATGAGCCAAGGCAAGAACAGTTGAATCCAGACCTGTATTGAAGGTATTTTCCAGAAAACTTCATCTCTTCGATTCTCTCTCAATCTTGCTCAATTCTCTTGATTCTTTGGTTGTCTGAAGTCCTACCAATGTAGGCAAGAAGATTGAGTTCCTTAGAGGTTAAATCGAAGCAACTCAGTTGACACACCTCAAAATTCAATTCCTCATATCTTTCTATATGTGAGGAGTTAGTTAAAATTGAGGTCAGATTCGTGCTCCACGCCATTTTTTCTTTCAGATCATGTCCTCCTTTTTCATTTTTTTGATGGTGATGAGTGAACCAGTCCGGCCAGGGTCACCGGAGAAGATGACGGCCTTTGGACGCCGGTGATGTGTTGGCACGGTTCAGAGCCATTGATCCATTTAAAATGTTTTAATCTTGTGCGTTGTTTTTAATTACCATGCGTGTGCCGCGTTGACTCAAGTCTACCATGGAACGTGCGCTGGTGGCCACTTGATCTGCCACCTCAATTAATGAGGGAGATCAAGTGGTCCACATTTTTTCTGATTATTTGAATTTCATTTTAATTGCTTTATTTTCATTAATTCATATTAATTTTAATATTGATCCAAAAAATATGAGAGTTTCACCAATTTTTTTTAAATAATTTCCTCTTTCATATTCTGAATTAAAATTATTTTTTGGATCATTATTAATATTTTTCATGATTTAGTTGATTTCGCATTTGTTTTTAATTGTTTAAAAATACTTTTAAGTCTATAAAAATTCTGAAATTTTTTCTCCAAGGTCCTTTGACCTTGTTTGACCTATGATAAATCTCATGACCATTTATTTGGTGTTTTGATGAGGTTTTAGGAATTTGACAAACCATATTTAATTTAAATGTATTATTTTAATATTTTTTTAATTTGAATAAATGTCAAATAATTTTGTTGACCAATTGTGATGACTTGTTTGTGTTTGACTCTTGTTGTTAGGCCTTGGTCAAGGTTGATTTGACTTTGTCAAATTAATATCATTGAATTTAAGGGATTGATGGAATGTACTTTCCATCTCCCAAAATGAATGGATGATATTAATTTGGTAAAAGGCCTCCTTTGATCAATATGAGTTTTCATATACTCCCCTCCTACTTCATCTCATTCCCTTTCTTTATGCATTCATCTCATTTGGCCTATGATATCTCAAAGTCCTAAAGCTAGTTGAATGAAAAATTAACATGAGTATGGATGAGATTAGGTCACACCTTTTGCATATTCTTTTTGTGTGTGGTATGTTTCATGAGCATAGTCCATAATACTATGTCTCTAACATGCATTAACACCAAAATTCTATTGCCCGACCTCAAATAGTTGTGACTTCTACATAAGTCCAATTATGATTGCTTAACATAGCGCTAAATTTGTGACATAAAAGGCATAGCATTCTAGTTAGTGAGATTGTAAGTCTCCCCTCTTTCATGGTATTGTGTGGAAACTTGGCCTTTTTTCCTTCCTTTGGAAGATGTCTTGGTTTAAGGATCCATGCTTGTGATAAGTGTAGCACCTCAAATTTGCACCCTACCTTTTGTACATACATTTTCATCATTAGGTCATTAGCATAATAAAGTCCATTGCATAGCATTGCATAGCCATTTGCCCAAGTGCAAGTTCAACTGACAGATTAGGTCAAACTGGTCAGGAGATCAGGTCAAACAAGCAAGCATGTGCCATTTCCATTGAGACAAGGCCTTACGCTTGGTTTATCAAGTTCATATGATTATGTGATCATTGTGAAGTGATTTGGCCAAAGGTTGGATGATCAAAGCTCAATAGTCAGGCTGAATTTCATTTGGAACCATAGAAAGTCAACTGTGGTCAACTGTGCCTGATTTTATGGATTGGAAGGTGTGGGATGGTTTGAAAGGCTTCATTCATGTCCATACAAGTCTCATTTGACATATCAAAGACCAAGGTTGATGAAATAAAGTCAGATCAAAAGTTTCCTAAAATGGCAGGTGACCTGTAATTTCAACTGTCCAAAATGGAAAGTTTTTCTCCTCAAAATTACTTCATCATACAAGCTTCAAATGGAATTTTGTCCAACATGAAAGTTGAAGATCTTGATCTCACCATTCCAAAAAGTCCAAGAACTTGAAATTCCCATGTGTGGTTGGCAAGATATGGTCCATTCATTTTCAGAAAATGCCTAAGTTCAAAGTGCCATAACTTTCACATGGAATGGCCAAATTGGTTGACTTTTCTTTGAGCAAACCACATTTAACATGAACTTGCATGGTGCATCATTACATTTTTCCAAAAATCATCATAGCAAAATGGCATTTTTTAAGTGAACTCATTTGAATTTTTGGTGTGAAATAGTGATTTTCAAAAATACAAGCCATATGCATTTGGGACCTTTTCATACACATTACAAATATCATTTAGAACTTGTGTGAACTGGTTTTGGACTGATACATGGACTGCATAAGAAAAAGGGCATTTTGGCCAAAGTCATGAAAATGGGCATTACACTAATCATTCTAATTTGCCTAATTGAGATTAAATTTTGGATTAGTGTGAGGTATAAAGAGATAATTGTAACAGAAATGCTTAAACACAAATCATTTTCTCAGATCCAAAAGAAAAATCTCAAGAATTCTCTCCAATTTTCTTCAAGCATTCACACACTTTTTCACCAATTTCATCGAATCTCATCATTGTGTGGCATTGTTCTTGCTTGCATCTTCATTTGCAGGTGAAATCATCCATCTGTTTGAGCTCAATCGTGGCCAAGGAATCGAAAATCACAACTGTCCACGCAATCTCACTTCCATGGCAGTTTGAAGAATCAGCCACCTGGAGCATAATCGAGCTGCAAGAACTCTTACATTCAACTTCTACATCATCATTCAACTTCTGTTTTGGCTTTTTGGATCGTGAAACGCACAAATTCCACAGCTGCTATCATTAAAGGTTGGATTTCGATCTTCGCCATTCTTGAAATTAGGATATGGTTCTTATAGATCTTAGTTTGTAGAGTGCAACGCAATTCGTAGAATTGAAATCCATTAAGATTTGAGAGAGAAATCGTGAATTGAAACTTGTGATGTGAAACCTTTTCTGGCTCGATCCGGTCAGTATGTTAGGAATTAGGAAATTTCATGTGGATATTGTGATTGTGCTAGCTTAGACGGTTCCAACGGTATACGATTTGTTGATTTTGGTTGAAGATTTGTGCATTTGGATTTTCTGGAATTTTCATTGATGAACACGCGAAGAACTGCTCCAGTTTCGCGTTTGATCCATTTTCCTGCGTTTCCGTTTGAATTTCCTGTTTACCGCTCAAACCAACCAATCACGTGATGCCGTTTCATTTTGTGAAACGGGGCGTTTTGCCCCCTGGTTCAGCTAATTACGCTTCTGCCACTGGCGCCATGTTAAATCATTTTCAAACTTAAATAATTATTTCATATTTTAATCAAACTTCTAAAATTCATAATTAAATCAATTTTAATCCAAATTGCATGGGGATTTTTGTGTTGAGCTTTAAATTTTCGCTAGTTTTTTTTAGGCATGATAATGGAAGTTGTGCCTGGTGAATTTTTGACCTTTGCCTAGTGATCTTGATCATGTATGCTATGTGTATATGTTTTGCCATATTGATCATAAAATCTTGATGCCTTGTCCAAAATGTGTGAAATTTTATAGGCTTGTTCTTGACTCTTTCCTGGTGATTTTGATGTATAGTTTGCTAATTTTGAGTTCCTGGTTAGAGAGATATGATGTGATTAAATTGAGTGTGACAATGTGTGTCACACTATGTTATGTCAACTTCATGAATTTTGTTTCTATGCCTATACTTTGCCATTTGCTCCCAATTTTTGCATGAGATACCATCTGTACGTCTAGTTTCACCATGATTTTTTTGTAGGATTTTTTGATCAATTTCCTATTTGATTGGTATTTTTGTTTACTGTTTGATCATTTGTGTGCTTTTCTTGAGTGATTAACTTACATAGCTTGTGAAATGCTCATACCTTATCATATGAAGATGAAATTTGATGGAGTGATTCTTAACATGTTCAATGTCATTTTGGCTTTGGTCCCATTTATTTCTCATTTGTTTTCACTGTTTTACATTTGCTTGAAGTTGACACATGATTGGTGACCTAGTTTGAATTGATTTTTGCATGTCCTGACTTCTTGAATTTAATTTCCCTACTTCCTCTTGTCCAAATAGCATGAAATTTGACATGATGCTCATTGAATGTGTTCTGTTTAGACTTGAATTTTTGTGGAATTTATTGAGCTGTTTTGGCATTTGTTTGATTGTGATCATTCTGTTTGCTCATATGTGGTTCACACTTGCCTAGTTTGACTTAAATTGTGCATGAAATGAATTTGGTGCATAGTTTTGATACGAGACCAATTGGATTCTCTTCTTTATTGATTTATCTTGGTTTTGATCATTTTTCACTTGCTGTTTTGGATTTTTCATCTCCTTTTGGCCCTAGTCTTGGACTAGTGGCTTGTGATCTCACTTTTGAGTTGTGTTTCAGGTTAATAGCACAAATGGCCTTTGCTTGATGGTGTGCTTCCATTGGACTTGACTTGTGACTTGTATATAGCTAATTTTGACTTTGTTTTGCAGGGATTGATACTTGAGTTTGAGCCTTATTGGCTTGCACCTTTGTGCATTGGCTTGTATTTGTCTGTGTATAGTTAACTGTGAACCATTTGCTGTTTGGTTTTGTGATTGGTATACTGATTGTATTTGATTGATTTCAGGTACATTAGTTGCTAAGATTGCTTTGCTTTGCTTGATAAGCAATTTGCACTGAGGTATAACATTCTTGCCTTCATGTAGTCTGGAAGACCTGGCTTGTTACCTAGCCAGGCACCTGTCTGAAGTCCTCCTTAAGAGGTGATGTTTGTGCTTGTTTATTTTTGTCCCCAAGCAGGTAAAGACCTCTATGAGGCAATTGGCGGATAAGAGAGATATGCAATCTATCTCCCGCTCTTCTGTTGAGTCATCCCTCTGCTCACACCAATGTGTTGATGCATTGGGATACAAACCCAAGATCTTGTACAGTGTACAGTTGTGTCAGTGTCTTAAAGTGTAGAAGGGTTCCCACTTCCTGGACCCACACTTCATTGTCTATAGCTCTCCCTGGCCAGGGATAAGAGCTGTGAAGTCTCATCTTCACCCACCTTTCCTCAGCTTCACCTTGGCTCTCAATGTCAAGGTTAAGAGCTACCGTTACCCCTGTACAGATGACTTGCTCTTGCAGTCTCACCCTTGTTTGAGCCCCACTTGTGTGCATATAGTGCGTGCTGTTTGTGATTGTTTGTTATTGCTTGTGCTTTAGGATAGGCTTGCTTCCTGTGCAAGTTAGCTAGAAACCTTGACTTAGGAATGATATGCATGATAACATCTAGGCTCGAGTCGTAGTCTCCCTAGTTGTGTCTCTCTTTGTTATCTGGTTAGGCTAGTCCTGTGTCCCTTCGTAGGGGAACTACGTCGCCCTGATCCTCATACCAGATGAGGTACGTAGGCAGGAGATGAGCAGATCTCTCCGGGCGCCTGTGTCTTTGTTTTGTCTTGTTGTGTGCTTGGAAGCTGATGTAAGTCCATCGAGTGGCATTCGGGTTCTAATGTGGGTTTGTTGGTTCGGATGCTGATGTAAGTCCAGTGATTGGCATTCAGGCTCCGCGTTTGCCTTCTTGTGTGTGTTTTGGTTCGGATGCTGATGTAAGTCCAGTAATTGGCATTCAGGCTCCATGTTTGCCTTCGCCTATGTTTGTCTGTGTGCGTGTTAGTCGAGCTACGAATGCTCTGATTCTCCTTCGTCCAAAGGAGATACGTATGCATAGGATGCGATATCCTAGCGAGCATGTGTCGTTTCCCCAGTCCGAACTACTTCGACTCTGATGTCTATGCCTGATAGACTAAGTAGGCCCAGGATGCGATATCCTGCCGAGTCAGTTTCAGTCTTGTTTGTTTTCTTGTGTCTCTTTCAGCCAGTGCGTGTGTGTTTGAGTAGTGTTTTAGCAACCATTTTCCTTCCTATTGTGCGTGGATCCCGTCGAGTACGACGGATGCGTAGGGGTGCTAATACCTTCCCTTCGCATAACCGACTCCCGATCCCTTTCTCTTTGGTCGCGAGACCATGCTTTTTCCAGGTTTACTCTGAGCGTTTCCTTTCCCTCTTTTGGGATAAATAACGCACGGTGGCGGCTCTGTTGTTCTTGTTTTCCCGCCGGTTTTTCGCGTAATGCGACAGCTGGCGACTCTGCTGGGGACTAGAGAAGTTGACCTGTGCTGGTCCATCTTCCCTAAGCGAGTCTCTCCTAGCGCTCTCTAGGTTAAGGCTTTGGTTGCTTTGTGCTGTTATTTATTGCATTCATTTCATTTATTGTTTGCATTTATTATGTGCATTAATGTTTGCATTCATTCATATTCATCTCCTGTGCTGGCTGTGTTTCTCTGTGTGGGGTTGGGAGTTCTATGAGGTAAAAGGCCCAATACCCAGGCTATGAGTGAAATCTAGGAAACCTAGGAATAGAGTGATTCATGGGAAGCGGGTGGTGTACGCCACTTAGCGGAACATTGATATCACGAGCAGTTCAGACTCTGATGGGGTATTATCGGTGCATACATCTGGTGTGCACAGGATGATATTCTTGAAAGGGTTGTTTATCCTGCGTTTCTCTCGACCTTACCCTGGCCTAGATAACACCCGTGAGTGGGGAGGGAATGATCACTTTAACAGGTACAGATGATGACTGTTGGTGACTGATGGTGACTTGATGGTGACTCAGGGTTCTGTTGGTGACTCAGTTTCTCAGATTGGGTTCAGATGACAGTTGATCAGTTGACTTTGGGTTTCAGATGATTGTGATCAGAGTTCGAGTCGAAGCTTCGATCCTGTGTTCAGAGATGCACAGCTTGCCAGTCGTGTCTGCATCATATGCATCATAGCATGTTTATTTTTCAAAAGAAATGCAAAATAAAAAAAATTTTGAAAAAAAAAAAAGAAAAAAAACTAATCCCTGCATGCATATCATTTCTCAGGTACATTCCAGAGCTTGTTCACTGATAGAGATGGCAACGGTCCCAGAGCCGAAGCGGAAGACTTGTTCTTACATTTTCCACCGTGAGCCTTTGACATCTCTGATTGAGTTGAGTAGCCTTGTGACCAGGGATCATCAGAAGGGGTTCAGTGACCAGTATGGGGATCTGTTGACTTTGTTGAAGATGGTAGTCGACCCGGTGCCGTTGCAGACTCTCCTACAGTTCTATGACCCGGAGCTTAGATGTTTCACTTTCCAGGACTATCAGTTGGCGCCTATTCTCGAGGAGTACTCCATTCTATTGTGTGTCCCTATTCAGCATCAGATTCCTTTCTTGGACGTACCAAAGGAAGTTGACTTCAGGGTTATTGCTAAGGCTTTGCATTTGAGTATCAGAGAGATCAGTGGTAGTTGGAAGACCTGTGGGGATGTTATGGGCCTACCTTTGAAGTTTCTGCTGAGAGTTGATAGAGGAGAAGCAGAGAAGGAGAATTGGGAAGCTTTTTATGCCCAGCTTGCTGCTATGATCTATGGGATCGTCCTGTTTCCGAGTATGCCCAACTTTGTTGACTATGCTGCAGTCTGCATCTTCATTGGAGGGAATCCGGTTCCTACTCTGTTAGCTGACACTTACTATGCTATCCACAGTAGGCATGGTAAGGGTGGAGCTATCAGATGTTGTCTCCCACTTTTGCTCAGTCAGCGGACCGTTTATTGATGCTCAGAGCACTTATAGGTGGACTTAGAGGGTGATGTCTCTTACTTCATATGACATCAGATGGCAGTCTTACCGGATGGATGTGCGGGATGTTATTATGAGTTTTGGAGAATTCCGGAACGTGCCACTTGTAGGGACCAAGGGTTGCATCAATTACAACTCAGTTCTTTCTCTTCGCCAGCTAGGGTTCGTGATGAGTGGAAGGCCACTTGAAGCTGAGATCGCTGAGAGTGTGTATTTTGATAAGCGAAGCGACCCTGTTAGATTGGAGCAGATTGGGAGAACTTGGAAGTCTATTGGTGTTAGAGATGGATCCGTCTTAGGGAAGAAGTTTGTCGTTGCTATGCCTGATTACACTGATTGGGTGAAGAAGAGAGTGGAGACTTTACTGTTGCCCTATGATAGGATGAATCCGTTGCAAGTGCAACCACCTTTGATTCTTGCTGATACTGTGCCCACTGAGCAGTACAAGCAAGCCCTGATAGAGAATCGCCGTCTGAAGGAGAAAGAGCAAGATGCCCAGATGGAGTTGTATCGAGCCAAAGCTGATAGGTTGAACCTGTCTCATCAGCTCAGAGATGCCCAGAGTGCAGGTGTAGGTGGAGTAAGGAGCAACAAGAGATCTTATGCAGAGATGGAGACCTTGCTAGATGCAGAGCACAGAGAGTGTTTGAGATTACAGAGAGCTGAAGTCGGTTATCTGAAGAAGATCAGAGACTTGGAGAAACAACTCAGAGGCAAAGATATCCAGTTGAAGAAGGAAGTCGACCAGAGACTTGCATCAGAAAACCACCTTGGAGGAGAGGTGTTAGAGCTCAGAAGACAGTTGAAGGAGAAGATCACTCCCTTGCCAGAATGTTCAGAGTGTGAACTGTTGATAGACTAGTGTCACTACTTGAAGACGCTCATTCCTGGAAGTCATTTGTCTTAGCTTGTACTTTTCTGATGTTTATGATTTGAATCACCCCCAGGCTTGTTGGGTGGGATTCTTTGTTGTACTTTGTTGGATATTTGGATCTTTGTTGTACGATCCAGTTGCTCATTTATAGATGAGATTTTTGGTTTCACTCTGTACTCACTGCTCTGTTGTATGTTGTTTCTGTATCTCCCTGTTGCTCTCGTGTCGTTGCAGGTTGCCATATTTTGAAGATGGATCAGGCTCTTTGAATGCCTGAGAAATGATCATTATCATTTGCATCATATGCATTAGCATCATACTCATAACATTTGCATAACAGGTGTTCTTGTGCCGACTTCTCACTCTGGTTCCTGTGTCAGGCAGGATAGCTGATCAGAGACCGCATCGGTATTCTACCAGACTTAATCAGCGCAGAAGCATGGATCAGGTTCAGAACGAATTGGCTGAGATGAGGGCGAACATGGCCCAATTTATGACGATGATGCAAGGGGTTGCTCAGGGTCAGGAGGAGCTCCGTGCTTTGGTTCAGAGACAAGAAACGGTTATTCAGGCGTCTAACCGTGGTTCACTTGTTGGTCCACCTGTTCATGAGACCGTTAATGTTGCTGCCGCTCCCGTTTATGGCTATGCTACGGGAGATGAACTCAGAGGTATAAGAGTGGATGGACAGCCTCTCGCTGCAGAGGCCAATGTCAGAGCTACCCAGGTTCCGGTGCGTCATCCAGCTCCTATTGTCGACAGACAAGAGGACATGTTCACAATGCTGAGTGAAGATGATGGTGATGTTGTCAGAAGGGAGGATAGGGATCGTAAGGTTGATGCTCTGGCTGAAAAAATTCGTGCGATGGAATGCCAGAACTCTCTTGGGTTCGATGTCACAAATCTGGGGTTGGTGGAAGGTCTGAGAATTCCCCACAAATTCAAAGCGCCCACCTTTGACAAGTACAACGGTACTTCTTGCCCTCGCACTCATGTGCAGGCATATTATCGGAAGATCTCGGCATATACAGATGACGAGAAAATGTGGATGTACTTTTTCCAAGATAGCCTATCTGGGGCATCTTTGGATTCGTACATGGAGCTCAAAAGGGATTCTATCCGATGTTGGAGGGATCTAGGAGAAGCTTTTCTCAGACAATACAAGCACAACATGGATATGGCACCTAGCCGGACTCAGCTGTAGAGTCTGTGCCAGAAAAATAACGAAAGCTTCAAAGAGTACGCCCAGAGGTGGCGTGAACTTGCTGCGAGAGTTCAACCCCCTATGCTGGAAAGGGAGCTGACTGATATGTTCATCGGCACGCTTCAAGGGGTATTCATGGACTGAATGGGGAGTTGCCCATTTGGAAGCTTCTCCGATGTTGTGATCTGCGGTGAGAGGACGGAAAGTTTGATCAAGGCTGGGAAGATCAGTGATGCTGGTGCCTCTTCATCCAAGAAACCTTTCTCTGGGGCACCTCGCCGTAGAGAAGGTGAAACCAACGCTGTTCAGCACCGCCGAGGGCCGAACAGAAATCAAAATCAGTATAGACAGGTTGCTGCAGTGACCATCCCTGCACCTCAACAACGTCAACCTCCTCAACAACCGAGACAACAACAACAACAACAGCAACGTCCTTATCAGCCGAGGCAGAGGCTGCATCCTGACAGACGGTTCGATCCCTTGCCCATGACCTATGCTGAGCTACTGCCTGAGTTGCTCAGATTAGGTTTTGTGGAATTGAGAACGATGGCTCCACCAACTGTTTTGCCACCTGGGTACGATGTTAATGTCCGGTGCGATTTCCATTCTGGAGCACCAGGACATCATATCGACAAGTGTCGGGCTTTTCAGCACAAAGTCCAGGATTTGATCGATTCCAAGGCGATCAATTTCTCTCCAGTGCCCAACGTTGTGAATAATCCTATGCCCGCGCATGGTGCTCACCGGGTAAACTGTGTTGATAGTGAGGTTGAAGATCTGGTTGTCCGGGTTGAAGAGATTCAGACCTCTCTGCTTGTGGTAAAGGGTCGTCTGTTGAGTAGCGGTATTCATCCGGGCTGTGATGAAGATTGTGTGGGCTGTGTAGATGCTGAGAACGGTTGTGAACTGTTAAGGGCTGGTGTCCAAAGATTGATTGATGAGGGTTGTGTGCAGTTTGGCCGGGCTGACAATAGAGATCGTGGGGCAGTGTCTACTGTCACAATCTTTTTCAAACCGTCTGAAGGACGGGCGCCTACGACAAGTGGTAATCCAGTTACCATTTCTGCACCAGTTTCTGCCAGTACTCCGACAACAATCGTTGCTCCGGTAAGAAGGGCTGTGAACAGTAATGCTGTGCCTTGGAAGTATGATAATGCCTACCGAAGCAACAGGAGGGCTGAGAATAGGGTCAAACCTTCGAATCAAGCGCCCGTGACAATTAATGTGCCTGTCAGTAAAGTTCCTGCGGTCGTGTGTCCTGCTGTAGACAATGTGGGTGGTCCAGGAGGCTTTACTCGCAGTGGTCGGCTTTTTGTGCCTCAATCGTTGAGGGATGCCAATGCTGAGGCATCTACTAGAGCTAAGGGCAAACAGGCCGCAGTTGATGAAACGCCTGCTCAAACGAATGTGCCTGGTGGCTCGTTTGAAAAGGACGTGGAGGAGTTCATGCACATCATTAAGAAGAGTGACTACAAGATAGTGGATCAGCTCAACCAAACTCCCTCCAAAATCTCTATCCTTTCCCTGTTGTTGTGCTCTGAGGCACATAGAGACGCCTTGTTGAAGATGTTGAATATGGCGTATGTACCTCAGGAGATTTCAGTCAACCAGCTTGAGGGTGTAATTGCTAACGTGAGTACCCGACATGGCGTGGGGTTCACAGATCTTGATCTGACGCCCGAGGGGCGGAATCATAACAAAGCCTTGCACATCACTATGGAGTGCAAGGGGGCTGTACTGTCTCACGTACTGGTGGACACGGGTTCTTCGTTGAATGTGCTGCCGAAGCAAATCTTGAAGAAGATACCTGTTGAAGGGGTTGTGCTGACGCCTAGCGACCTCGTTGTTCGTGCCTTTAACGGATCCAAACGTTCTGTGTTTGGGGAAGTCACTTTGCCCATAAAGATAAGTCCTGAGGAGTTTGACATCGTCTTCTATGTCATGGACATCCAGCCTGCTTACAGTTGCCTACTGGGACGTCCATGGATTCATGCAGCAGGGGTCGTCTCGTCGACTCTCCATCAGAAGCTCAAATACGTCTGGAACGGTCAGATTGTGACCGTGTGCGGTGAAGAGGACATCTTGGTGAGTCATTTATCCTCGTTCAAATATGTCGAGGTGGATGGCGAGATCCACGAAACTTTATGCCAGGCGTTCGAGACGGTGGCCCTTGAGAAGGTGGCGTATGCTGAACAGAGGAAGCCAGGTGCTTCAATTACTTCTTACAAGCAGGCTAAGGAAGTCGTTGATTCCGGTAAGGCTGAAGGCTGGGGCAAGATGGTGGACTTGCCTGTCAAGGAGGACAAATTTGGCATTGGTTATGAGCCTCGCCGAGCAGAGCAGGGTGCAGCAGGTCCTAGTACCTTTACCAGCGCAGGGCTGATGAATCACGGTGATGTCTTCGCAGCTGATGTTGAAGACAGTGACAGTGACATTGATCTCGACTGCTGGGTTCGCCCGAGTGCACCAGGGGAAGTGATCAACAACTGGACTGCAGAGGATATAGTCCAAGTTACTCTTCAGACAGAGTAATTTTCTTTTGTTTTTTTCATTCTGCACAAAACCCTACGTTCTGCCCAAGACGTAGTGGTTCATTGTAGGGCCTCATGTTTTCAATGATTATCATTAATAAAGGACGTTTTGCAAACAATTTTGTGATCCCTGTCTTTCTATTTTTGTTTTTCATTTTCCAAAAAAATAAAAATGGCAATGTTTTTGTTTTTGTGACTTTCTTGAACTCTTTTTCTAAAATAAAGCATTAAACATGCAGAAGTGATCTTATGGCATCCACTATGAACAAATCTGTTATGGCTCAGTATGATTTCGACAATCCCATCTACCAAGCTAAAGAGGAGAGTGATGAAGACGGTGAACTCCCGAAAGAATTGGCTAGATTGTTGAAGCAGGAGGAAAGGGTCATCCAACCTCATCAGGAAGAGTTGGAGATTGTTAATCTTGGTACTGAGGACGCCAGGAGGGATATCAAGATCGGGGCTGCTTTGAAACCAGAGATCAAGAGCAGGTTGATTGAGATGCTGAGAGAGTATATGGAGATATTCGCCTGGTCTTATCAAGATATGCCTGGGCTGAATACCGATATTGTGGTTCATAGACTACCTCTTAGAGATGATTGTCCTTCGGTCAAGCAGAAGCTTCGTAGAACGAGTCCTGATATGGCAGTGAAAATCAAGGAAGAGGTTCAGAAGCAGTTCGATGCGGGTTTCTTATCAGTGACAACGTACCCACCGTGGGTAGCCAACATCGTTCCCGTGCCGAAGAAGGATGGCAAAGTCAGAATGTGTGTCGATTACCGGGATCTGAACAGAGCGAGTCCGAAAGATGATTTCCCATTACCTCACATTGATGTATTGGTGGATAATACGGCTCAATCCTCGGTATTCTCTTTCATGGATGGTTTCTCGGGCTATAATCAGATCAAGATGGCGCCAGAGGACATGGAAAAGACGACATTCATTACACCTTGGGGCACGTTCTGCTATAAGGTGATGCCATTTGGGCTGAAGAATGCCGGTGCTACCTATCAGAGGGCAATGACGACTCTCTTTCATGACATGATGCACAAAGAAATTGAAGTGTACGTGGATGACATGATTGTGAAGTCGCAGACAGAAGAGGAGCACCTGGTTAATTTGCAGAAGTTGTTTGACAGATTGGTCAAGTTCAAACTGAGGTTGAATCCAAACAAGTGTACGTTTGGTGTGAGATCAGGGAAGCTGTTAGGCTTCATTGTCAGTGAGAAAGGGATTGAGGTTGATCCAGCAAAAGTCAAAGCTATTCAGGAAATGCCTGAACCGAAAACAGAGAAGCAGGTTCGTGGGTTTTTAGGGAGATTGAATTACATTGCAAGGTTTGTATCTCACCTAACTGCCACGTGTGAACCAATATTCAAATTGCTCAGAAAGAATCAGGCAATCAAATGGAATGATGATTGTCAGAAGGCTTTTGACAAGATAAAAGAGTATTTACAGAAACCTCCAATCCTGATTCCTCCAGTTCCAGGGAGACCATTGATAATGTACCTGTCAGTCACCGAGACTTCGATGGGGTGTGTATTGGGACAGCATGACGAGTCTGGTCGAAAAGAGCATGCCATCTACTACCTTAGCAAAAAGTTTACCGACTGTGAAATCAAATATTCACAGCTTGAGAAAACTTGTTGTGCTTTGGCCTGGGCTGCTCGCCGACTGAGGCAGTATATGCTGAACTATACTACCTTATTGATTTCTAAGATGGATCTAGTGAAATACATCTTTGAGAAGCCGGCTCTCACCGGACGTGTTGCCCATTGGCAGATGATCTTAACAGAGTACGATATTCAGTACACGTCGCAGAAGGCTATCAAAGGTAGTGTTTTGTCAGACTATCTCGCCGAACAACCGATCGACGACTATCAGCTTATGATGTTTGAATTCCCTGATGAAGACATCATGTATCTTAAGATGAAAGATTGTGAAGAACCTCTTGTCGAGGAAGGACCGGATCCTGATGACAAGTGGACACTGATGTTTGATGGGGCTGTGAATGTGAATGGTAATGGTGTTGGTGCAGTGCTGATCAATCCGAAAGGTGCTCATATACCCTTTTCTGCCAGATTGACTTTTGATGTCACCAACAACGAAGCTGAGTATGAGGCTTGTATCATGGGGATAGAAGAAGCCATTGATTTGAGAATCAAAACGCTTGACATCTATGGAGATTCCGCTCTAGTGATTAATCAGGTCAATGGAGATTGGAATACGAACCAGCCGCATTTGATTCCGTATAGAGATTACACCAGAAGAATACTGACGTTCTTCAAGAAGGTGAAGTTGTACCATGTCCCGCGGGATGAGAATCAGATGGCGGATGCCTTGGCTACTTTATCTTCCATGATAAAAGTTCATTGGTGGAATCATGTGCCACACGTTGCGGTGAATCGACTCGAGAGGCCTGCGTATGTGTTTGCAGCCGAGGCTGTTGTGATTGATGAGAAGCCGTGGTACTATGATATCAAGAACTTCCTCAAGACTCAGGAGTATCCTGAAGGTGCATCAAAGAATGACAAGAAAACCTTGAGAAGGCTGGCTGGAAGCTTTTATTTGAATCAGGATGACGTGTTGTATAAGAGGAACTTTGACATGGTCTTGCTCAGATGCGTGGATAGACACGAAGCAGACATGTTGATGCAGGAAGTGCATGAGGGTTCGTTTGGTACCCATGCTGGTGGTCATGCAATGTCGAAGAAACTATTGAGAGCCGGTTATTACTGGATGACTATGGAATCCGACTGCTTCAAGTATGCTCGGAAGTGCCATAAGTGTCAAATTTATGCTGATAAGGTGCATGTACCACCAAGCCCGTTGAATGTCATGAACTCGCCTTGGCCGTTCGCCATGTGGGGCATTGACATGATTGGGAAGATTGAGCCTACTGCTTCCAATGGACATCGCTTCATCTTGGTTGCGATTGACTACTTCACCAAGTGGGTAGAAGCAGCTTCCTATGCTAACGTTACCAAACAAGTGGTTGCCCGGTTCATCAAGAAAGAAATCATCTGCCGTTATGGAGTTCCTGAGAGAATCATCACTGACAATGGTTCGAATCTCAATAACAAGATGATGAAAGAGCTTTGCAGAGATTTCAAGATTGAACATCACAATTCTTCTCCTTACAGACCAAAGATGAATGATGCTGTAGAGGCGGCAAACAAGAATATCAAGAAGATTGTGCAGAAGATGGTCGTGACGTACAAGGATTGGCATGAGATGCTGCCTTGCGCTTTGCACGGGTACCGTACCTTAGTGCGTACGTCAACCGGGGCAACCCCGTACTCCCTTGTGTATGGTATGGAAGCGGTCTTACCAGTTGAAGTGGAGATCCCTTCTCTGAGGGTATTATTGGATGTCAAGTTGGATGAAGCCGAGTGGATTCGGACAAGGTTTAACGAGTTAAGCCTTATCGAAGAGAGACGGCTAGCAGCTGTGTGCCATGGGCAGTTGTATCAGAGAAGGATGAAGCGAGCCTTTGATCAGAAAGTGCGTCCTCGGACATTCCAGACTGGTGATCTAGTTTTGAAGAGGATCCTTCCTCCCGGTACAGATAACAGGGGCAAGTGGACTCCTAATTACGAAGGTCCATATGTTGTGAAGAAGGTCTTCTCCGGTGGAGCCTTGATGCTTACAACCATGGATGGTGAAGATTTTCCGTCCCCTGTTAACTCAGATGTAGTCAAAAAATACTTCGCATAAATTGACCCGCTGGACAAAAAGAATAAAAGAGTCCAGGCAAAAAAGGGCATCCCGGCGAACAAAAAAAAACAGAAAGAAAAGGTTCAGGCAAAAGTTAGGGATAAAAATGAAAAGAATTTGTACACCCGGTAAGTCAAAAACCCGCAAGGGCGGCTTAGGCAAAAATGGGTATCCCGGTGGATTGAAAACCCGAAAGGGCGATCCAGCCAAAAGAGGGATTAAAGCGAAGACTGCAGTCTGAGTTATCTGTACTTCATCACGCTTCGTCATCTGCCATCTCGAAAGATGTGATCGGTCCAGTCATTCTTCTCAGAAAGCAAGGAGTTGGGAGGAAAACTGATGATCTGTGAGTTATAACAGGATTGGGAAATAGTGGATGCCGTGTTCACATTGCCATTAGGATAGATTTTTTCCTTTTGTGCGCAATTGCCTCTTTCTAGGAATTGCTTCCCAATTGTACTCGCCTTTTCAGGCGTATTTTCAATCAATAAAAGTCGTTATTCAGATAAATAGCTCTCTTGTTTTTTTTACTGTTTTGTTTGCAAAGACGTCCGAATTTTTGATAAACATTGCATATAAAAACATGAAGGCTTAACAATAACTTGCAGAAAGATAAAACATTTGAAAATCATTTTGAATGTCGAGGACACTTGAGCATATCTTGTCCATGTATCCCTGGGGCATGTTGATTGTGGTTGTCTTGCAGGTCATTATCTGTGAGCATTCCCCAACAGATATTTTCTCTCCAAGCAAGTTCGAGAGCTATCAGAATCTATTCTCTCCCCAGCAGTCGGGTTTGAAATAGTATTGCCATCCCCAGCATGGTCGTGAGCGTTTGTTTCCCAGCAGGGTTGTGAATGTTTCTTCCCAACACAGGGTCTGTCGTGTGTTTTACTCGCCAGAATTTTGGTTCATCCTCAGCAGAGAAGTGTTTCATCCCCAACAGAGGTTTTCCCTAGCTAGTCCCCGAGTGGAGCGGGTATCAATGAAATATATCTCCAGCAGTTATCCTACCAGGGGATTGGACGAGTTTTCGTAGCAGATAGATGTTTGCATCCCCAACCGAGTCTATTCTACCTGTGGATTGCGTGGGTCGTCCCCAGTGGAGTAGCAATTATTCCCCAAAGCTATCCTAACTGAGGTTTGGTTGAGTCTTCCCCAGTGAAGTCGCTTTATCATTCCCCAGTAAAGTCGTCTTGTTACTCCCCAGCGAGCATTTTCACCAGAGAGTTGCCTGGTTTACTTTCACCCATGGAACAGTATTGATTAATCCTCGAAGAGTTGCCTGGTTTGTTCCCCAGCGGAGTATTTGTTTGCTTCCCGAGCGGAGTGGGTCCTATGAAGGATGTTCCCCAGCGGAGTCTATCCTTTCCCCGGCAGCAGTTTTGTTTTTCCAGCATGAGTGAGAAGTCGGTACTTCCTCGACAAAGCATTCCCCGATAAGGCTCTCCCCGTAGAGTATTCTTCAGGCAGAGTCTCCCCGCAGAGTTGGAGTGTCTGATCTTGTGGCTCCTTAGCCAGTGTTGCATTCTGCATGTAGTAATCATTGCATCTTCAAAAATGCGTAGCATTTCCATTTGATATGGAGCATTACGCCATAGAAAAATTCAAACATATGCATTCATGTGTTCGAAACCCAATCAGATCATATCTCCGGCAGAGGCGGATTTTTTTGTTCAACCTGTATGGCATGTTTGCTACAGTTGCTCCTGATGGCATTCAGGATTGATAATCCCCACAGAGGTTTATTTCCTCATCCGTTGGTGAAAGGAAGATTGATTCTCCCGAGTGAGACCCCCTGCAAGTGTTCAGCCTTGCCCTGTCATCTTGTAAATGTCAGTATCCTGTCAGCACCCGCGTGTGTTATTTCTTTGGTGTCGGTAAACACCATCTTTCGGTGCTTTCCCAGTCATGCGTAAGTGTCTGGTCTTCTTTGGTGTCGGTAAACACCATCTTTCGGTGATTTCCCAGTCATGCGTAAGTGTCTGGTCTTCTTTGATGTCTGTAAACATCATCTTTCGATGTTCGTAACGTCGTCCTCCTTCCCTAGTGAAGTAGCTATCCTCCTCTCCGTTGGTGTCGATAAATGTCGAGTTTTTCCTACGCGTCCGTTGGCGTGTAGTTGATATCTTTCCCCAGAGGGTCGTCCCCAGTTGAATCTCCTCTCCGTTGGTGTCGATAAACGTCGAGTTTTTCCTAGTCGTCCGATGACGTCTGGTTGCTTATTCCCCGCAGATCATTTGGTAATACCATATGGTTCCCCTCAGAGTTTCCTCCTCTCCGTTGGTGTCGATAAATGTCGAGTTTTTCTCATTCGTCCGTTGACGTCTGATTGTACACCCTATTCTCCAGTCATTCATTAATGTCTGGTTGATTCCCACCCAGAATCCCCAGTAGACGTCCTATTCGGTTTCTGATTGTGGTGTCTTTCCCTTGTGAAGTGGCTTTCTCCTTCTCCGTTAGTGTCGATAAACGTCGAGCTTCTCCCTTTCGTCCTATGACGTCTGGTCGAGTCTTCCCTTTCATCCGTTGATGTCTGGTTACCTCTCCGTTGGTCTTGGTAAACGTCGAGTTTTTCCTGGTCGTCCCCAGTAGAGTTTTTCCTGGTCGTCCCCAGTACAGTTTTTCCTGGTCATCCCAGCTGGTTTACCTCTCCGTTGGTTTTGGTAAACGTTGAGTTTTTCCCATTTCATCCGTTGACGTATGGTTGTATCGCTATCCTTCCAGTCATTCATCGATGATTGACTTACCTCTCCGTTGGTCTTGGTAAACGTCGAGTTTTTCCTAGTTGTCCGTTGGCATCTAGTTGTGATTCCGATTCCCATTCATCGTGTTGAGATGTCTGGATGTGACTGTACCTTTGAGAAGAAGAAGAAACAGAAAAATCAAAATTCCCAGTAATAAATATCAGATCCCAGTGGACGTTTCCGTTGGAGATTCCCAGCATTATGCAAATTCTACGGTTCTTGGTATTCAATCCCTGTTTACCCTGAAAGTCTCGCAGCCGTTGCTCTCATCCATTCGGGTTCCCAGTTGATTGAATAAGGGCAGCTGTAGCACCTCAAATTTTCACCCTACCTTTTGTACATACATTTTCATCATTAGGTCATTAGCATAATAAAGTCCATTGCATAGCATTGCATAGCCATTTGCCCAAGTGCAAGTTCAACTGACAGATTAGGTCAAACTGGTCAGGAGATCAGGTCAAACAAGCAAGCATGTGCCATTTCCATTGAGACAAGGCCTTAGGGTTGGTTTATCAAGTTCATATGATTATGTGATCATTGTGAAGTGATTTGGCCAAAGGTTGGATGATCAAAGCTCAACAGTCAGGCTGAATTTCATTTGGAACCATAGAAAGTCAACTGTGGTCAACTGTGCCTGATTTTATGGATTGGAAGGTGTGGGATGGTTTGAAAGGCTTCATTCATGTCCATACAAGTCTCATTTGACATATCAAAGACCAAGGTTGATGAAATAAAGTCAGATCAAAAGTTTCCTAAAATGGCAGGTGACCTGTAATTTCAACTGCCCAAAATGGAAAGTTTTTCTCCTCAAAATTAATTCATCATACAAGTTTCAAATGGAATTTTGTCCAACATGAAAGTTGAAGATCTTGATCTCACCATTCCAAAAAGTCCAAGAACTTGAAATTCCCATGTGTGGTTGGCAAGATATGGTCCATTCATTTTCAGAAAATGCCTAAGTTCAAAGTGCCATAACTTTCACATGGAATGGCCAAATTGGTTGACTTTTCTTTGAGCAAACCACATTTAACATGAACTTTCATGGTGCATCATTACATTTTTCCAAAAATCATCATAGCAAAATGGCATTTTTTAAGTGAACTCATTTGAATTTTTGGTGTGAAATAGTGATTTTCAAAAATACAAGCCATATGCATTTGGGACCTTTTCATACACATTACAAATATCATTTAGAACTTGTGTGAACTGGTTTTGGACTGATACATGGACTGCATAAGAAAAAGGGCATTTTGGCCAAAGTCATGAAAATGTGCATTACACTAATCATTCTAATTTGCCTAATTGAGATTAAATTTTGGTTTAGTGTGAGGTATAAAGAGATAATTGTAACAGAAATGCTTAAACACAAATCATTTTCTCAGATCCAAAAGAAAAATCTCAAGAATTCTCTCCAATTTTCTTCAAGCATTCACACACTTTTTCACCAATTTCATCGAATCTCATCATTGTGTGGCATTGTTCTTGCTCGCATCTTCATTTGCAGGTGAAATCATCCATCTGTTTGAGCTCAATCGTGGCCAAGGAATCGAAAATCACAACTGTCCACGCAATCTCACTTCCATGGCAGTTTGAAGAATCAGCCACCTGGAGCATAATCGAGCTGCAAGAACTCTTACATTCAACTTCTACATCATCATTCAACTTCTGTTTTGGCTTTTTGGATCGTGAAACGCACAAATTCCACAGCTGCTATCATTAAAGGTTGGATTTCGATCTTCGCCATTCTTGAAATTAGGATATGGTTCTTATAGATCTTAGTTTGTAGAGTGCAACGCAATTCGTAGAATTGAAATCCATTAAGATTTGAGAGAGAAATCGTGAATTGAAACTTGTGATGTGAAACCTTTTCTGGCTCGATCCGGTCAGTATGTTAGGAATTAGGAAATTTCATGTGGATATTGTGATTGTGCTAGCTTAGACGGTTCCAACGGTATACGATTTGTTGATTTTGGTTGAAGATTTGTGCATTTGGATTTTCTGGAATTTTCATTGATGAACACGCGAAGAACTGCTCCAGTTTCGCGTTTGATCCATTTTCCTGCGTTTCCGTTTGAATTTCCTGTTTACCGCTCAAACCAACCAATCACGTGATGCCGTTTCATTTTGTGAAACGGGGCGTTTTGCCCCCTGGTTCAGCTAATTACGCTTCTGCCACTGGCGCCATGTTAAATCATTTTCAAACTTAAATAATTATTTCATATTTTAATCAAACTTCTAAAATTCATAATTAAATCAATTTTAATCCAAATTGCAAGGGGATTTTTGTGTTGAGCTCTAAATTTTCTCTAGTTTTTTTTAGGCATGATAATGGAAGTTGTGCCTGGTGAATTTTTGACCTTTGCCTAGTGATCTTGATCATGTATGCTATGTGTATATGTTTTGCCATATTGATCATAAAATCTTGATGCCTTGTCCAAAATGTGTGAAATTTTATAGGCTTGTTCTTGACTCTTTCCTGGTGATTTTGATGTATAGTTTTCTAATTTTGAGTTCCTGGTTAGAGAGATATGATGTGATTAAATTAAGTGTGACAATGTGTGTCACACTATGTTATGTCAACTTCATGAATTTTGTTTCTATGCCTATACTTTGCCATTTGCTCCCAATTTTTGCATGAGATACCATCTGTACGTCTAGTTTCACCATGATTTTTTTGTAGGATTTTTTGATCAATTTCCTATTTGATTGGTATTTTTGTTTACTATTTGATCATTTGTGTGCTTTTCTTGAGTGATTAACTTACATAGCTTGTGAAATGCTCATACCTTATCATATGAAGATGAAATTTGATGGAGTGATTCTTAACATGTTCAATGTCATTTTGGCTTTGGTCCCATTTATTTCTCATTTGTTTTCACTGTTTTACATTTGCTTGAAGTTGACACATGATTGGTGACCTAGTTTGAATTGATTTTTGCATGTCCTGACTTCTTGAATTTAATTTCCCTACTTCCTCTTGTCCAAATAGCATGAAATTTGACATGATGCTCATTGAATGTGTTCTATTTAGACTTGAATATTTGTGGAATTTATTGAGCTGTTTTGGCATTTGTTTGATTGTGATCATTCTGTTTGCTCATATGTGGTTCACACTTGCCTAGTTTGACTTAAATTGTGCATGAAATGAATTTGGTGCATAGTTTTGATATGAGACCAATTGGATTCTCTTCTTGATTGATTTATCTTGGTTTTGATCATTTTTCACTTGCTGTTTTGGATTTTTCATCTCCTTTTGGCCCTAGTCTTGGACTAGTGGCTTGTGATCTCACTTTTGAGTTGTGTTTCAGGTTAATAGCACAAATGGCCTTTGCTTGATGGTGTGCTTCCATTGGACTTGACTTGTGACTTCTATATAGCTAATTTTGACTTTGTTTTGCAGGGATTGATACTTGAGTTTGAGCCTTATTGGCTTGCACCTTTGTGCATTGGCTTGTATTTGTCTGTGTATAGTTAACTGTGAACCATTTGCTGTTTGGTTTTGTGATTGGTATACTGATTGTATTTGATTGATTTCAGGTACATTAGTTGCTAAGATTGCTTTGCTTTGCTTGATAAGCAATTTGCACTGAGGTATAACATTCTTGCCTCCATGTAGTCTGGAAGACCTGGCTTGTTACCTAGCCAGGCACCTGTCTGAAGTCCTCCTTAAGAGGCGATGTTTGTGCTTGTTTATTTTTGTCCCCAAGCAGGTAAAGACCTCTATGAGGCAATTGGCGGATAAGAGAGATATGCAATCTATCTCCCGCTCTTCTGTTGAGTCATCCCTCTGCTCACACCAATGTGTTGATGCATTGGGATACAAACCCAAGATCTTGTACAGTGTACAGTTGTGTCAGTGTCTTAAAGTGTAGAAGGGTTCCCACTTTCTGGACCCACACTTCATTGTCTATAGCTCTCCCTGGCCAGGGATAAGAGCTGTGAAGTCTCATCTTTACCCACCTTTCCTCAGCTTCACCTTGGCTCTCAATGTCAAGGTTAAGAGCTACCGTTACCCCTGTACAGATGACTTGCTCTTGCAGTCTCACCCTTGTTTGAGCCCCACTTGTATGCATATAGTGCGTGCTGTTTGTGATTGTTTGTTATTGCTTGTGCTTTAGGATAGGCTTGCTTCCTGTGCAAGTTAGCTAGAAACCTTGACTTAGGGATGATATGCATGATAACATCTAGGCTCGAGTCGTAGTCTCCCTAGTTGTGTCTCCCTTTGTTATCTGGTTAGGCTAGTCCTGTGTCCCTTCGCAGGGGAACTACGTCGCCCTGATCCTCATACCAGATGAGGTACGTAGGCAGGAGATGAGCAGATCTCTCTGGGCGCCTGTGTCTTTGTTTTGTCTTGTTGTGTGCTTGGAAGCTGATGTAAGTCCATCGAGTGGCATTCGGGTTCTAATGTGGGTTTGTTGGTTCGGATGCTGATGTAAGTCCAGTGATTGGCATTCAGGCTCCGCGTTTGCCTTCTTGTGTGTGTTTTGGTTCGGATGCTGATGTAAGTCCAGTAATTGGCATTCAGGCTCCATGTTTGCCTTCGCCTGTGTTTGTCTGTGTGCGTGTTAGTCGAGCTACGAATGCTCTGATTCTCCTTCGTCCAAAGGAGATACGTATGCATAGGATGCGATATCCTAGCGAGCATGTGTCGTTTCCCCAGTCCGAACTACTTCGACTTTGATGTCTATGCCTGATAGACTAAGTAGGCCCAGGATGCGATATCCTGCCGAGTCAGTTTCAGTCTTGTTTGTTTTCTTGTGTCTCTTTCAGCCAGTGTGTGTGTGTTTGAGCAGTGTTTTAGCAACCATTTTCCTTCCTATTGTGCGTGGATCCCGTCGAGTACGATGGATGCGTAGGGGTGCTAATACCTTCCCTTCGCATAACCGACTCCCGATCCCTTTCTCTTTGGTCGCGAGACCATGCTTTTTCCAGGTTTACTCTGAGCGTTTCCTTTCCCTCTTTTGGGATAAATAACGCACGGTGGCGGCTCTGTTGTTCTTGTTTTCCCGCCGGTTTTTCGCGTAATGCGACAATAAGTGGGTTGAGTGTTCTCCAAAGAATGTCTAAGAATGAAAAGCAAAAGCAAAACAATACTAACTTCTAACCTATTAACAACTAACTTTTAATTTCAAGCCATTTACTTTAATATCATTTAATTCTAGCTTTTATACATTTGCCGTTGTTCATATCATTCTAATTGTTTATGTTAATGTAATTTTCACTTTGTCCACTTGTACCATATTGTGTGATATATTTTTGTGTGTATACTTTGCTTGTTTGTGTGGTCTTTGACCATTAATGTCCATAATAACAACAAAAACCCTAAAAAACTTTTGTGTGGACTGTTGGCTTGATCTTGGACAAATGGACTTAGAACTTAGGCAACATTCCTGTGCTAAAGGACTTGGCCAATGCCAACTTATTGAGAAACCAAGTGCTTGCAATTTGAAACTTCATCTGATACATCATTCAAGATCCCTCTAAGTTCATCTTCAACATGATTATTGTGAAGCTGCTATTTTGAACCTGTGACTTGTGAAATTCATCTGCTACATGGGTTAATCTTGAAGAAGATCATGGAATGGATAAGCTTGGATGTGGCTATCTTTATTTGATTCCTTTGCTCTTCAAGATAATATAATTGTGCATTTGTGTGTTGCTTTATTCTAAATGTCCAAGGGAATTCTGGGTTTCTATTGACATTCTTGTCTATTGGATTGCTACCCATTTGGTCAGATCTTTTCAACTCTTAACTTTTAATTTTGTACGTAGGATTAGTCTCTTAATCTTCTCCCCATTTCTTTAATTTTAAAATCTCTCCCTCCCTTTTCAAAATCTTCTTTGATTGAACTTATTTTCTTCTAACTTTGACCACTTTGTAAAAAGATAGAAACTTTGGCCTTATGCCATTGTATTTTCGAACTTCTTTTTTTAAATCAAACTTGTAAATGAACTTAACTATACTTGACTTAAACTTTCAAAAAGCCAAAAAAGAACTAACTCATCCAAACCATTTTTAGGCCTCAGTGCCTTTCAAACCTAATTTTGTTAAAAGCAATACATCCACTTTGAAATTTGTATCACGAACTACGAGGTTTTGATCCCTCATTTTTATGTTGGTACGTAGGCACAAGACCGAAGGTCTTGCCAAACACAAAAATGTAATTAATGAATTCTTTTCTCATCCCCCCATTCTATTTGTTTGTAAACATCATTTTTGTACCAAATACATATGCACACAAAAAGGGCTCCCTAGGAGTACCTAGGACACTTTGGGTGCTAACACCTTCCCTCTGTGTAACCAATCCCCTTACCTGTAATCTCTGACATTTTATTAGTTTTGATTTAAAAGCTTCTCACTATTGGGTTTTGTTCAAACTTTTTCCCTTTTCCCTTGGAAACAATAAAAGCGCGGTGACGACTCTTGTTATTTGATCTCTAGCTTATCCATAGCTTGATGATCATAAATTTACCACTACACTTAGATCGATGCAAAATAACAGGAATATCAACAGCAGTCCAATTGTTGCACGTCTTTCCATGCGTCACAAAATTGGTGCAGTCTTCCTCTTCGTCATCCTCTAGCACAACAACTAAGTGTTGTTCATTGCCATGAATGAACCCTCCGCTACGGAAGCTAAGTTGCATATCTTCAGACCTTGCAGTTGACGATCCTTTCTAGAACCCCAAACCGGTTCTGCCTTTGTTGTCGGAGACCTCTACCATGCGCCCCCACTGATCACCATCGCCTTCTTCAACAATCTTCTTAGCATCTTTTAATGAGGACATATGTGCCCTAACTCTCTTTTCAACAGTAATAGATAAGGCTTGGAATCGAGTCCCAACCTCATCCTCAACCTCAATATAAGAGAAAGATGACAGGTGACTAACCAATAACGCCTTCTCCCCGCCAACAATCACAAGCTTTCCACTCTTCACAAATTTAAGCTTCTGGTGCAAAGTGGAAGTAACATCTCCCGCTTCATGAATCCATGGCCTTCCCAACAAACAACTGTAGGCCGGGTGGATATCCATTACTTAAAAAGTAATTTGAAAATCACTCGGACCTATCTTGATTGGAAGGTCCACTTCACCAATAACTGTTTTGCGCGAACCGTCAAAAGCTTTGACGATTACACCGCTATACCTCATAGGCGCTCCTTGATATGATAACTTTGACAAAGTTGACTTCGGCAGCATATTCAGTGACGACCCGGTGTCAACAAGCACATTTGACAAAGCATCCTCTTTGAAATTCATAGAAATGTGCAAAGCCAGATTATGATTCCTACCCTCCTCAGGGAGTTCTTCATCACCAAAACTGAGATTGTTGCAGGAAGTGATTTTAGCCATAATATGATTGAACTGATCCACCGTAACATCATGTTCTACAAACGCTTGTTCCATAATTCTCTACAGTGCTTCTCTGCGCACTTCAGAATTCATGAGCAGAGACAACATTGAAATCTTCGAGGGGTTTTGGAGCAACTGCTCCACCACATTAAACTCGCTCCTTTTAATCAATCGGAGTACCTCATCATCATCGTTAGCCTTTAAGTCGCTGGATTCACCAGACTTACCCTTTGAAACACCAATCGGATCTACAACAGGCACCTCTGCTTTCTTACCAACAACTGATTCTTCTTTATCTTTTGGGAACACCGACCCAAACACTCAACCACTACGGGTCACCTTAGTAACATCATCAATGCTCACTACTGAACTAGTTGTAGGCAACGGGACCTCTTGACCATCTTTCATCATTGTAGCATTATACTGATATGGAACAACTTTATCAGATGAATACGGGACCGGGCCCGCTAACCGTATTACCAACGGTGATACTGATCTTTGACTGCTGTTACTGCTATCATACTGGATTACCAACCTCTCAGGTTGCTTAAAAACAGGCACTATGACATTCACGTCGTCATTTACATGACGGGATTGAACAATTTGAATCATGCCTTCATCCATCAGTCGTTGGATGTCCCTTTTCACAACTTTGCAACCCCTCGGGTTAACACTATAGATAACATAACTATCATGGTCATGTTCACAATCACTCACCAAACAAATATCCTTATGCATCTGCACCAAGGATCTTCGGATAAACCGCACATCAAAAACCTTAAATTCTCCAGGACAACCGTCCACCATATTCACAGAAGAGTTCCCATGAGCGGGCAATGGATTTTCTTTCACATTCGGTGCACGGTCCTCAAAGGACACCATTCCACTCTTCATCAATATTTGGACTTCATACTTGAGGGGATATCAATATTCAATGTCATGTTCGGGTGCCCCTTGATGAAAAGCACAACAAAGTTCAGGCTTATACCACCATGGAAGTGGTCTTGGAATCTGTGGCGGGTTTCTCGATTGAAGTAGGTTCTTGAGAACCAAAGATGGGTAGAGCTCAGCATAAGTCATAGGAATCGGGTCGAAAGAGACCTTCTTCCTCTCAAAGTTCTATTGATGATGATTGTTGGTATTGTTGTTATTGTAGGTGTTTGTTCGTTGTTGACGTTGTTGTTGTTGAACTGGTGTTGATTGATGATTAGAAAATATCGGGATAACGGAAGATACTTGGTGATGATGTTGAAGGGATGGTGGATTCCTTCTAATATGAGGCCTCCTCTGCCTCCCACTTGAAATTGCATTTGTTTCACTGTCCTTTTTCTTGCCGAAATTGCTGCCATATCTCTTGCTCGTTGACGCTTCATCCTTCGACAAACGTCCTTCTTGGACCCCTTCCTCAAGCGTCATCCCCATGTTTACCATTTCGGTAAAGTCACTGGGGGAACTAGAAATCTTCGTTCATAATAAAATGAACTCAGGGTTTTTAGAAAGATCTTTGTCATCTCTTTTTCCTCCAAAGGAGGAGTGTGTAGGAGAATAGCCATCCAAGGCGCAGCAGAATTTAAAAATTTCTCCATTTAGTGATCCTTACGAATGGGCATGATCAGTGATAGAATCATTACCTCTTGTGGCGATTCAAACCTTTGGTGCAGATCTCTGATAATGATCAAAACCTTTGATACAGACCCACGGGGCGATCACGAACATTGAACGATGACAACGTCTCTACTCAGTCCACACGAACGGATTCCTTCAATCACAGTGCTAGCTGTTATGAATGAAGGCTTTGAGTGAGAGGAAGAGGGAAACAAAATTCCAAGTCTCTACTTGAATTTCTGTCTGAGTGGAGTGACAATGCTTCTACCCAAGGGGTTCTATTTATAGAACCACTTGTGTGGGCTTCAAGCCAAAAAGCCCACTTAAGTGTATTTTGCCCATATATCATAATATGCCAAAATCACTTAAGTATTTGGTACCTTACCATATTTCGTTTCCACTTAAGTGCACCGTACCTTACGATGTTCCTTAATTATTCTATCTCTCATCAATCTGTCCTTTGTGTGTGACCCTATAGGTTTTCGCGACGTTGGCAATTATATTAAATCACACATTTAACATAATAAACAGTGAGCGGTATCTAGCAACACATCACTGCTACCCAAGTCACGAAAATGTCATGTGATCTGACAAAACCTCCCGTGATAATAATTATGTGTATAATTACCCCTTTGCCCTTATGTCTATATTGAACACAAGGTATAGACCGTGTCACCCTTGTCCAGTTCAATATTGGGCCCATAGACATTTATCCTGTTATGCAGGATTGGCAAATTCCATCTAGGACACTCATGTCCCTCAGCATGCTTCGTGGAGTACCCATTAACTGTCTTTATGGTCATCCAATTACGGACAACGTTGGATCAGCAATAAAGCACTCAACTCTACATCTAGGATCTATAGTGGTTTCAGGTCGAAGAGTGGTATACACTATTATCACCATGAGAATAACTTATGACACTTTGCATAACTTTCTATATAGTATTCTCATAGCGGGTCAATCCGGTATAAATATTACTCCTAATATTCATACCTATGTTTAAGACTTGATAACTCTTTATCCATGATCCATGAGATGTGATCATCAGTCTACAAACATAATAGTCTTAATGCTTTAATGTTATCCCACTTCACATTAAAGCTCGACTACGGATACTTTAAGAATAGTGTCCTTATGTTTAATGTGTTCTCATGATTAAGTCACACTTAATACATTAAACGGACTATCTATTCCAGGGACTTTATTAATCAACCATAATAAAGAAAATGCCTTTAAATAGCTCTGATACAAGTACCAAAAGTATTGGCCTCTAGAGCTTACACCAACAGAGTGATCTGGGCAGCCAATTCCCTCCATCTCTACGCGTACTCTTTAAATGTCTCCTTATCTTTCTGAGACATAGACCTCAACTGGTCTCTATCAGGCGCCATGTCCATGTTATACTTATACTGCTTGACGAAAGCCTCTCCCAAGTCATTGAAAGTGTGAATGCTAGCACTGTCCAATCCCATATACCATCTGAGCACAACACCGGTCAGACTGTCTTAGAAGTAGTGAATTAGCAGTTGATCATTGTTGGTCTGAGTAGACATCTTGCGAGCATACATCACTAGATGATTGAGCGGGCAAGTGTTCCCCTTGTATTTTTCAAAGTCAGGTACCTTGAATTTCAACGGGATCTTGACGTTGGGCACTAAACACAACTCAGCAACACTCTTTTCAAACAAATCCTTACCCCTTAGCGTCTTCAATTCCTTATGCAGCTCAAGAAACTGATCCTTCATTTCATTCATTTTCTCATAAACATCCGGACTCTCAGATGGCTCGGAGTGATAAATGGTGTCCTCTACACGAGGTAAGGCGTGCACAACGGGAGGTGGCACGGACATGATCGAGCTAGATGCCGGCATGGAAGCAAAGGTAGGTGCAAAGCCTTCAGGCATGAAGTTGGACGGCATTCCCCACGGGAATCCGGCAGGCATAGTAGGCGCGAAGTGGGCGGCAACAGCAGGCATGGTAGAGGTAACCACTTCTGAAATAACAGTCCTCGTAGGAGGAGTTACAGATGTTGGAGAAGCTTGACTTTGAGCAGCAAGAACTGACTCCATCATGGCAGTCAGGTGGGTGATCTCGTCCTTCATCTCTATGTTCTCTTGCTCCAAATGCTCCATGATTTTCAGATGATTGGCGCGGGTATTGTACCGGTGAGTCAGCTTGGCTGAAGCACAGAAGAAACACCAATAAGACATCTGGCGAAAACCTGCTTATGCAAATGATGCGTGAAATGCAATGCTTGTTTATTTTTTTATTTTCAAGGAACTTACTATATCATTTGTAAATATATATATATATATATATATATATATATATATATATATATATATATATATATATATATATATCAAAAATTGTAATAATTTTTATATGACCAAAAAATCTCTTTTCATTAATATAATTGGAAGGATTACACTGAGTATAATTTCAGAAACCAAATGAAAAATACAAGAGAAAAGGAGACTAGTCATCCTAAGGATCCCTAACAACAATGTTAGAAGATCTGGCTGAAGGCACGTACTTCCTTCAGATGCGTCAAATCTCGGTCTCAAAAGAAGTCTTCATCTGAGTCTTCTCGAGGACTAGCTGATCAACGATCTTCTTCCAAGCAATGCAAGGTTGAGGCATGCTATAAGACGAAACCTCCGGCTCCCTCTGTCTCTTTGTCACTCGGTCTTCAAGTAGCTCAATAAGTGCATCTTTGTCCTTAGACTCCAATTGTAACTCTTCATGCTTTTTGCTCAAAGCACGGAAACGTTCTTCCCACATATCCTTCTCTTGCTTCATCTTGGTGAGCGCGTCTTCCAACTCCTCTACATCTTGGTTATGGAGACTTAATGGCTCAACTACAACCATAGACATAGGTATTTCATAAGGATAAGGTATCTTCAACTCCATAGCTCTCTTCTTCACCCAAATAGTGTAAGCTTCCAAAGCTACACAATTGCACGGACCAAGCTGGGATCTTCCTTTCCTATGCACATTATGCTAAGCATACACAATCTTCTGCTTCAAATGTTGGGGATCTTTACCCTCTTGATAGAAAAGACCTTCTAACAAAGTGTTATTAGGTTTTTCTCTCAAGGGGAACCCAAGTGGACGACGAGCCAAAGCAGGGTTGTAGTTAATTCCTCCTTATGTACCAATGAGAGGCACATTAGAGAATTCACCACAACAATCAATAATCTCCGAACTGCTCAAAGAAGGATCATACCAAACTATATCATCATTAGTGAGAAACATAAGTCTTTGAGACCACCGTAGACATTGTTTTTTCTCCACAAAAGCAGGTGCCTGAGGCAAGTGCGAAATAAACCACTTGTACAGAAGAGGAATGCAACAGACAATCGTTCCCCCTTAGAATTCCTTTGATGCAAAGAGAAATACATATCACCCAACAAAGTAGGCACAAGATTCCCAATCAAGAAAACTCTAATGGCGTTAACATCAACAAAACCGTCAATGTTAGGGAACAAAGCTAGTCCATAGATGAGCAACACAAAGATAGCTTCAAAAGCATCCACACTACCGGCTTGAGCAAAAGCAGTAGCTTCCTTGATAAGGAAATCAGATGGCAACCGAAATAACCCTCCTTTCTTCATCCAATGAGCCTCTATCTCAGACTTCTTCAAGTGAAGAGCTTCAGCAATAAGACTAGATCGGGGAATCTCCTCCAATCCACTAAAAGGTACTCTACTAAAAATAGGTATCCCCAAAAGATGAGAATACTCCTTCAATGTAGGCACAAGTTGATAATCTGGGAAGTGAAACAATGATAGAGAGGATCATAGAATTTCACTAGCACACTCAAAAGTCCTTAAACCACATCCGCAGACAAGACAGATAGAAGCTTCCCATGACGTTGTTTGAAGTCCAAGGGATCTAATACAAAAGATGCTAGCTTCCTTAACTCTTTCAAGTTGGGACATCTGAAACTGTACTTCTTAGTGTTCCTTCGTCCATAATCCATAGTCTGAAAATATTTGTAAATAATACCTCAGTTCCTTGAAATTTCCGTGTGATGAATGTTATGATGCGCATGAATGCATGAATGCAACAATCACAAATAAGGTATCACACACAAGGAAAATAAACAAAGGTCAACGGATGAATCGATTCATTGTCAAGATCAATCATCCATTTTGGTGGATTATGGTTCACACCTTATCAACACCCAAGTTCCATTGATATTGACAAGACTTGATTGGTTCAACCAAGAATCAAGGGTTTGTTGTAAGTCACGAGCATGGAGTCTGGGTAAGAACCATCCCAAAGGAGTGAACTAAGGATAAAAACCTATAGATCATGTTCTAAAAAAGTTCCCAGAGTCTTGATTCCATCTATCGGATATTACAGGTTAAGATGACTGACTCATCGACCCATAATATTCTCAAGAGAAACTCGTCTGAGTGTAGTATCGCGTAACAACTGTTATCAAGTCTACACTTGAACAGTTTCCGCACTACGTCCTAAATAGGCCAAGAGGGGTAAAATGTTCTAAGATCCTCAGCTTTTCGGACCCAAATTAGAGATAGTAATTCCTAACCACAAATACTTGTGTGACATTTCCAAATCCAAAAGCGTCTCCACTGAGCAGACGGGTCTCAAGCCAACTTGTTAAGGACCACTCCACACAAGTCGAACATGACTATACCATCCTCCTATCTTAATTGCACTCAAGTTCGGGTTAGAACTTATCTCACCATTCATAGATCACCAAGCACAACAAGTAGATTATATCACACATACATATATACAAACATCACATATATACAATTATATACACACACAAAAGTAGGCTAAACCCACTGGAGACTACTCCCCAGCAGAGTCGCCACTTAATTTCTGTAACGATAAATTCATGATCATCAAGCTATGGATAAGCTAGACGTCAATAAAACCAGAGTCGCCACCATGCTTTTATTATTTCCAAGGGAAAAGGGAAAAGTACGAACAAAACCCAAAAGTAAGAAGTTTTCAAATCAAAAATAATAAAATGTCAGAGATTATAGGTAAGGGGTTGGTTACACAGAGCGAAGGTGTTAGCACCCAAAGTGTCCTAGGTACTCCTAGGGAGCCCTTTTTTGTGTGCATATGTATTTTGTACAAAATGATGTTTACAAACAAACAGAATGGGGAGATGAGAAAAGAATTCATTTATTATATTTTTATGTTTGACAAGACCTTCGGACTTGTTCCTACGTACCAACATAAAAATGAGGGATCAAAACCTAATAGTTTGTGGTATAAATTTCAAAGTGGATGCCTTGTTTTGAACAAAAATTAAGTTTGAAAGGCACAAAGGCCTAAAAATGGTTTGCATGGGTTAGTTCTTTTTGGCTTTTTTGAAATTTTAAGTCAAGTATAGTTAAGTTTATTTATAAGTTTGATTAAGAAAAGAATTTTAAAAATGCAATGGCGTAAGGCCAAAGTTTCTATCTTTTGCAAAGTGGTCAAAGTTTAGAACAAAAGTAGTTCATACAAAGAAGATTTTAAAAATGGGGGAGAGATTTTAAAATTAAAGAGATAGGGAGACTAATCCTATGCACAAAATTAAAAGTTAAGAGTTGAAAAGATCTGACCAATGGGTACCAATCCAATAGACAAGAATGTCAATAAAAACCCAAATTCCCTTGGACATTAGAATCAAACAACACACAATACACAATTATATCAACTTGAAGAGCAAGACATCAAATAAAGATAGCCACATCCGAGCTTAGCCACTCCATGATATTCTTCAAGATAGTCCATGTAACAGATGAATTCCACCAGTCATAAGTTCAAAATAACAACTTTATAATGATCATGTTGCAGATGAACTCAAAGAGGTCTTCAAAGATGTATCAGATGAAGTTTCGAATTGCAAGCACTTGGTTTCACAAAATTTGGCACTGGCCAAGTCCTTTAGCATAGGTATGTTACTAACCATGAAAAAGAGGAGACTTACAATCTCACTAACTAGAATGCTATGCATTTTCGTGTCACAAATTTAGCGCTATGTTAAGCAATCGTAATTGGACTTATATAGAAGTCACAACTATTTGAGGTCGGGCAATAGAACTTTGATGTTAATGCATGTTAGAGACATAATATAATGGATTATGCTCATAAGACATACCACACACAAAAAGAATATGCAAAAGAGGTGGCCTAATCTCATCCATACTTATGTTGATCTTTCAATCAACTAGCCTTAGGACTTTGAGATATCATAGGCCAAATGAGATGAATGCATAAAGAAGGGGAATGAGATGAAGTGGGAGGGAAATAGATCAAAACTCAAATTCGTCAAAGGAGGACTTTAACCAAATTAATATCATCCATTCATTTTGGGAGATGGAATGTACATTCCATCAATCCCCTAAATCCAATGATATTAACTTGACAAAGTCAAATCAACCTTGACCAAGGCCCAACAACAAGAGTCAAACTCAAATAGGTCATCACAAATGGTCAACATAATTAATTGGCATTTATTCAAATTAAAAATACTAAGAAAATACATTTAAATTAAATATGGTTTGTCAAATTCTTAAAACCTCATCAAAACACCAAAGAAACGGCCATGAGATTTATCATAGGTTAAACAAGGTCAAAGGACCTTGGAGAAAAAAATTCATAATTTTTGGAAACTTAAAAGTATTTTTAAACAATTAAAAACAAACACAAAATCAATTAAATCATGAAAAATATTAATAATGATCCAAAAAATAATTTTAATTCAAAATATGAAAGAAGAATTTTTTGAAATTTTTTGTTGAAACTCTCATATTTTTTTGATCAATATTAAAATTAATATGAATTAATGAAAATAAAAGGATTAAACTAAAAAATCAGAAAATAGCAAAAAACGTGAGCCACTTGATCTCCCTCATTAATTGAGGTGGTAGAGCAAGTGGACTACAACGCGCGTTCCATGATGGAACCTAGTCAGTGCGCCACACGCGTGGTAATCAAAACCAACGCCTCAGATTAAAACAAAATGGTAAAATCATGTGGCAAGGAGACGTGCCAACGCACGACCGGAGTTGTAGCTCTGGTCTTCTTCTCCGGTGGACCTCACCGGACTGGTCCACCCTCAACCATCACTAAAATAAAAAAGGAGAACATGATCTGAAAGAAAAAATGGCGTAAAACACGAATCTGACCTCAATTTCAACTAACTTCAAATATATAAAAAGATATGAGGAGTTGAATTTTGAGGTGTGTCAACTGAGTTGCTTCGATTTGACCTCTAAGAAACTCAATCTTCTTGCCTACATTGGTAGGACTTCATACAATCAAAGATCCAAGAGAATTGAGTAGAATTGAGTGAGAATCGAAGAGATGAAGATTTCTGAAATTACCTTCAATGATATGCAGTTCTTGATGTTGCTTGCTCCAAATACGATCTGATCACACTTGAGAAGCTAGCAGGAAGTGATTGATGAGGTTGCAAGGCTTTGGATCCTGGAGTTTTTGAATCTCCAATAGTTGAGATTCAAACTCAAATTTCAAATTGAAATTTATCAGGTTTTCCTTTGGAATGAGAGGTTTTCAATGGGGGGAAAAGCTGACGCGCAAAGTTGTGTTCAAATGAGCTCAGAAGCATGCTATTTATAGCCAAATGGAATGATATTTCCACACTTCAAATTTTGTCCAATTTTAGCAATGTTGAGGGCACGAGTGCATGGGCATGTGCAGGCCCATGATGCAATGCAAAAAGGTCCAAAATGATTCCAAATGAAGTCTGAATGGAAGCTTGATTGGCAAGGCAAAGTGAATTGAAGTTTTGAGTTTTGATTCTCTCCAATGATGCAGCCCTGTTAAAGCCATGCGCAGACCTAGCAATTCTTGTCCAAAATACATGAGCTTAGGTTATTTGGAAAGCTTGGATCAAGGGGAACAAGTTTTATGTTCAACACTTTTTCATTTGGAGCTTGGGACATTTATAATTCTGAGGTGGAAGTTTGGAAATTTCAACATGTTGAAATTTTTTCTAAGTGTTAAGCCATATATCTCAATATTCCACATTGCTTAACTTTTTATGTGAGCTTCAAATGAGCAATGTGTCTTCATCAAAGTTGTATATGTTTCAAAGACCTTCAATCTAGTCACCAATTAAATTTTATTTGGATTTAAAATGATAGAGTTATGCATTTTTGAAGTTCAGGAAAACCACTTGTTCAATGGTATAGGTCAAAAATGACCTATAATGTAACCTCATATCACATGCTTAAAAAGTTGAATTAGCTCTCACTCCAAAGCTCAAAGTTGAAGTAGACATATTGAATTTAATTGTTCAACTTGTAAATCTTTCATCTCATAAAGATTGAGCAAGTTATGGCCTTGGGATGCTGACCTTCAAATTAGGGTTTAAACAAAATGACCTATAATGTTTCAACATAGAAAATGATTTTCCAAGAAAAACTAGCTCTAGGTCTCAACATGAAAGTTGTTTGTAATGTTATTTAAAGTAAGTTTTCTCTTGGAATCATTTTCATATGGTGAAAATTGTAGGAGATAGGGTCTAGGGAGACCCAGTTTTGATTAGATGAATTCATCTGGCCAACCACCATCAACCAACTTGCTAACCTTAAATTCTTTGGACTTTTTAGGCTCATGGTAGATCATATATGCATAAGATGATGAATTTTGAAATTTTCCTTGAGGAATTTGATCAATTGGTGAGATAGCTTATTGGGGAAGTTACTCAAGATACCCAGTCAAACTAGGGTTTCCAAGGCAAATCACCTCCAAACTCTTGAAGAATACTTGATCAATATGACATGTAGAGATCATTGGGACTCATATATAGTGATTATAACCATTCTTGGATTTATCCATGGTTGTGCTCTTTGGTCATGAGGGTCTCAAAATCCTAGATGTGAACTTGCTAGATCAATGGGATCATGCCTTACCTACAAAAGAGTTAGGCAAATGCAAAGACATATTTTTGGTATTTTGGTTAGTAAAAATGATAAATATAAGTATGATACAATCACATGGTACTTGGTGATCTCTCCCAAAACAAACCCAATGAGAGAGGGGTAAGGAGGGTGCCAAGGTATGATCCCAATGCTAATGCATATGATGAAATTTTATGAGGGATCTTAGGGTCAAAATTGGGGTCTTACAGGATGGTGAAGAGTTCACTCGTCTTGTGAACGCAGATGCAGTCAAGAAATAATTTGCCTAAAAAGAAAAGAGCAGCTCGCTAAGTTGACAACCCAAAAGGGCGGCTTAGGCAAAATGGGCATCTTGGTGGATTGAAAACCCGAAAGGGCGATCCAGGCAAAAATTAGAGACATAAAACAAAAAAGAATTATCCCGATAAATTGAATACCCCACCTTGGGACAATTTATGCAAAAGTTAGGGATTATGGCAAGTAACTACATCCTGCTGATCTTCAGTGTTGAAGTCGTTTTGAGAATAATGGTTGATAGTGATTCATGATGCCCAGCAGCAGTCGAGAGCACAGTAGATATCAAGAGTTGGTAGAAGGATTAGTGATCATTGTATTTAATGTAAGCCTTTTCCATGAAAATGACCATTTTCAACTTTGTAAAGATCTATGGAGTCTTGTCATTTACAGACTACCATTTCAATAAATAAAGTTGAACTTTTACCCAATTGTTTCCACTCTTATTTATTTCAACCAAATAGTTTTAAATTTTATTATGATCATTTTTTAAATTAAAGTTTTAAATCAAAAGCATTTTTCTTAAACATATAAAAGCATGAATTTTAAGCAATTGATTTCATTTAAAGGAATATCAATAGTGGTTCGAAAGTAGTAAGCCCTAAATGTGAAGCATTATTGGTTCTCCCCAAGCAGTAGGCACATTTCTCTTTCGTCCCCGGAAGTATAGATGCAACGCTCAGTAGTTGTTGATTTCCCCAAGCAGTTTTTGTTCACTATTTCCCCGGTGGAGTAGCTAGCTGAGTTGATTAATCGGTCCCCCTGCGGAATTTAGTGTGCATTCCCCGACCGATTTTTGGTCTCCAGCAAAGTAAGAACAGTGTCCTCAGCAGTTCGTGTAGGTGCGACAGAACTTCGATTTCCCTACCAATCGCTGTCAGATTCGCTCCTAGTCAGAGTTTCCTCCTGGTTCCTGAGCAGCTATTTGTGTTTATCCTCTGCATGGTTGTCTCCCATTTGATATGGTGTTGACCTAAAATTCCCTGCAGAGTTGGTAGCAGTTTTCCTCAGCAGATCTCCTCCTTCCCCAGATAAGGTTGAGCCTTTGGGATGTTGATCTCTCTTTCCTCCAGCAGTTGTCTCCCTTTTTATGGATTAATCGAGAATTGAATCGATGATTCAAATATGCTACACCTTTGTATCCTTTGCGATTGTTTTGTCAGCATAATCATCATATATACATATACATATACATATACATATACACTCATATAATCTCATTATTGCATTATCACATTTGTTGATTCATTCTCTTGATTCTTATCCTCTGCTATGACGATACTTTATCCCCATACGAATTTGATGTTTGTCCTTTTTTCAATTGTAGAGTGTCATCCCCCCTAAGCAGAAGGACTTTAACCTTTCTCCTTTCCCCACCGGGTTAGTTCCTCGTGGATGATTATTGTTTCAGTTTCCTCCCCAGTTGTTTATCTGGATGGAATCACTTCCCTTGAGTTATATCCTCATTGGGTTGAGTCTTGATTGACCGTTTCTTTCTAGATCTTACCTAGATAGATGCTTTGGGTCCCCTAAGAGTTTATTACCCAGTAACTGGTAACATTCTTCTTAATTTACAGTTTATACCCTATTTTTCTCCCCAGCGAATTCATTTTTATGTTTCCCTAGGAAGTATATCCTTGATATGTTCACCCCAACCGGTGACGGATATTTTCTTCCCCTATTTAAGTTTATCCTTGATATGTTCATACTAACGGATGACGAATATTCTCATCTTTGGTAGTCTACCCAGTAAAAAGGTAGTTGTAATCCCTATTTTTCCCCAGAGAGTTACTCCTTGATATGTTCATCCTAACCGATGACTGGTTTCCTTCTCTTTGTGGTCTTCTGCCCAGTAACCGGTAGTTGTAAATCCTGCTTTTCACTTCCCTTGTAGAGCTTATCCTTGATATGTTCACTTTAATCAGTGACGGATATTCTCTTTGGTACTCTATCCAGTAACTAATAGATATAATTCCTATCTTTTCCTCGCAGAGTCTATCCTTGATATGTTCATCCTAACCGGTGACGGGTTTTCTATTTGATGGTATTCTATCCAGCATTCGATAGATGTAATTCCTACTTTTTGTTCAGTTGGTTTATCCTTGATATGTTCATCTTAACCGATGACAGATATCCTCTTTGACATCCCCAGGCAAGTTTATCCTTGATATGTTCATCTTAACTGATGACGAATTTTCTTCCCTTTGAGTCTATCCTTGATATGTTCATCTTAACCCATGACTGATATTCTCATCTTCGGTCTTATACCCAGTAACTGGTAGTTGTAAATCCTATTTCTGCAGTTTTGCCCAGCAAAGCTATTCTTACCTAGTAACCGGTAATGAATACACCCACCCGGCAGTTCTCAGCGAGTCACCCTTGATATGTTCATCTTAACCGATGACGAGTGTCCTCTTTGTCAGATCTTTATTATCTCCTTACCCGGTAACAGGTAGTGGATAATAAATTTATGCTTCTCCTGTGTTGAAGTTTATTTCTTCCCCAGTTGAGTTGGGTGCGCATTTCCTTAGTGAAATGTTCCTGCATGATTCAAGTACGTCAGTTTTATCCTGATCTACTCGTTTCCCCTACAAATATTTTTGTTCCCCCGGATGAGTCTTTCCATTTTATGGAATTCCTCTAGTCTCCCGGTAGTTTTTTTAGTCATAGCCTGGCCTACGCGTAACCTCTTTTATCCCCTCAGAGACTTTGTCTCCCCAGTGAGTTTTTCCTTATGGAATGCATCATACTCCTGCGGACTTTCGAATTCTCTAATTTCTTTTCCTTTGTGGCAACATTTCCCCATGGAGAATTTATTCTTAGCATTCATATCATATGCATCATGAGGTCTTTTAGGGACCAAAATTTGTTTATGTATGTTGTTATTTAAGCCTATTATACTGAGTCGATACGAAGATTTTAACCTTCACCTCCTCAGTTAGAATGTCCTTAAATAGGGGCAACTGTAAGACCCCAATTTTGATCCTAAGATCCCTCATGTAATCTCATCATATGCATTAGCATTGGGATCATACCTTGGCATCTTCCTTACCCCTCTTTCATTGGGTTTGTTTTGGCAGAGATCACCAAGCACCATGTGATTGTATCATACTTGTATACTATCATTTCAATAACCAAAATACCAAAAATATGTCTTTGCATTTGCCTAACTCTTTTGTAGGAAGGGCATGATCCCCATTGATCTATCAAGTTTACATCTAGGGTTTAAGATCCTCATTGCTAAGAGCACAACCAAGAAATGATCCACAAGATCTCTAAGCATCATATATGAGTCCCAATCATCTCTACATGTTATTTTGATCAAGTATTCTTCAAGAGTTTAAAATTGGTTTGCCATGGAAACCCTAGTTTGTCTGGGTATCTTGAGTAACTTCTTCAACAAGCTTCCTCATGAATTGATCAAATTTCTCAAGGGACACTTAAAAATTCATCATCTTATGCATATATGATCTATCATGAGCCTAAAAAGTTAAGAGAATTGCAAGTTAGCAAGTTGGTTGATGGTGGTTGGCCAGATGAATTCATCTAATCAAAACTGGGTCTCCCTAGACCCTATCTCCTAAAATTTGCATCATATGAAAATTATTCCAAGATAAACAATACTATAAATGACATTAAAAACAACTTTCATGTTGAGGTCTAGAGCTAATTTTTTTTGGAAGGTCATTTTCTATGTTGAAACATTATATGTCATTTTGTCTAAACCCTAACTTGAAAGTCAACTTCCCAAGACCATAACTTGCTCAATTTTTGTGATATGAAATATTTCCACGTTTCAAAATCAAATTAAATATGTCTACTTCAACTTTGATGTTTGGAGTCAGAGCTAAATAAACTTTTACGAGCATGTGATATGAGGATACATTATAGGTCATTTTGGACCAATACCATTGAACAAGTGATTTTCCTCTACTTCAAAAATGCATAACACACTCGTTATAAATCCATATGATGTCAAATTGGTGACCATTTTGAAGGCCTTTAAAAGAGATACAACTTTGATGAAGACACTTTTCTTATTTGGAGCTCACATAAAAAGTTAAGCAAGGTGGAATAATTAAGTATGTGACTTGACACTTAGAACAATTTTCAACATGTTGAAATTTCCAAACTTCCACCTCAAAATTAACCAGGATACAAGTTCCAAATAGAAAAGTGTTCAACATAAGACTTGTTCCTCTTGATCTAAGCTTTCCAAAGAGTCCTAATTCATTCATTTGGGACAAGGTTTGATAGGGATGTGCATGGTGTTAATTGGCTTGCATCAGTTGGCGAAATCAAATCTTCAAATGATCATGTAACTTTGCCTTGTCATTCAAGCTTGATTCAAACCTCAGTACAATTGATTTTGGACCTAATTGCATTGCTTCATGGGCCTGCACACGTCCATGCAAGCATTAACATGGCATTTCTAAAATTGGACAAAATTCCAATGGTGCAAATAACATTCCATTTTGCTATAAATAGAGACCCTATGTGCTCATTTCAAAGGATCCTTACGCGCCATCTTTGCCTCCATACTTGAAACCCTCACATTTGAAAGGAAAACCTGAGAATTTTCATTTGAAAATTGAGTTTCAATCTCACTGTTTGGAGATTCAAAAACTCCAGGATCCAAAGATTTGTACCAATCCTAAGCCACTTCTACAAGCTATTGGAGAAGATCAAACACGAATTGAAGCAAGAGATATCAAGTTCTGCACAACATTGACGGTATTTTCCAGATTTTTTTCTTCTCTTCGATTCTCACTCAATTCTCATCAATTCTCTTGGATCTTTGGTCGTCTGAAGTCCTACCAATGTAGGCAAGAAGATTGAGTTGCTCTGGGGTCAAATCGAAGCAACTCAGTTAACACACCTCAAAATTCAACTCCACATATCTCTCTATATATTTGGAGTTAGTTAAAATTAAGGTGATATTCATGATATACGCTATTTTATATTTTAGATCATGTCCTCTTTTTTCATTTAAGTCATGGTGATGACTGAACCAGACCGGCCAGGGTCATCGGAGAAGATGACCGAGCTTTCGCTCCGACAGTGATGTGACACAGTTTAGAACCATTGATTTGGTTTAAAATGTTTTAATCATAAGCGCTGGGTTGGATGACCATTGTTGTGGCGCTCTGACTAAAGACCATCGTGGATTTCCATTTCAGACCACTTGATCTGCCACCTCAATTAATGAGGCAGATCAAGTGGTCCACGTTTTTTGATTTTTTAATTTTAGTTTTTATTCCTTTGATTTTCATTAATTCATATTAATTTTAATATTGATCCAAAAAATATGAGAGTTTCACCAAAACATTTTAAATAAATTCTTATTTCATTGTCTGAATTAAAATTATTTTTTGGATCCTTATTAATATTTTTCATGATTTAATTGACTTTATGAATATTTTTAATTGTTTAAAAATACTTTTAAGTTTCCAAAAATTCTAAAAAAAATTCTCCAAGGTCCTTTAATCTTGTTTGACCTATAATAAATCTCATGGCCATTTCTTTGGTGTTTTGATGAGGTTTTAGGAAATTGACCAACCATATTTAATTTAATGTATTATTTTAAGCATTTTTAATTGAATAAATGCCAAATAAATTGTGTAGAGCCATTTTGATTGACTTTGTAAGTTTGACTTGTGTTGTTGGGCATTGGTCAAGATTGATTTGACTTTGTTAAGTTAAGATCATTGGATTTAGGGGATTGATGGAATGTACATTCCATCTCCCAAAATAAATGAATGATCTTAATTTGGTAAAAGTCCTCTTTTGTCCAATTTGAGTTTGATCCATTTCCTCTCCCTCTTCATCTCACTCCCCTTCTTTATGCACTCATGTCATGGACCTATGATATCTCAATATCCTAAGACTAGTTGAGTGCAAAATTAACATAAGTATGGATGAGATTAGGCCCCCCTTTTGCATATTCCTTTTGTGTGTGGTATGTTTCATGAGCATAGTCCATTATACTATGTTTCTAACATGCATTAACACCAAAATTCTATTGCCCGACCTCAAATAGTTGTGACTTTTACATAAGTCCAATTACGATTGCTTAACATAGCGCTAAATTTTTGACACAAAAGGCATATCATTCTAGTTAGTGAGATTGTAAGTCTCCCCTCTTTCATGGTATTATGTGGAAACTTTACCTTTTTTCCTTCCTTTGAAAGATATCTTGGTTCAAGGATCCATGTTTGATATAAGTGGGTTGAGTGTTCTCTAAAGAATGACTTAAAAAAAGCAAAAGCAATAGTAACTTCTAACTCATTAACAACTAACATTTAATTCCAAGTCATTTAGTTTTAATGCGCTTTATTTTTAAGCCTTATTCATTTGCCATTATTCATACCATTCTAATTGTTTATGTTAATGTCATTTTCACTTTGTCCACTTGGACCATATTTTGTGATATATTTTGTTTGTGTTTGTTTGTGTGATCTTTGACCACTAATGTATATAATAAGAATAAAAACCCTAAAAAAACTCTCGTGTGGACTGTTGGTTTGATCTGAGACAATTGGACTTAGAATTTAGGCAACACTCCCTATGCAAAGGACTTGGCCAATGCCAACTTTCATGTAACCAAGTGCTTGTAATCTGAAACTCCATCTGATACATCCTTGAAAGACCCATTTGAGTTCATCTGCAACATGATCATTGTGAAGTTGTTATTGTGAACCTATGACTTGTGTATTGTAGAATACATCTGCTACATGGGCAAATTGGAAGAAGATCATGGAGTTTCTAAGCTTGGATGTGGCTATCTTTATTTGATGCCTTGCTCTTCAAGTTGATATTTTGTGCATTATTTGTTGCTTGATTCTAATGTCCAAGGGAATTTGGGTTTCTATATGACATTCTTGTCTATTGGATTGCAGCCCATTGGTCAAATCTTTTCAACTCTTAACTTTTAAATTTATGCTTAGGATTAGTCCCTTCATCTCTTCTCCACTTATTTAATTTCAAAATCTCTCCCTCGTTTTAAAAAAAATCTTTGCTTGTGCTTGTTTTCTAAACTTAGACCATATTGCAAACTAGAAACTTTGGCCTTATGTCATTGCCTTTTCAAGCTTCTTTTCTCAATCAAACTTGTAAATATACTTAACTATACTTGACTTAAAATTTTCAAAAGCCAAAAAGAATTAACCCATTCAAACCATTTTTAGGCCTTTGTGCCTTTCAAACTTAAATTTTTTATTAAAAGCAATGCATCTACTTTAAAATTTATACCACGAACTACGAGGTTTTGATCCCTCATTTTTATGTTGGTACGTAGACACAAGTCTGAAGGTCTTGTCAAACACAAAAATATAATTAATGAATTCTTTTCTCATATCTCTATTCTACTTGCTTGAAAACATCATTTGTACAAAAATACATATGCAGTCAAGAAAGGGCTCCCTAGGAGTACCTAGGACACTTTGGATGCTAACACCTTCCCTCTATGTAACCAACCCCCTTACCTGTAATTTCTGGCATTTTATTAGTTTTGATTTGAAAACTTCTTATTTATGGGTTTTGTTCGTACTTTTCCCTTTTCCCTTGGAAACAATAAAAGTGCGATGGCGACTCTTGTTATTTGATGTCTTGTTTATCCATAGCTTGATGATCATGAATTTACCGCTACAAGGGGTAGAATTGAGGAGTCCTTAACCTCCATTAGAGCAATTGGGAATTTGATTTAATTATGTATTTGATGACAAATAGTTGTTACATGATGCTAATAGTGGTGGAATTTGTGTACAATAATATGTGGTAAATTTTGTTTTGACATGTTAAAGTACTTTCACCATTGATGAACTTTTGAAGGTTTTTTATTAAACATGATTTTATGGAATTAGTTGATTGAATATGGTAAAATTATTGAATTAATATGTTACATATGTATTATAACATGTATGATGTATTTTTGGTCGAATTTAAGAGTTTGGAAGTGATTTTTGGAGATCCTATAAGTCTATGCCTTCAAAATCATGATTCTGGTGTTGCTACAAGTCGTTGAAGCGAGTCAGTTTGTTGATGCTTAGGGCGTTATGCCTTTGAAGCGCTGACGGGTAACCCGTCATGGTTCTTAGTCACGTGTGTTAATATAGAGCGTTACATTGGTGACAACTTAGTTTTAAGTATAGAAGACAGACGTCATGCCTGTGACGCCTAGGGCGTCAAAAGCCTAGGAGTTGCACAGTTGGGCTGTTGTTTTGTGTTGAATTGCTTACTTAACATGATTTTAATCGGTGTTGTGAATTGTTACGATTAATTGAATATTTTTGATGAATATGAAGTTGAATATGATTATGAATGATTGTTGAGAATTGTAGCGGTGAAAATTTTGAGATTAAGCTATTGATTAAAACTTAACTCGCAAAGCAAGAGTCCCCACCATGCTTTTATTGTTTCCAAGGAAAAGGGAAAAAGTACGAATAAAACCCGAAGAAGTTTTAAGACAAAAACTAATAAAAAGAGAAGAAGGGTTTGGGGGTTAGTTATGCAAAGGGAAGGTATTAGCACTATAAACATCCATGGTACTCCACGATAGCCTCTTTGAAAATGTGTATTTTGGTTTGAAAATGGGTATTGTTTGTAAAACATTAAAGGGGTTGGGAAAGAAATATTTTTTTATAATTTTTGTGTTTGCCGAGACATTTTGAAGTCTCATGCCTACGTATCAACAAAGTGCAATGGAGGATCAAAATCTCGCAGGTCGTGGTAAAAATAACAAAGATGTTTATTCTGATCCATTTTTAATGAAAAGACTTTTGTCACTTTAAGGAGAATACTCAACTAGTCACCCACAAATATGAGAACTTTGCATCAACATGAGAATGGCTCTAACTTGGATAAATATCAACAAGTATGCCACTAACTCTCTTAGACGGAAAATAATCATCATCAATACTATGGAGATAAGAGAAATATATCTTAACTATGAAAATGACTTATGTCTAAACTTTGAGAAAATATTTAAAAATAAAAGTGCACAAAGGGCACAAAAATGATTTGAGTGAATTATGAATTTTTAAGTCTTTTGAAATTGGTCTCAATATGCTAAAGATGAATTTGTATTTATTGAGAAAGTTTTGAAAATATCTTGACAAGAGTCAAGGTTTATTGAGAAAGTGGTTCAAGTTTAAAACAAGAAGGTTTTGAAAAATAAAGAAAGGGATGAGAAGAAAAGACTATCCTAGAGCATAAAATAAAAGCTAGGGAGGAAAGATATAACCAAGAAATAGCAAGCTTCATGACATAAGTCAAGTAAGAATTCCTTCCTTTGGATTAATCCTCAAGCAAGCCACATAAGCAAATAATAATCCATGTATCAGATGAAACCAAAGTAACTTAACCGAGTCTCTAAAAGAAGTCCAAAGTAAAAGGTACTAGTTAGGTTCCAAGGGCTCAAATCACAAGTCCCAAATCAAAGGTAAAGATCCTATTTCTAAGTCCATAACTCCACAACATTGCTAAGGATAGTAACCACAAGTCCATGAATCAGGAGAACCAAGTTTCATTTTAGGTTTTTCTTGTTAATGTTTTTTTACAAAGATACGAAAGTAAAGTCTGAATGGACAAAGAACAAATGAAATAATCACAAACAATATGATATGAAATACTAAACATAAAGTATAAAGTAAATGACATAAAGTAAAAGAACATGAAGTAAATAACTTGGAAATAAATGTTAATACAAGTAAAAATGTTAGTAAGTGGTGTTAGAAAGCAAAAATGACAGATGTTTTGGTCATATTTTGGAGAACACTCAATTATTCACCCACAAGCATGAAAATATGAACCTATACATCATTTATGAGAAGGACTCCAACTTGGATAAAATCAACAAGTATGCCACTAGCTCTCACAAATGAAAAGGGAGCAATATTTTTATACAATACCATGAGGAGTGAGAGACTTACAATCTCACTTATAAAAATGCCTTTATTTTTGGGACAAATTTAGCGCTATATTAAGAAATCGTAATTGGACTTCTGAAGAAGTCACAACTATCTGAGGCTCGTCAATAATAATGTTAGTGTTAATACATGTTAGAGAGATGCTATGTAAATCATCCTCCTAAAGGCATGCCACATAAAAAGAAAAGGAATGGTATGATCAAGCACAAAGGCTAAGAGGATGGTCCATTACTTAAATCCACACTTCATGATATTTAGGAAAAACTTATGCATCAATCTAAAGTACCTTAAATGATCCATGATCACTTAGAAGGTAGATTTGAAATGATGAAAGTTCATCAAGTACCAATCCACACATCATGAACAAGGTGGACACAAACCATCCAATCGATCAAAGGGAAAAGAAGGAGATGAAGAAGAAGGAGACAAGAGAAGTCACATCCAAATTGGATCAAAAATTTCATCTTGTCATCATCAAAATAAATCATCCATTTTGATGGATTAAGGTTTTTACTCCATCAACACCCAGATCCATTGAGTTTGATGAGACTTGAATTCCAAACCATCACGATTCAAGGTCAACAGAAGTTCACAAGGTCACACAAACATAAAATGCAATTAAATAAAATAAAATGCACTACAAGTATTTTTTAAATGAATCTTAAAATAGAAATAAAATGAAAAATCATAAAGTCCTTCAAAACACCAGATAAATGGCCAAGAAAATTAAGGAAGGTCAGAAATAAAATGAGAAACATGTAATAAATTTTTCAGAATTTAAAATGCAGAAATGTATTTTTAAACCAATTAAGACAGAGGAGAAAATAGAAAATGTATGAAAAATTTATGAAAAATTTATGAAAAATTTATGAAAAATTTAAAATAAGTGAAATAAAATGTGGAAAAATAAAAAATCAAGTGAAGAAAAATAAAAGAGAATTTTAGAAATTATTTTGAGATTTTTTGGATAAAAAATGAAATTACTATGAATTTTAAAAAAAAAAGCAATTAAAAATAATAAAAGAAAAAGAATAAAAATAGAAAAAACACGGAGCGTTGGATCACACCTCATTAATTGACGTGGCAGATCCAACATTCCACATGTTAGGATGCACGATGCAACGCGCTGCAAACAACACACAAAATCCAATTCAAATCAAACCGATCAGAACATTTCAAATGTCCAATGTGTCTGGCCAAACTCAAACGACCTGGAACACTCGGTCATCTTTTCCGATGAGCTCTCACTGGAGTTTCATTGTTTGGTAAATCCAGAACACGAGACCACCACCATTGTGATCCTCTTCTCATCCCAAATTCAACCTTATGCTCCAAATTCATTTATCTAAATCGAGCAAAGATAATTTAAGAGAACTTTCAAAAGCAAGCAACCCACAAAAAATAAAACTAAATGATGAACATGATCAATCAACACCAGATAAGTTAGGGGAAAGCATCTGACAGTGAAGGACTACATTGTGGTAACTTGTTTGAGTTTAAATGATGCTCAGAACTACCTTGTCTTGATGGTGATCAGAAGTTGATGAAGTCTAATCTAGTTAGAGCACTTCAAAAGGTCTCAGAGCTTGGGAATTGTTGCAAAAGTTTCATAGGATGCTGAAGATGCTAATGGAATCAAGAAATTGGATTGAAATAGGCTGAAACTCAAAACACGATAGTTGAATTTTCTGGAAAAATTTCAAGTTGCAGCAGGGATTTCTTGGCTCTCAAAAGCTTGCAAATGAAGGAAATAGCTTCCTCTATTTATAGGGAATGTGTTTGCATCCAAATGTGTGTGAAATGATGCAGAATTAATGCAAAACGAATTTGATCTAAATGTGAGGAAAGTGTGACTTGAAACTCATCAAAACTCAGCCAAATGATGCGTTTTAAGGGTCAATTAAATTCTGGAGACTTGGTTAAACATGTTTTAGTACAAAACACATGATAATTTGGCTTAGAATTGAGATTAGTGAAGTTCAAATTTCGGGCAATAACAATTTCATTAGTTACAAGTCACCACGTTCAACCCAATGGGGCATCCTGTCCATGAGGCTCTATGATCCAATTCTTTTTGCAATGTGTTAACATCATGACCAAGATTACAATGCGTCAAGAGAGGTTGAATTTGGATGATTGAGCATAAAATTATGTAATGTTGAAGTTGGCATGAAAAACTGATCACATGACTTAGAAAAATTCGAGTGCTTCATGGCTGAAAATGACGTGTAATATTTTAATGAATTCCATGGTGTTGCAAGCATATTTTGGTTTTTATCCTTAAATGACTTATAATGTCTCCAAACTTTTGATGATCTCCAAGCATAATCATCTCTTGTCATATGAAGAGAAGTTATATAGGATGTTAATAAGAGTCATATGAAAAAACAAGCATTCAAAAATATTGATAATTGAAGGAGTTGTGATCCTTGGAACCTTAATTTCAAAATGTTGACTTTTTGGTCAAACCACTTAGAACAAGCTTGTGTACTTGAACTTTCATTCCATTTCAAAGCACATGGGTGATCATATGAACTCAAAATAAGGTGTACTTGATTTTATCTTGATTAAATATCACAAATCTTGAAGTTGCTTGTTGAAGAAGGCATGGAAGTAAACACATGAACCTTTGACTTTCCTTGAGAAGTAAGCCACAAAACTTGGATATATTTTTGTATAAAAAATGAGATTGAAAGGTGCTTTAGAACCTCTGAGATCATGCATTAGAAGATATACCCCTTTAGAATCAATGGTTAACCATACTTTGAATTGAGGAATTAATACAAACCCTAGCTAAGGAATCATGATTGATGCTCTTGATGGAAAGCCCTACCTTGCACAATAAATTTAAGAAAACAAAACATATTTTTGCTATTTTGATTAGTGGTTAGATAAGTAATGAACATGTAAAATACAAAGGTAAAACAAACATAAAAGAGGTGCTTGGTGATCCCTGCAAGAAGAAAATATAAAGGTGGATAGATGGGAAGGACCAAGATATGACCTTGTATGTGTGTAATGATGCAAATGAGATGTGGGATCTTAGGGTTAAAAATTAGGGTATGACAGATGCCCATTTTAAGTTTCTTCAATTTGGAGATATGAAGGTTGAAATCTTTGTCTCGACGAGATTGAAGAGACTTAAATATCAAAGTCCCAATTTTTGGCCCTAAGATACCACAAAATTCTTATGATATGAATGCAAACCAAGATCTTTGTGGGGAATAGTAGTTTCCATAGGGGGACCCCGCTAGGGACAAACAATTATTCTGAATGGGAAAAATAAAAGACTCAATAATAACCATCATTTAGGAAGAAACAAATGTACAATTAGAGAAATAACCACAACAAAGACCCAACGGGGAAGACTTAACAAAGCAAGGCTCCACAGGGGAAAAGAATCGTCAAAAAGGGAAAAACACAACTCCACTAGGGGAGGAATATTACCTAAATATCAGCCAAGTGATAACTTAACAAATTTAATAAGCTCAAACATGATGATTTCCAACTACCATCCAAGTGGTAAGTTAACAAAGGCAACCAAATAGAGGTAAAAGGAACTTACCTATTATCAGCCGAGTGATATCTTAACAAAGATAATAAGCTCAAACAGAATGATTACCAACTACCAGCCAAGTGGTAACTTAACAAAGGAAACCAATTAGAGGTAAAAGGAACTATTACCTACTATCACCCGAGTGATAGCTTAACAAAGGTAACCAATCAAAGGTAAAATGAACTTTTACCTACTATCAGCCGAGTGATAGTTTAACAAAGGTAATAAGCTCAAAGGGAATGATTACCTACCATCATCCAAGTGATAGCTTAAAAAAGGTAACCAATCAAAGGTAAAAGGAACGATTACCTACTATCAGCCGAGTGATAGCTTAACAAAGGTAATAAGCTCAAAAGGAATGATTACCTACTATCAGCCAAGTGATAACTTAACAAAGGTAACCAATCTAAGGTAAAAGGTACTATTACCTACTATCAACCGAGTAATAGCTTAACAAATGTAATAAGCTCAAACATAATGATTACCTACTATCAGCCAAGTGATAGCTTAATAAATGTAACCAATCAAAGCTCAAAGGAACTATTACCTATTATCAGTCGAGTGATAACTTAACAAAGGTAATAAGCTCAAAAGGAATGATTACCTACTATCAGCCACGTGATAGCTTAACAAAGGTAACCAATCAAAGGGGACCAAAGTTCATCCAAGGAATGAACTGGAGAGAAGCGGTCAAAGAGGATATCACCCATTGAGGAAATGAACTCAATCGGGGATTAATTCCATCCAGATAATGAACTGTAAAGGAAAACTGAAACAAAATCTTCCATGAGGTTCAAGCTCCATGGGGAATTAGAAAGGATAAACTTTTTCTACTTAAGGTCAACACTCTATTGGAGAGAGGGCGCACACACTCTGTAGGGAGAAAAGTTCCAGAGAGTGGGGGGAGCATCGAGAAATTAAAAATGTGCAAATAAACACCATGATGTTATGCACATGCGTATGATTATGCTGACAAAACAAGCACAAAGGGTGTGAGGCTGATAACATAGTAAAACCAAATACTTGGCTAATCTCAACAAGATGGAGATGCTGATAGAGATTCGTTGGGGATTTTACCACTCTTGCAATCTGATGCTAGAGAGACTATTATACATGCAACAAAAGAAAATATGGCCTGGGTAAGTCACTGAATTTCATTCTTCAGGATCTTACCATCCTTGAGATTGCTATTAACATTCCTCTTTTGTATTCACAAGTCGAGGAAAATACGTATCTTTTTTTGTAAAATTTTCAAAAAATATGATTGTTTAGATACATTCTTTTTGTTTCAAAAATTATTATAAAAAATAAATGAAATTTCGTAAACTGAAATAAAATAAGAATAGCAAACAAATGGGCAAAAGGCTCAAATTTTATTGATAGAATGGTAGTCCGTAAATGGCATGACTCCATGGATCATTACAAAGTTAGAAAATGGTAAGTACATGGAAAGGGCTACACTGAAATACAATAACCATTATTCTCCCTCTCAACTTTAAATTCCATTGTGCTCTAAACTTCTGTCGAGGATGACTGAATAGGAACCTGTGATAGGCACTGTTGCCTCAAGCGATCAAGTCTGGCATGATGCAGTTACTTGCCATAATCCTTAACTTTTGCCTAGATTTGACTTTCGAGTTCAATCTACCGGGATGATTAATTACTATTTATGTCTCTAATTTTTTCCTGGACCGCCCTTTTGGGTTTTCAATCCACCGAGACGCTCATTTTTGCCTAAGCCACCCTTTCGGGATGAGATAACATTGAGAAAGGCCATGGGTCATAGGGATGAGATAACGTTGAGAAATGTCAGAGGCACATGAATCTTATCAGCATAAACCTAGAATTTATGGAACTTCTTTACATATTTACAACAATCAGATTCCATTGTCAGCCAATAGTAACTTTTCCTTAACATCTTTTTAGCCATTGCATGTCCATTGGAATGAGTACCAAAGGATCCTTCATGAATTTCTTGCATTAACATATCTGCTTCGTGTCTATCCACGCATTTAGGCAAGACCATGTCAAAGTTTCTCTTGTACAACACATCTTCATTTAGAAAGAAATTTCCATCCAGTCTTCTCAAAGTCTTCTATCTTTGCTAGACGCCACAAACGGGTACTCCTGACTTTGGAGGAAACACTTATTATCATAATACCATGGCTTATCATCTATAACTTCTTCTGCCGCAAACACATTAGTAGATCTATCAAGGCGCATAATCGTGATATTGGGTGCATCATTCCAACGATTTAGTTTATACATAGAAAACAAAGTAGCCAGCGCGTCTGCCATCTGATTCTCCTCACGAGGTATATGATGAAACTCTATTTTATTAAAGAAAGTAGACAGCCTCCTTGCATAATCTTTGTAAGGAATTAAGCTAGGATGATGAGTCTCCCATTATCCTTTAATCTGATTAACCACCAGGGCTGAATCCCCATACACATCAAGGGTTTTAACTCTCAAAATCGATGGCCTCTTCAAGACCCATGATACAAGCTTCATATTATGCCATATTATTCGTACAATCGAACATCAATCTTGTAGTAAAAGGGATATGAGAACCTTTAGGAGTAATAATGATTTCCCCAATTCCATCTCCATAAGCATTAACGGCCCCATCAAACACTAAACCCCAACGGGATCCAGGCTTTGGTCCTTCTTCAAGCAACGATTCATCATAATCTTTAGCTTTGAAGTACCTAACATCTTCATAGGGAAGTCAAACTTGATGGATTGGTAATCATCGATCGACTGGTGAGCCAAATGATCGGCAAGAATACTTCCTTTAATCTCTTTTTGAGTATGATACTCAATATCATATTCAGATAATAACGTCTGCCAATGAGCTATCCTTCTAGTCAAAGAAGGCTTTTCAAAAATATACTTGATTGGATCCATTTTGGATATCAACTAAGTGGTATGATTGATCATATACTGGCATAAACGTTTGACAACCTAGGTTAAAGCACAACAAGTCTTCTCAAGCATGGAATACTGAGACCCACAGTCTATAAACTTCTTACTTAGATAGTAGATGGCATGTTCCTTTCTACCAGTTTCATCTTGTTATCCAAGCACACAACCCATTGACTCTTCTAACAGAGTCAAATACATAATCAAAGGTTTTCCTTCCACTAGAGGAGACAAGATAGGAGGTTCAAGCATATACTCCTTTATATTGTCAAAAGCTTTCTGGAAGTGTTATGCCCAAACACAACCTTGATCTTTATGGAGAAGCCTGAAGATTGGCCCACACGTGGAAGTCATGTGATATATAAATCTAGATATGTAATTCAGACGCCCGAGGAAACCTCTAACTTACTTTTCTTTCCCTGGTGTAGGCATCTCTTAAATAAATCTAACTTTATTAGGATCTACTTCAATACCTTTCTGGATGATAATGAAGCACAACAGCTTTCCTGAACGGACACCAAAAGTACATTTATTAGGATTCAGCCGGAGTTTAAACTTTCTCAATCGCTGAAACAACTTCAATAAATACTCAACATGATCTTCTTCAGTCTTCTACTTAGCGATCATAACCAACATAGACTTCTATCTCTTTGTGCATCATGTCATGGGAAAGAGTAGTCATGGATCTTTGGTATGTTGCACCAGCATTCTTTAAACTGAAAGGCATCACTCTATAGCAGAATGTTCCCCAGGGTGTAATAATTTTTTTTTCATGTCCTCGGGCACCATCTTGATCTGATTATAATCGGAGAAACCATCCATAAAGGAGAAGACATTGAACTTATCTATTTTATCTACCAACATGTCAATGTGTGGCAGAGGAAAATCATCCTTCGGACTAGATTTGTTTAAGTCCCTATAATTAACCCACATCCAAACTTTACCATCTTTCTTTGGATCTAGTACAATGCTGGCCACCCATTGAGGATACTTAATAGTAACAAGGAATCTAACACCAGTCTTCTTTTACACCTCCTCTTTAATCTTGACAGCCATATCAAGGTGAGTTCTTCTCAACTTTTGGTTAACCGGCGGACATTTTAGCTTCAAAGTCAATTGATGCTCCACAATATCAGTATCAAGACCTGGCATATCTTGATAAGACCAAGCAAACACATCCATATATTCTCTAAGAAGATCTACCATCCTCTTCTTAACATCTGGATAAAGTAGTTCCCCAATCTGGACTTCTTTCTTATTATCTTCAGAACCCAAATTAATCACTTCCAATGGCTCTTTATGAGGCTGAATGGTCTTCACTTCATGCTCAAGCAACCGAGAAATCTTATTAGGAATCTCTTCATCATCCTCTTCTTCCATTTCGAACATATGAAATTCAAAGTCTGGAGAGGGCATAAGGTCATTATTTTCAATGGGTTTAACAATTAATCTGCACAATGATTTTATGCTTGATTTTAGAATATGAACAAATAAACGCACATTGTGATGCAGATATAAACATATTAGTTTAATAAGTGAGTAATAGAAGGAACATCAACATCAATCCAATTTTGGCACATAGATCCACATGTCACAAAGTTTGGCACTTCTTTCTCTTCATCATCTTCTAAAATTGCGATAACAGACAGATCTTTGGAATGAATAAATCCAGAACTGTGAAACACTGCCTGAATTCGCTTCAAATCTCTTCGGGTTGCACCAGGTGAAAAACCCAAATTAGATTTGTTCTTGTTCTCGACAAGCTCAACAACTTGTCCCCATCTAGCAGATTGACCATTCTTCAACACAAATTGGGCCTCTCTCATGGATGACATGGACTCCTCATTCTTCTTAACAATAATATTATCAACAGAAAGAGCTTGAAACACTATTCCCTCATATTTTTTGGCATCAATGTATGAAAATGAAGAGAGATGACTCACCAACATGGCTTGCTCACCACCCATGATCACTAACTTACCATTCTTCACAAACTTCAGCTTCTGGTGTAAAGTTGATGTTATTGCCATGAAGTTACGTGAACTATACCCGAGCGCATCGCACGCTCAAAGATAAAATAGAGTTACCATCAAACTTTATTTATTCTCGAAGGAAAGGGAAAACATCGATAAAACTCGGGGGAAAGAGAAATGGGTAAGGAAGTCAGTTATGCAAGGGGAAGGTATTAGCACCCCTAACATCCATGGTACTCCATGGGAACCGTTTTGAATGTTCTTTGCAAGAATAGGTGATATTATCTGAAGATTACTCGCAAAGAGGGAGAAACGGGGGGGGGGGGGGGGGGGGGGGGGGTTAATAGATAATTGTGAAAAAAAGTGAGAAACAAATAAATGTGCTCGCCAAGGATTTGGGCCCTCGTGCCTACGTATCCTCATTCGTGCAAAAAGGAAATCGGAGCTCCGTAGTTCATGGAACTAGGACATATGCGTTAGTTGTTTTTAGTGGATAGTATTAACATTCACGTTCTATTGTATATTGGCTTGTATGCTCGAGCATGGGAGCTTTAAGTGCCTGTCTGTTTACGGTAGAATGGATGAACTCGGATCACATTCTTCTAGTTAAACATTGCTTGCTCGCTCATGGAGGCTTAAGCGTCTTTCGCGGTAGAACGGAAGTAACACGTCCTTTCTGAAAAGGTTTTAAACTGAAAATGAAGCCCAAAGGCAAAAATGAGTTTGATAAGGTGAGTTTACTTTTATTCTGAAAAGAGAGTCATGATTTGAATCATACTATAGTCTATGAATGGATATGAATACAATGAGCAACTGGGTCATTCGTCCCGCACCCAAAGATATTCAGAATGGGGGTAGGAATTCTCCAGTCCCACTCATTCTCCATTGCTTAAGGCTCGTTTCGTACAATTATAATCGTACGGTTAATTGTTTTTGAGTTTATTCACAAAATGGTTTTAGTTTTACTGGGAAAAAAAGGATAGAAGTGAAACCCTGGGAGGCTAAGGTCTGATCTTCAATTCTCATCTTCAATCTGTTCTTCAATCTGTGTAGAAAGACTTATCAATTATTCAATTTAAATTGCACTAAAGTCTATGAACAGAGGTGAATACAGCGAGTAACTAGGTCATTCGTTCTGTACCCAAAGATATTCAGAATGGGTGTGAGAATTCTCCAGTCCCATTCCTTCTCTACTACTTAAGGCTCGTGACGTGCAATTTGCATCATAATTGATGAGTGTTGAAATTGAATTTCCTTGCAACTTCCCATGATGAAGGGTTGTCTCTGGATGATGAAGAGGCCTGTCAATCAACTTGAATTAAATTGTGCTAAAGCCTATGATTACAGGTAAATACGGTGAGCAACTGGGTCATTCGTCCCGTACCCAAAGATATTCAGAATGGGGGTAGGAATTCTCCAGTCCCATTCCTTCTCTATTACTTAAGACTCATGGCGCACAACTTTGCTCATGATCGACGAGTGTTAAATTTGACCTTTGTAGTGCCTGAGTAATAGTCTTGTCTTGTACTGATTTGACTTGTTTGAACTCTTGATCTTTGTCTTTGAATCTTGATTGAAGTTGGAGATCTAGTATCCATCATATCTTGAGCACAAGGACTTACTTTATTAAGTGATCAAGGGTCTTATGATCACTTGACTAAGCTTGAGGAATTAAGCACAGTCAAAGGATTTAGTTGATCAAAGCGTACTTTGATCAACTTGATCAATTGGGAAAAACTTAGTTGAAAATGAATATATGATAACCTAAAGGGTTAATTGATCAGTTAGAATATTTCTAAGTTCTAAAGTTAGAGGAGCATGCAATTTTTAATCCAAACTTTATTTAAACTAATTAAAATCCTGAGTCAAAATTAGTTCTAAGGGAGCATGCATTTACATGGCTTAAATGGTAAAATAAACCTCCAAAGGGTAAAATGGTCATTTTACAAAATCATTAAAACTAAATTAAATCCTAATCATGAAAATCAATTAAATCTAATTAGTTCTAATTTCCTAAAATCTAATTAAAACTAATTAACAACATTCCTGAAAATTCTATTACTAATCAAAACTCAAAATTTCTAAAAATTATAGTCTAAGAATCCTAAGATCATATACAAGCAAAAGGAGAGAGGTGCAAAACCTGAACATGGAGTGCAAAATTTAGAAATAGGGGCTTTGGACCCAACTGAATAGACCCAAATACAAGAGAATGTAGTTGGGTTCAACAAGTATGTTGCTAAGTAAAACAGGGGTGTAGAAAGCAAAATATTGGGCTTAATGGCTAAGCCCAACAAAATTTGCAAAGGAAATTGGAGAAAAATTCAGCAACCATAATTCATCATCTCTATACACCAAATTTCCTATTTCAAAATAGAACCACCACTGGAGCTCCGGAACCACCACACCGGAGGCGGCGGAGATGGCCGAAATCAAGAAAAAGCACTATCTTCCTACTCCTCTCAACCTCTTTTATCCTAATCTATCATCTATTCTAACCACAAGTTAATAAATTCTGGAAATTAAGCCATTAAAGTCAAGAACCCTAAGCACAAAATCTGAAATTAAATGGAGATGGAGGAGAGTCAAACCACAAAACCTTGGGGTTTTGACACAAGCTACATTGTGGTATCAAAAATTTAACAAACAAGCAAGGATGAAAATTGATCGACCTGCAAGACGGAGGATTGTTTTAGAACTTACTGAAATTTGAAGGTAATAAAGATGAAGAAGATGAAGTGAAAACCAGAGGTATGCTACTTTGAACCTTCAATCTTCTACTTCTACTATGAACTCCTCCTCTTCAAGAATCAAATTTTGAAAAATTCTGAATTGTTGATATTGATTATATGAATGTAGGGATGATTGTTGAGTGCAAGAGGTTTAGCCCAATTGATAAAAACTTCAATGTGAAGCTTGCTCCAATGGTGATTTGAGATTTGGTGTAGAGATAGGAATTGGAGAAGATGAAGTGAGAGAAGAAAAATTGAATTTGCAATGAGTAACTTGAGAGTGATTCTGATTTTTTGGTCCCCTTTTGATTTGATGAGAGTGATGAGTTAATATAGATTATAGGTTTGGACTAAATGGAGGTTTGGAGTTAGTTTTGATGTGGCTTGGAGTTTGTTAAAATGGTTTGAAATTAGTTTGAAGAGGTTTGGAATTAGTTTGAAGAGGTTTGGAATTTGGTGACATGGTTTGCAATTTGGTTTGGGACTATTATGAGTAACTCACAAATGTTGAGAAATTTGGTGAATTGAAGTGTTAAGAGTTTGGTTTAATGCATGAAATTTATAGTTGGTTGCTGCATAATTATGTGGAGATTTCAATGTGCATTGATGCAAGCCTTGAAGTTGTTTTGGAGTGTAAAAGGTGTTGCAGTACTGCTGAAAAATGTTGTTTTTTGGCTACTGTCCCAGGGGAAATCGATTTCCCAAAACATGGGAATTGATTTCCATCATAAAAAATGTATTTTTTGGTTACTGGAAGCAGGGAAATCGATTTCCATCACGAAAAATAGTTTTTTTTGCTCCAAATCACCCAGAAATGCATTTTTGGCCACTGGAAATAAGGAAATCGATTCCCCACGATATTGAAATCAATTTCCATCATGAAAAATGTTTTTCTTCCTTTGTTTGGATGCATGGGCTAATGTGTGAGGCATAGCATTTTGGCTTTCTTGTTCAATATGAAATCAACTTCAAGCAAAAGCTTTCACTGCACTTTTGAACATGTTTGAATGAATGAATGAAATGGAATTAGTGGGTCATGGAATAACTTGATCAAATGTACAATGGATTTATATCAATGGGACTATAAATCTAAGCATGAATGAATCTTGACATTTTAATAAAACCATGAAAATAATGAATGAAGTGGGAATTAAGTAAGAATCGGATCAAATGGATCATGAGACCATGAAGTCACTAAAACATGAATGCAAACCTGCCTTGAATCAATCATACAACACCATGAATTAGGATTTAACTAAGTCAAAATCACAATGCCAAGCCATAAACAAGAACCTCAAGCCAACTGGGAAGTCAACTTGAGTAGTGCAATAATTCCATGAATCCCAACAAGGGTTTCCAACGCCTCAATGCAAGTCACATGATTTACAAACCTCCCAAATCAAAAGCTAGGGTTTTGATGAACCTTATATTAGAAAGTCAACCTAACAAAGCACCTGAATACCACCTATCCTTAATTAGGGTTTCAAACACAACATAAAGCTCCCTAAGTAACATATCAAACAAAGGACCCACTATCTGGGTTTAGAAGTCAAGTCAATGCACAGAAAGTCAAGCAACAAGATCCCAAAGGAGAATAGTTAATAATTAGGGTTAGGATCCCCAGATGAACGTCAATGTGTAGTCCTTAGGAGTTAAGGTTCCCAAGAATCAAGTCGTTAGGGTTTCAACCCACATGATGAGTAATACTATAATATTCAAGCAAAGCCCTTGTTTTCATCAATCATAAGCATTTAACCTATGATGCTTTTTAGCAAATGTTGTTCATGAATGAATGATGCACATGAATGAGACATGGATGATGGTAGATGGATCTCAGGTTATAGGTTAGACGGAAAGCAAAAAGGGAGGGAAAATTTTGGGGTATGACATTCCCCAACCTCATGAATCTGCGGACGTCCTAAGAGACAACTGTAGGCGGGATGAATATCCATCACTTGAAAAGTGATCTGAAATAAGCACGAACATATCTTTATTGGGAGATCAACTTCCCCAATTAAAGTCTTCCTGGAGCCATCGAAGGTCTTCACAACAACTCCACTGAACCTCATCAGAGTACCTTGATAAACAAGTTTAGATAGCATGGACTTAGGCAGAACATTCAAACAAGAACTGATATGCACCAGCACATTAGACATGGCATCTTCCTGACAATTCATAGAGATATGCATAGCCAAATTGTGGTTCCTCCCATTCTTGGTAAACTCTTCATCAATGAAGCTCGGATTGTTACATGCAGTAATATTAGCCACAATGCCATCAAGTTGATCAATCATTACGTCGTGGTCCACATAGGCCTGCTCTAGGACCTTCTGCAAAGCCTCTCGATGGGCTTATGAACTCATTAGCAAAGACATAACGGATATCTTGGACGGAGTGTGCAACAACTGATCTACCATATTGAAATCACTCTTCTTGATCAATTTCAGCACTTCATCTTGATCAACATTTTGATTCACATTGCTGGATTGGCCAGTTTACACGATAGGAGTTTTCTCTTGACTTGATTTCTCTATCACAACATCTTCATTTCTCTTAGGAGCTACATCAATAAATACCCGACCACTTTGGGTCACACCACTTACATCGACGATGTTCACAACAGATAAAAAAGAAGGAATAGGCACCTTTTTATTGTCTTATACCATAGTAGCGTTATACTTGTAAGGCACAACTTTATCAGACTCGTGAGGCGTAGGACCCGCCAAAGGAATAACCAATGGAGAAACAACAGTCTTTCGACCATCATATGCAATCACAACTAGTTATGGGAGATTAAAATAGGGAACTATGATTTTCACCTCATTCTCATCCTCATTTCTATCTTTTGTAACCTAAATAAGGTTTTGATCCAACATTTCTTGTAAGTCTCTTATCACAGCAACACATCCTCGGGGATCTCTTGAACAAACATGGAAAGAAGCACGGTCATGCTCATAATAGCTCAAATCACATAAAGTTGTGTGCATTTCAACAAAGGATATTTTGATCAGATTGATGTCACGGACTCGATACTTTCCTGGACATCCTTTGACCATATTCACAGTCGCACAGCCATGTTTAGGCAATAGATTAGCTTGTACATTGGGACTAGAGTCTTCAAATGATAAGATACCATTTGGCATTAACCTTCTCACCTCAACTTTCAAAGCGAAACAATTCTCAATATCATGGTCGGGTGCTCCTTGGTGGAATGCACAATGCTGATCAAGGTTATACCACTCCAAAAGCTCTTTCAGAACAGCTGGTGAAGTTCTTGTTTGTACCAAATTCTTATGAATTAAAGTAGGAAATAACTCTATATAGGTAATTGGAATTTGATCAAATTGCGCGGGCCTTTGGGCACGATTCTGTTGATTTGTTCATTGTTGAAAACATGATTGATAACTCGGTGCCACTTGAAAGACCGGAGCAAAATTAATGATTGGAGTTACAGACGCCACATGTTGATGGTGTTGACTTTTCCTCAGAAGTCTCTTACGTTTCTCTTGCGATATAGCATTAGCATCATGTTCCTTCTTCTTGGGTAACCCACTCCCATACTTTCTGAAACCATAAGATGAACTACCTTCTTTCAATCGTCCTTAACAGACACCTTCTTCTAATCTCAAACCCATATTTACAATATAAGTAAAGTCACTAGGCGCACTTGCTACCATCTTGTCATAATAGAATGGGCTCAACGTCTTCAAAAACACTTTTTTCATTTCCTTTTCTTCCAACGGAGGACTAACCTGTGCAGCGATCTCACGCCATCTTTGAGCATATTCCTTGAAAGTTTCTTTATTGTTTCGGGACATAACACGAAGTTGATCCCTGTCTTGTACTATGTTGACATTGTACTTGTACTGACGAACGAACGCCAAACCTAGGTCATTGAATGTTCGGATCTGAGTGCTATCAAGCCCTATATACCATTTCAGAGTGGCACCAGTCAAACTATCTTGAAAGTAGTGGATCAGAAGTTGATGATTGTCAGTCTGAGTCGACATCTTACGAGCGTACATCACCAAATGACTCAGAGGACAAGAGTTGCATTTATACTTCTCGAAATCTGGAACCTTGAATTTATGCGGAATCTTCACATTAGGAATCAAACATAGATCATAAGCATTCTTCCCAAACATATATTTCCCCTTCAAATCTTAAATCTCTTTCTACATATCCTGAAACTAATCTTGGACCTCGTCCATTCTTTCATAAACACAAACTGTTTCGCTTTGGTCAGCGTGAAAAACAGGTTCTTCGACATAAGGAACAACATGATCCGTGAGAGGTGGTACTGACATCACAGGTTGAGCCATAGGAATTTCAACAACAGGTTGATACCCTTCAGGCCCGAAGTTAGGAGGCATGCCCCAAGGGAAATCAGAAGACATGTGGTGTTGCGGAGCATTGACGGGAGCCACAAAGATAGACGTAGAGACAATTTCGGAAATCATGGTCCTTTGAAGCGGAGTCTGAAAAGGAGGAGGTGGTTGGTTCTGAGCAGCAACCAAAGCTTCCATCATAGCAGTAAGCCTCTCATAGTTGTCCCTCAAGGTAGTCATCTCTTCACGGAGCTCACGATTCTCCTGCTCTAGGCGATCCATCTTCTTCAACTGATTAGCTCGAGTATTGTACCGGTGAGACAACTTGTCTAAATTAAGACCAAGAAAGAAATAAGACCCCTGGAGAACTTACTTAAAGCAATACCAAGATGCAACATGATGCATGATATGCAAATGCAAATGTGAATGTTATCATATTTATCATTTTTCAAGGAACTTTAAGACATAAATTGCAAACATCATAATGAGAATAACACATTTTGAGGTACTGAAAATCTCATTTTATAAATAATGTAACGGATTACAATCGGAAATACAATTTCAATGATTATAAATGTAAAGGAGATAGCTTTATGGAATCATGTTAGATGACGACCCAACTCCAAACTGATACTTCTTGGGAAGCCTTTTGATCTCTCTTTCATAGTTTCTTTTCATAGAATCCTTCTCTATACGAGCTAGTCTACAATGCCTTTCCAAATGCCGGAAGTGGGAAGATGAGTATATGATGAACTTTTAGAGGAAAATAAATCCTCTCGGTCTCTTGATCTCTTCACGGCACATTTCTCAAGCAATTCTATCAAGTCATCCTTTTCCTTTAGTTGCTTCTGCAATTCTACTTTCTCAAGGCGTGAGGTGTGAAATTTGTATTCCCAATCATTCCTCTCTTTCTTTATCTTATCCAAAGCCTCTTTCAACTCCTCTATGCCTTTAATAATGGTCGATTTTACCATTACTAAGAACATAAGTATTTCAAAAGTGTATGGCATCTTGAATTCTTTTGCTCTCTTCTTCACCCAACTAATGTAAGGCTCCAAAGCTATACAATTCTTCAATCCAAGCTCACTTTTTCCTTTCCTATGAACATTGTGCCAAACACGTATCATCCTAGCCTTCAACCCTTGAATGTTTTTCCCTTATTGGAGAAATAAACCTTCTAACAAAGGGTTGTTAGGTATGTCCTTCATGGCGAACCCAAGTTGACGTCTTGCCAGAGTCAGGTTGTAGTTGATTCCCCCTTGTGTACCAAGAAGAGGCACATTAGAGAACTCTCGAAAACTATTAATAATCTCAACACCGTCATAAATAGAAGAATACCAAATCATGTCATCATTGGTGAGAAACATGAGTATTTGGGACCACCTTAAACAACCCTTGTTTTCTTTAAAGATATGAGACTGTGGCAAGTGCAAAATAAACCACTTGTACAGTAAAGGCGCGCAACAGACGATATTTATGCCTTCTTTAGAAGTCCTATGATGAATGGAGAAATAAATATCAACGAGCAAAGTTGGAACCAGATTCCTAATCAAGAAGATCCTCATAGCATTAACATCAACACAATTATCAATGTTGGGAAACAAGACCAAACCATAGACGAGCAAGGCAAGAATAGTCTCAAATTCCACCATGCTACCAACGTTAGCAAAAGAAAAGGCTTTCTCAATAAAAAAAATCGAAGTCAACCCTCTGATTCCTCCTTTAACAGTGAGATTGACATTTATGCCAGATTTCATCAGGTATGGCTTCATCAATAACTCGAGACTCAAGAATTTCGTCCACCCCACTAAAAGGAACTTCATCAGAAACTGGCATACCCAAAATATAAGGATATTCCTCCATGGTGGGCAACAACTGCTAATCGGGGAAAGTGAAGCACCGGTAGGGCATGATCTCATTGATTCATCAAGTTTACATCTAGGGTTTGAGACCCTCATGAACAAAGAGCACAACCAAGAATCTATTCAAGAATGGCTATGAACATCATATATGAGTTCCATTGATCTCTACATGTTATATTGATCAAGTCTTCTTCAAGAGTTTGAGGGTGATTTGCCTTGGAAACCCTAGTTTGACTAGGTATCTTGAGTAACTTCTTCACCAAACTATCTCACCAATTGATCAAATTTATCAAGGGACACTTCAAAATTCATCATATTATACATATATGATCTATCATGAGCCAATAAAGTCAAGAGAGTTGGAAATTAGCAAGTTGGTTGATGGTGGTTGGCCAGATGAATTCATATGATCAAAACTGGGTCTCCCTAGACCCTATCTCCTACAATTTTCACCATATAAAAATTAATTCAAAAGAAAACTTACTCTAAATTACATTCCAAACAACTTTCATGTTGAGACCTAGAGCTAGTTTTCCTTGGAAAATCATTTTCTATGTTGAAACATTATAGGTCATTTTGTCTAAACCCTAATTTGAAAGTCAACTTCCCAAGGCCATAACTTGCTCAATTTTTATGAGATGAAAGATTTTCAAGTTGCACAATCAAATTCAATGTGTCTACTTCAACTTTTATGTTTGGCTAATTCAACTTTTTTGAGCATGTGATATGAGGCTACATTATAGGTCACTTTTGACCTATACCATTGATCACGTGATTTTTCCAAACTTCAAAAATGCATAACTCTATCATTTCAAATCCAAATGACATGAAATTGGTGACAGTTTTGAAGGCCTTTGATATAGCTACAACTTTTATGAATACACTTTTCTCATTTGAAGCTCATATAAAAAGATAAGTAAGGTGGAATATTGAGACATATGGCTTGACACTTAGAAAATTTTTGATATGTCAAATATTTCCAAACTTCCACTTCAAATTTCTCCAAGTTCCAATCTCGAAATCAAAAAGTATTGAACATCAAAGTTGTTCCTCTTGATCTTACCTTTCCAAAGAGCTCAAATTCATTCATTTTGGATGAGAAATGTATAGGTTGCGCATGGCTTTAAACAGGCTAATATCATTTGGCATGGATCAAACTTCAAACATCATTGTGCATTTGCCTTGCAATCCAAGCTTACTTCAGAGCATCTGATCTTCAATTATGGACCTCAAGCTATCATTTCATGGGCCTATGCGTGCCCATGCACCATTACATCACCATTTACCAAAATTGGAAAGTGAAAGTGAGTGTACAAATAGCACATGATTCAGCTATAAATAGAGCTTCAATTGCTCAGAAATATACACACAATCGCGCCAGCTTTGATCTCCCATTTCAAACCCTCAATTCTCAAAGGATAAACCTGATAAATTCTCTTGAATTTGAGCTTGAATCTCCAATATTTTGGAATTCAATTCTCCAGGAATCCATTGCTTCTAAACCATTCAATCCTTCTCTTGCAACCTAGTGGAGTGAGTCCAAGCACAAGCAAGATCAAGATCCATCGAGTTCAGACCTCCATTGAAGGTATTTTGTAGAAATTTTAAACTCTTCGGTTCTCTCAAATTCATTCTCAATTCTATTTATTCTTTGGTTGTTTGAAGTCCTACCAATGTAGGCAAGAAGATTGAGTTGCTTTGAGGTCAAATCGGAGCAACTCAGCTCATGTACCTCAAACTTCAATTCCACATATCTCTCAATATACTTGGAATTGGAATGAATGGAGGTCAGATTCGAGCTCAGTGCCATTTTTTCTTTAAGATCATGTCCTTATTTTTCTTTTTGGTGATGGTTCATGTTGACCAGTCCGGTGAGGTCCACCGGAGAAGATGACCGGAGCTCTGGCTCCAGCGATGACTTGGCAAGGCTGTTAACCATAGGATCCATGTATTATATTCTAATCTTGATTGTCCCTTTTAATTACCATTTATACAACGCAGTTGACTAACATCCATGTGGAACGTGCGCTAGGAACCATCAGATCTGCCACCTCAGTTAATGAGGGAGATCTGATGGTCCACGTAATTTAGAATTTCTGAATTTTTATTTTAATTGCATTTTCTTCAATAATTCATATTAAATTCAATATTGATCCAAAAAATATGGGACTTTCACCAAAAAAATTCAAATATTTTTCTCTTTCATATTCTGAATTAAAATTAATTTTTGGATCATTATTAATATTTTTCATGAATTAATTGATTTTGCATTTGTTTTACTTGTTTAAAAATATTTTTAAATGTCCAAAAGTTATGAAATTTATTCTCCAAGGTCCTTTGACCTTGTTTGACCTATGATAAATCTCATGGCCATTTTTTTGGTGTTTTGATGAGATTTTAGGAATTGGACAAAACATATTTGATTTAAATGCACTATTTTATTATTTTTAATTGAATAAATGCCAATTAAATTTTGTTGACCATTTGTATTGACTTGTATGAGTTTGCTTATTGTTGTTAGGCCTTGGTCAAGGTTGAGTTGACTTTGTCAAGTTAATATCATTGGATTAGGGGATTGATGGAATGTACATTCTATCTCCCAAAATGAATGAATGATATTAATTTGGTAAAAATCCTCCTTTGACCAATTTGTGATCTCATTCATCCCCTTCCCACTTCATCTCATTCCTCTTCTTCATTCATTGATTTCCATTTGGCCTATGACATCTCAAAGTCCTAATGCTAGTTGATTGAAAAATTGACATGAGTATGGATGAGATTAGGCAACACCTTTTGCATATTTTTTGTGTGTGGTATGTTTTATGAGCATAGTCCATTATACTATGTCTCTAACATGCATTAACACCAAAATTCTATTGCCCGGCCTCAAATAGTTGTAACTTCTACATAAGTCCAATTACGATTGCTTAACATAACGCTAAATTTGTGACATAAAAGGCATAAGCATTCTAGTTAGTGAGATTGTAAGTCTCCCCTCTTTCATGGTATTGTGTGGAAACTTGACCTTCTTTCCTTCCTTTTGGAAGATGTTTTGGTTCAAGGATCCATGTTTGTGACAAATGGGTTAGTGTTCTCCAAAGAATGTCTTGAAAAGCAAAACAAAACTAACTTCTAACCTACTAACTACTAACTTTTAATTTCAAGCATTTACTTTAATGCAATTTACTTTTAGCACTTTATCCCATTTGCCATTATTCATATCATTCTAATTGTTTATATTAATGTAATTTTCACTTTGTCCATTTGGACCATATTGTGTGATATATTTTGTTTGTGTATATTTTGCTTGTTTGTGTGGTCTTTGACCATTAATGTACATAATAATAACAAAAACCCTAAAAGACTTTTGAGTGGACTGTTGGCTTGATCTTGCCCAAATGGACTTAGAATCTAGGCAAGCTCCCTATGCTATTGGATTTGGCCAATGCCAACTTGTTGAAGAACCAAGTGCTTGCAATTTGAAACTCATCTAATACATCTTTGAAGATCTCTCTAAGATTCATCTGCAACATGATCATTTTGAAGCTATTATTTTGAACCTGCGACTTGTGGAATTCATTTGTTGCCTGGGCTATTTTAGAGAAGATCATGGAATGGATAAGATTGGATGAGGCCATATTTATTTGATGCCTTATTTTTCAAGATAATACAATTGTGCATTTGTGTGTTGCTTGATTCTAAAAAGTCCAAGGGAATTTCGGGTTTCTATTGACATACTTGTCTATTGGATTGCTACCCATTTGGTCAGATCTTTTCAACTCTAAACTTTTAAATTTTGTGCATAGGGTAGTCTCTTCATCTTCTCCCCATTTCTTTAATTTCAAAATCTCTCCCTCGATTTTCAAAATCTTCTTTGTGTGAACTACTTTTGTTCTAAACTTTGACCATTTTTGCAAAATGATAGAAACTTTGGCCTTATACCATTGCATTTTCAAAATTATTTTCTTAAATCAAACTTGTAAATAAATTTAACTATACTTGACTTAAATTTTCAAAAAAGCCAAAAAGAACTAACTCATTCAAACCATTTTAGGCCTTTGTGCCTTTCAAACTTAAATTTTGTTAAAATCAACACACTCATTTTGAAATTTGTATCACGAACTACGAGGTTTTGATCCCTCATTTTTATGTTGGTACGTAGGCACAAGACCGAAGGTCTTGTCAAACACAAAAATATAATTAGTGAATTCTTTTCTCAACCCCCCATTCTATTTGTTTGTAAACATCACTTTGTACAAAATACATATGCACACAAAAAGGGCTCCCTAGGAGTACCTAGGATATTTTGGATGCTAACACCTTCCCTCTGTGTAACCAACCCCCTTACCTGTGATCTCTGACTTTTATTAGTTTTTATTTGAAAACTTCTTACTATTTGGGTTTTGTTCATAATTTTTCCCTTTTCCCTTGGAAACAATAAAAGCGCGGTGGCGACTCTTGTTAATTGATCTCTAGCTTGTCAATAGCTTGATGATCATGAATTTATGCTACAGAAATTAAGTGGCGACTCTGATGGTGAAAAAAGTAGTCTCCAGTGGGTTTAGCCTACTTTTTGTGTGAAAATATTTGTATACATGTGATGTTTGTATACATGTATGTATGGTATAATCTGTTTGTTGTGCTTGGTGATCTCTGAGTGGTGAGATAAGTTATAACCCGAACTTGAGTGCAATTAAGATAGGAGGATGGTATATTCATGTTCAACTTGTGTGGAGTAGTCCTTAACAAGTTGGCTTGAGATCCATCTGCTCAGTGGAGACTCCTTTGGATTTGGAAATGTCACACAAGTATTTGTGGTTAGGCATTACTGTTTCTAATTGGGTCTGAGAAGCTGAGGACCTTAGAACATTTAACCCATCTTGGCCTATTTAGGACGTAGTGCGGAAATTGTTCAAGTGTAGACTTGATAATAGTTGTTACGCGATACTACACTCAGACGAGTTTCTCTTGAGAATATTATGGGTCGATGAGTCAATCATCTTAACCCGTAATATCCGATAGATGGAATTAAGACTCTGGGAAATTTTTAGAACATGATCTACAAGTTTTACCCTTAGTTCACTCCTTTGGGATGGTTCTTACCCAGACCCCATGCTCGTGACTTGCAACAAACCCTTGATTCTTGGTTGATCCAATCAAGTCTTGTCAATATCAATGGAACTTGGGTGTTGATAAGCTGTAAACCATAATCCACCAAAATGGATGATTGATCTTGACAATGACTTGATTCATCCCTTGACCTTTGTTTGCCTTGTGTGTGATCCCTTATTTGTGATTGTTGCATTCATGCATTCATGCGCATCATAACATTCATCACACGAAAATTTCAAGGAACTAAGGTATCATTTGCAAATATTTTCAGACCATGGATTGTGGAAGAAGGAACACTAAGAAGTACAATTTCAGAAGTCCCGACTTGAAAGAGTTAAGGAAGCTAGCATCTTTTGTACTAGATCCCTTGGACTTCAAACAACGTCATGGGAAGCTTTTGTCCATCTTGTCTGCTGGTGTAGTTGAAGGACTCTTGAGTGTGTTAGTGCAGTTCTATGATTCTCTCTACCATTGTTTCACTTTTCCAGATTTTTAGCTTGTGCCTACCTTGGAGGAGTATTCTCATCTTTTGGGGATACCTGTTTCTAGTAGAGTTTCTTTTAGTGGATTTGAGGAGATTCCCCGGTCTAGTATTGTTGCTGAAGCTCTTCACTTGAAGAAGTCTGAGATAGAGGCTCATTGGGTGAAGAAAGGAGGGTTATTTGGGTTGCCATCTATTTTCCTCATCAAGGAAGCTACTACTTTTGCTCAAGCTGGTAGTGTGGATGCTTTTGAAGCTACCTTTGTGTTGCTCATTTATGGATTAGCTTTGTTCCCTAACATTGACGGTTTTGTTGATGTTAACGCCATTAGACTTTTCTTGATTAGGAATCCGGTGCCTACTTTGTTGGGTGACATGTATTTCTCTTTGCATCTAAGTAATTCTAAAGGTGGTGGAATGATTGTCTGTGTATCCATCTTCTGTACAAGTGGTTTATTTCGCACTTGCCTCAAACACCCGCTTTTATGGAGAACAAACAATGTCTAAGGTGGTCTCAAAGACTTATGTCTCTCACTAATGATGATATAATTTGGTATGATCCTTCCTTAAGCAGTTTGGAGATTATTGATAGTTATGGTGAATTCTCTAATGTGCCTCTTATTGGTGCGCAAGGAGGAATTAACTACAACCCTGCTTTGGTCCGTCGTCAGCTTAGGTTCCCATTGAGATACAAACCTAATAACATGTTGTTAGAAGGTCTTTTCTATCAAGAGGGTAAAGATCCCCAACATTTGAAGTAGAAGATTGTCCATGCTTGGCATAATGTGCATAGGAAAGGAAGATTTGAGCTTGGTTCGCGCAATTGCGTAGCTTTGGAAGCTTACACTCTTTGGGTGAAGAAGAGAGCTATGGAGTTGAAGATGCCTTATCCTTGTGAAAGACCTATGTATATGGTTGTGGTTGAGCCATTAACTCTCCCTAACCAAGATGTAGAGGAGTTGGAAGATGCGCTCATCAATATGAAGCAAGAGAAGGATATGTGGGAAGAGCGTTTCCGTGCTTTGAGCAAGAAGCATGAAGAGTTGCAGTTGGAGTCTAAGGACAAAGATGCACTGATTAAGCTACTTGAAGACCGAGTGACGAAGAGACAGAGAGAGCCAGAGGTTTCATCTTCTAGCATGCCTCAACCTTTCGTTGCTTGGAAGAAGATTGTTGACAAGCTTGTCCTCGAGAAGACTCAAATGAAAGCTTCTTTTGAGACCGAGATCCGTCGCATTCGAAGGAAGTACGCGCCTTCAGCCAGATCTTCTGACATTGTTGTTAGGGATCCTTAGGATGACTAGTCTCCTTTTCTCTTGTATCTTTTTATTTTGGTTTCTGAAATTGTACTCAGTGTAATCCTTCCAATTTATATAAATAAAAAGAGATTTTTTGGTCATATCAAATTGTTGCAAATTCCATTTAAATATTATATATTTGCAAATGATATAGTAAGTTCCTTGGAAATAAAAAAATAATCAAGCATTGCATTTCATGCATCATTTGCATAAGCAGGCTTTTGCCAGGTGTCTGATTGGTGTTTCTTCTGTGCTTTAGCCTAGCTGACTCACCGGTACAATACCAGAGCCAATCATCTGAGAATTATGGAACGTTTAGAGCAAGAGAACTGAGAGTTGAAGGACGGGAATTTCCGACTGACTGCCATGATGGAGTCAGTTCTTGCTGCTCAAAGCCAAGCTTCTCCAACACTTGCAACTCCTCCCGCGAGGACTGTTACTACGGAAGTGGTTACCTCTACTGTGCCTGCTGCCACCGCCCACTTCGTGTCAAACTTGCCTGCCAGATCCCCGTGGGGAATTCCGCCCAACTTTGTGCCAGAAGGTTTTGCGCCTACCTTTTCTTCCATGCCGGTATCTAGCCCGGTCATGTCCGTGCCACCTCCCGTTGTGCACACTTTGCCTCGCGTAGAGGACACCATCTATCATTCTGAGCTGTCTGAGGGTCCGGATGTTTATGAGAAGATGGACAAAATGAAAGATCAATTTCTTGAGCTGCACAAGGAATTGAAGATGCTGAGAGGTAAAGACCTGTTTAGGAAGAGTGCTGCTGAATTGTGTTTGGTACCCAATGTTAAAATCCCGGTGAAATTCAAAGTGCCTGACTTTGAAAAATATAAGGGGAACTCTTGTCCACACAGTCATCTTGTGATGTATGCCCGCAAGATGTCAACTCAGACAGATAATGACCAATTGCTTATTCACTACTTCCAGGATAGCCTGACTGGTGTTGCACTCCGTTGGTATATGGGGTTAGATAGTGCAAGCATCCGCATTTTCGATGACCTGGGAGAGGCTTTTGTGAAGCAATACAAATACAATGTGGGCATGGTGCCGGATAGAGACCAGTTGAGGTCTATGTCTCAAAAGGACAAAGAGATATTCAAAGGATATGCGCAGAGATTGAGGGAGTTGGCTGCCCAGATCAATCCTCCTTTGGAGGAGAAAGAGATGACAAAGATCTTCTTGAAAACCCTGAGTTCATTTTATTATGAACGAATGATCGCCAGTGCCCCCAGTGATTTTACTGAAATGGTAAACATGGGGATGAGACTTGAAGAAGGGGTCCGTGAAGGACGTTTTTCAAGAGATGAGGCGTCAACGAGTAAGAGGTATGGCAGTAGTTTCAGCAAGAAGAAGGATAATGAAGCAAATGCAATTTCCAGTGGGAGGCAGAGGAGGCCTCAGATCAGAAGAAATCTGCCACCCCGTCAACATCATCATCATCAAGTATCTTCCATAATTCCAGTATTTTCCAATCAACAAGTAACACCAATTCAACAACAACAACATCAACTTCAACAACAACAACTGCAACAAAGAACGAACACCTACAATAACAACAATACCAACAACAATCATCAGCAGCAGAATTTCGAGAGGAAAAAGGTCTCTTTTGACCCAATTCCTATGTCGTACGCAGAGCTGTATCCATCCTTGGTTCTTAAGAACTTGATTCAACCGAGGAACCCACCGCAGATCTCAGAACCACTTCCTTGGTGGTATAAACCTGAGCTTCGTTGTGCTTTTCATCAGGGTGCACCTGGGCATGATACTGAAAACTGCTATCCATTGAAGTATGAGGTTCAAAAGCTTATGAAGAGTGGTATGGTGTCCTTTGAGGACCGTGCACCAAATGTGAAAGCTAACCCTTTGCCCGCTCATGGGAACTCTTCAGTGAATATGGTGGACGGTTGTCCTGGTGAATTCAAGGTTTTTGATGTCCGGTTTATCCTAAGATCTTTGGTGCAAATTCACAAAGATATCTGTTTGGTGAGTGATTGTGAACATGATCACGATGGTTGTGATATTTGTAGCGTGAACCCAAGAGGGTGTGATGTAGTGAAAAGGGGCATCTAGCGTCTGATGGATGAAGGCATGATTCAGATTTTTCAATCCCGTCATGTAGATGACGACGTCAATGTCATAGTGCCCATTTTCAAGCAACAAGAGCGGTTGGTAATTCAGTATGATAGCAGCAACAACAAGAATGTCAGTAAAAGATAAGTATCGTCGTTGGTAATACGGTTAGCGGGCCCAGTCCCGTATGCATCTGATAAGGTCGTACCATACCAGTATAATGCTACAATAATAGAGAATGGTCAAAAGGTCCCATTACCTACGACTAGTTTAGTAGTGAGCATTGCTTATGTTACAAAGGTGACCCGTAGTGGTCGAGTGTTTGGGCCAGTTATCCCAGAAAGTAAAGAGGAAATGGTTGTTGGTAAGAAGGCGGAGGTACCTAATGCAAAACCAGTTGGTTGTTCAAAAGATAAGTCTGGTGAATCCAGCAATTTGAAAGCCAATGATGATGATGAGGTACTCCGATTGATAAAGAGGAGCGAGTCTAATATGGTTGAGCAGCTGCTCCAAAACCCCTCAAAAATCTCAGTGTTGTCTCTGCTGATGAATTCCGAAGCGCACAGAGAAGCACTACAGAGAGTTCTTGAACAAGCATATGTAGAGCAAGATGTTACTGTGGATCAATTTGATCATATTATGGCCAACATCACTTCATGCAATGATTTGAGCTTCTGTGACGAAGAACTCCCTGAGGAGGGAAGAAATCATAACCTGGCTTTGCATATTTCAATGAACTATAAGGAAAATGCTTTGTCAAACGTGCTTGTTGACACCGGTTCGTCACTTAATGTGCTTCTGAAGTCAACTTTGTCGAAGCTATCTTACCAAGGAGCTCCCATGAGGTATAGTGGGATGATTGTCAAAGCCTTTGATGGCTGGCGCAAAATGGTTATTAGTGAAGTGGACCTTCCAGTCAAGATAGGTCCGAGTGATTTTTATATTACTTTTCAAGTAATGGATATCCACCCGGCCTACAAATGTTTATTGGGAAGGCCATGGATTCATGAGGCAGGAGCTGTTATCTCCACTCTGCACCAGAAGCTCAAATTTGTCAAGAATGACAAGCTAGTGATTGTGGGAGGGGAGAAAGCGTTGTTGGTTAGCCATCTGTCATCTTTCATATATGTCGAAGCTGAGGATGAGGTTGGAACTCCGTTCCAAGCCTTGTCTATTGCTACTGAGAAGAGAATTGGGGCACATGTGTCCTTGCTGAAAGATGCTCAAAAGATTGTAGAAGAAGGTCTTGTTGATCAGTGGGGGCGCATGGTAGCGGTCTCCGACAACAAAGGCAGAATCGGTTTGGGGTTCCAGAGAGGATCATCAGCTGTTAGATCTGAAGATATGCAACTTAGCTTCCGTAGCGGAGGGTTCATTCATGGCAATGAACAACACTTAGCTGTTGTGCTAGAGGATAGTGAAGAGGAAGACTGCACCAACTTTGTAACGCATGGAAGGACATGCAACAATTGGACTGCCATTGATATTCCTGTTATTTTGCATCAATCTAAGTAATTGCTTTTATATTTTAAAAATCCTTCTCCTGTGTCTAAGGAAGAAGTGAACATTGTTTGGGCATTTTAAATTGATCATCAATAAAATTAATTCTATTCATCCACATCTTTGATGTTTATTTTTACTTTTTGCTTTATTCTGAAAATGGTAATCACAAAAAACATAAATAAACAATATAATTGTCCATCTGCATAATATTTGGTCACAAATTCACTTCTCTAAAATCAAAATATCAAATCATTATGCAGGTTGGTTCCTAACTGTAACACCCTTCTAAATACCCCAAATATTTAATTAAAACAACAGCATATAAATCAATATCAGAGTAGTCATGCACCAAGGGTGTCACATAATACTTCACATAATTCACCGTAAAAAATCAGTCATGCTCATTATTTAATTCAACATAAACACTTCTTTAAAAATTCGCAGCGGATAGAAACATTCAAAATCTGTAATATCTTAAAATTAACATTTATTCAACAAATAAAACATCCCGTCCCGATGTTACATCTATCAGAGCATGACCCACTAAAACCACTCTAGACTTCAAGCACTAGCTTCTACTCAACTCACTGCTCGTTACCTGAAAAATATAACTGTAAGGGTGAGTTCCTCAATCGATATAACAAATATTATAAATTATCATGTTATGTTAAGTAATACCACACGTTAATCACCCTAATCATATCATGCATTCGGTAACGGCACATTAACTCAATCACCACGTAATCACAACTCAATAACAACATACAATGCAACTCAATAACAACATAAAATGCAACTCAATAAGACTCGACTCTTCATGCATGTGGTACCATTTGGAGTAAAACTCCCAACTTAAAATCATTGCCAGTTTAGTGGGCATCAAGGCATAAGCCTTCAACTTTCAACTTAAAATTTTTGCCAATCCAGGCCAACGTGGTGTGAGCAAAAGCCCCATAATTTTGCCAATCCAGGCCAACGTGGTGTGAGACAAAGCTCCGACTTAATGCATATGAATGTATATGTCATGTACGACTCGAAAGTTCAACAACATAATAATAACAGCCACACAACAGCTTTTCTACAAAACAACTCATAATCAACTTTGGCTCATCAGCCTACAACTTAATATTTTCAACAAGCAACTTAAAATCAACTTTTCAACATATTTGCGTCAACATTTCACAACATAAACCAAACAGTTTTATTCATCACAATTAATACAATAGGCCAGCTACCAATTGCATTTACAACATAAAAATCAACTATTTTTCCCACTGCAACAGTGTTAACCGGTTAACGCTATAGGTTAACCGGTTAACGCAGGAAAATTACACTTCCAGGCAAAACGCAACAGTGTTAATCGGTTAACGCCCTGGGTTAACCGGTTAACGCAGGCAAAACAGCACATTTTCACAAAATATAACAGTGTTAACCGGTTAACGCCCCGAGTTAACCGGTTAACGCAGACAAAACAGCAGCTCCTGCGCTAACACAAGGCAGAATGCAGAGTTTCCGCATTTCCCGCCGTTGGAGGACTTCCGGACCTCCGATTCAATTTCCGTAAAAAGCTATACGTTCAGAAATTCACCATACACTCAAACACGGATTCAATTACAGTCTAAACACAATTTATCCAACGTAGTTTCCAGCATCCAAAATCCCAATTAGGGTCAATTTAACGGTTTCTCACTACCCATGACATGTTAATCTATAATACCCATTAAGCGACGATAAACCCCCCTTACCTGAGATAATCCGGAAATTCTTTGAGCTTCAAGCTTTTCCGTTCTTCAACCTTTGCTCTTGCTCCTTCTCTTGCCCTTTTCCTCTTTCACGATGCTTCTCTGCTTTTTCACGTAAAACCCTTCTGTTCCAAAAATGAGACTCTTTCTCTTATTTCCAACTTATATATTTTTCCAAATAATTATTATTCCAAATAATAATAATAATAATAATCCAATAATTCAACTTTATTTAATTAAATTAATAAAATAATATTAACTCAATTAAATAATTCTCTTATTTTAATCGGGGTGTTACAACTCTCCCCCACTAAAAGAGTTTTCGTCCTCGAAAACCTACCTCAAGCAAATAACTCCGGATAAGACTCCTTCATCTGACTCTCCGGTTCCCAAGTCACATTGCCACCTGCTGGTCCTCCCCAAGCTACCTTCACTAAGGCAATCTCTTTACCCCGCAACTGCTTCAACTCTCGATCCTCATACCTCATAGGTGATGTTTCAACAGTCAGGTTGTCTCTCACCTGTACATCATCTACTTGGACTACATGCGACGGATCATGAATGTACCTCCTCAACTGAGACACATGAAAAACCTCATGCAAATTCGCAAGTGACGGCGGTAAAGCGATACGATAGGCTACTTCTCCTATCCTCTCCAAAATCTGATAAGGACCAATAAATCGAGGTGTCAACTTCTTCGACTTCAAAGCCCGACCAACACCTGTCATCGGAGTAACACGAAGAAACACATGATCTCCCTCTTGAAACTCAAGTGACTTCCTCCTCTTATCATGATAACTCTTCTGACGACTCTGAGCAATTCTCATCTTCTCCTGAATCATCTTAATCTTTTCCGTAGTTTGTTGAACAATTTCCGGTCCGACCACAGCACTCTCACCGGACTCATACCAACATAACGGTGTCCGACATCTCCTACCATACAAAGCTTCAAACGGCGCCATACCAATGCTCGAATGAAAACTATTGTTGTAGGTAAACTCAATCAAAGGTAAATAACAATCCCAAGCACCTCCTTTCTCCAAAACACAAGCTCTCAAAAGATCCTCTAGTGACTGAATCGTCCTCTCAGTCTGACCATCAGTCTGCGGGTGATATGCAGAGCTCAATCTCAGTTTAGTTCCCAAAGCCTTCTGCAAACCTTCCCAGAATTTCGATGTAAATCTAGGATCTCTGTCCGAAACAATACTCGACGGAATACCATGCAAACTTACAATTTTCTCAATATACAACTCAGCCAATTTCTCTAACGGATAATCCATTCTAATCGGAATGAAATGAGCCGACTTCGTCAATCTGTCAACAATCACCCAAATAGCTTCAAAATTCTTAATTGTCCTCGGTAAACCAGAAACAAAATCCATACTGATACTATCCCACTTCCACTCTGGAATAGCCAACGGTTGCATTAGCCCAGACGGCTTCTGATGCTCAATCTTTGACTTCTGACAAGTCAAACAAGAATAAACAAAACTCGCAATTTCTCTTTTCATTCCCGGCCACCAAAATAACTTCTTCAAATCATGATACATCTTCGTAGCTCCAGGATGAATACTCAGACCACTACGATGTCCTTCCTCAAGAATACTCTTCTTAAGTTCGGTAACATTCGGAATGCACACCCGATTACCAAATTTCAAAACACCATTCTCATCAACTCTGAATTCGCCACCTTGACCTTGATTCACTAGAGTCAACTTATCAACCAAAAGCATATCAGATTTCTGACCCTCTCTGATCTCATCCAGAATACCACTTGTCAACTTCAACATTCCCAATTTAACACTATTGTGAGTACTCTCACACACCAAACTCAAGTCTCTAAACTGCTCAATCAAATCCAATTCCTTAACCATTAACATAGACATATGTAATGATTTCCGACTCAATGCATCAGCCACTACGTTTGCTTTACCCGGATGGTAATTCAAACCAAAGTCATAATCCTTCAGAAACTCTAACCATCTTCTCTGTCTCATATTCAGCTCTTTCTGATCAAACAAATACTTTAAACTTTTATGGTCACTGAAAACCTCAAATCTTGACCCGTACAAGTAATGCCTCCACAACTTCAGAACAAAAACCACAGCTGCCAACTCTAGATCATGCGTCGGATAGTTCCTCTCATGAACCCTCAGCTGTCTTGAAGCATAAGCTATAACCTGCTTATTCTGCATCAACACGCCACCCAAACCCAACAATGAAGCATCACAGTAAACCTCAAATGGTTCCGACGGACTCGGTAATATCAGAATAGGAGCAGTAGTCAACCTTCTCTTTAACTCTTGGAAACCTTCTTCACATTTTGAGTCCCATATAAACGCTTGCCCCTTTCTAGTCAACATTGTCAACGGTAACGCCAACTTGGAAAATCCCTCAATGAACTTCCTGTAATAACCAGCCAAACCAAGAAAACTTCGAATCTCAGCAATAGACTTCGGAGCTTCCCACTGAGATACCGCTTCTATCTTAGAAGGATCAACAGCAACGCCACCTCTTGAAATCACATGGCCAAGAAAACTAACCTCCTCTAACCAAAATTCACATTTAGACAGTTTAGCAAATAACTTCTTTTCTCGTAGAACTTCTAAAACCACTTTCAAATGCTCAGCATGCTCTTCTTCAGATTTCGAATACACCAAAATGTCATCAATAAACACCACAACAAACTTGTCTAGATACGGATGGAAAATCCTATTCATATACTCCATAAATACTCCAGGCGCATTAGTCACACCAAAAGGCATTACAGAATACTCATAATGTCCATACCTTGTCCTGAAAGCAGTCTTCTGAATATCTTCAGTTTTCACACGTATCTGATGATACCCAGATCTCAAATCTATTTTGCTGAACACACTTGCACCAACCAACTGATCCATCAAATCATCAATCCTCGGCAAAGGATACCGATTCTTGATCGTCACTTTATTCAGTTGCCTGTAGTCCACACACAACCTCATAGTACCTTCTTTCTTCTTAACTAATAGCACTGGTGCACCCCACGGTGACACACTCGGACGAATAAATTTCTTATCCAATAGATCTTCCAACTGACTCTTCAATTCAGTTAACTCAACAGCAGACATACGGTACGGAGCCATCGATATCGGCCTAGTACCAGGTACCAAGTCAATAGAGAACTCCACTTCACGCTCTGGCGGCAATTCATTCACTTCTTCCGGAAACACATCAGGAAAATCACACACCACAGCTAGATCGCAAATCATCAGTTTATCTTTAGCCTCCAAAGTCGCTAACAGCATAAACAACTCTGCCCCATCAGCTACTTCCTCATCCACTCGTCTCGCTGATAGAAACAAACTCTTTCCTTCCTCACTCTCAGGAAATATCACAGTCTTATCAAAACAATTGATAGAAACTCGGTTAAACACCAACCAGTTCATACCCAGAATAACATCAATCTGCACTAGTGGAAGACACACTAGGTCCATCCCAAAGTCTCTACCAAAAATACTCAAAGGACAATTTAAACAAACCGAAGTAGTAGTCACTGAACCCTTCGCAGGAGTATCAATTACCATACTACCAAACATCTCAGATATCTCTAACTTAAGTTTCACAGCACAATCCAAAGATATAAAGGAATGAGTCGCACCTGTGTCAATAATAGCTACAAGAGGAAAGCCATTAATATAACACGTACCTCGGATCAAACGATCATCTGCAGAAGTCTCAGAACCCGATAAAGCAAAGACCTTGCCTCCTGATTGATTCCCTTTCTTCGGCTTCTGACACTGACTTCCAATATGCCCTTCTTCTCCGCAATTAAAACAAATCACTTCCTTGTGCTTGCAATCAGCTATTGCATGGCCAATCTTACCACAGCGAAAACACCTCTTTACTTCAGCAGTGCATACATTACTCTTATGACCAGCCTGACCACACTTGAAGCAAACTATACCAGTAGGAGCGCCTCCCCCACTAGCTCTCTGAGCCGGAGCAGCTCTTTACTTCCCCTTTCCAGCTGGAACATCATACGGCTTGCCACGGTTTTGATGTTGCTTGCCTCTGCGATCACTGACAATCTTGTAATGAGCATTATTGTCCTCTTCAAATATCCTGCAGCTATCAACCAATTCAGTGAAAATGCGTATCTTCTGATACCCAACAGCCTTCTTAATTTCAGAGCGCAATCCATTTTCAAACTTGATGCACTTTGAAAATTCGGCACCAGCACCAGTGTAATGAGGATAAAATTTAGACAACTCCACAAATTTCGCAGCATAATCAGTGACAGACATGTTTCCTTGCTTCAGCTCAAGGAATTCAATTTCCTTCTTACCACGGACATCTTCCGGATAATACTTTCTCAGAAATTCCCTACGGAATACATCCCAAGTAATGTCTTCACCTGCCACGGTCAACCTCTCGTGAGTCTCTAGCCACCAGTCACCAGCTTCGACTGCTAGCATGTGAGTACCATACCGAACCTTCTGAGCTGGAGTGCAATCCATAACACGGAAGATTCTCTCAATCTCTTTCAACCATCCCAAGGCTGCATCTGGATCATGCTTCCCTTTAAACACCGGCGGATTCTCTCTCTGAAAAGTCGCCAAGCTACGTGATCCAGCATCACCACCAGTATTTGGCAAGTTCTGCACAGCTTGTGCCATTGCTTACATTGCGGCAGCCATTGCAGCGTCATTCCTTCCAGCCATTTCAACTTATCAATACAACACAACTTAAGTTAGATTAGTAACAATACACAATTGTTAGACAGTAACGATACGACAACTGGCCGGACAGACCAACCTGCTCTGATACCACTAATGTAACACCCTTCTAAATACCCCAAATATTTAATTAAAACAATAGCATATAAATCAATATCAGAGTAGTCATGCACCAAGGGTGTCACATAATACTTCACATAATTCACCGTAAAAAATCAGTCATGCTCATTATTTAATTCAACATAAACACTTCTTTAAAAATTCGCAGCGGATAGAAACATTCAACATCTGTAATATCTTAAAATTAACATTTATTCAACAAATAAAACATCCCGTCCCGATGTTACATCTATCAGAGCATGACCCACTAAAACCACTCTAGACTTCAAGCACTAGCTTCTACTCAACTCACTGCTCGTTACCTGAAAAATATAACTGTAAGGGTGAGTTCCTCAATCGATATAACAAATATTATAAATTATCATGTTATGTTAAGTAATACCACACGTTAATCACCCTAATCATATCATGCATTCGGTAACGGCACATTAACTCAATCACCACGTAATCACAACTCAATAACAACATACAATGCAACTCAATAACAACATAAAATGCAACTCAATAAGACTCGACTCTTCATGCATGTGGTACCATTTGGAGTAAAACTCCCAACTTAAAATCATTGCCAGTTTAGTGGGCATCAAGGCATAAGCCTTCAACTTTCAACTTAAAATTTTTGCCAATCCAGGCCAACGTGGTGTGAGCAAAAGCCCCATAATTTTGCCAATCCAGGCCAACGTGGTGTGAGACAAAGCTCCGACTTAATGCATATGAATGTATATGTCATGTACGACTCGAAAGTTCAACAACATAATAATAACAGCCACACAACAGCTTTTCAACAAAACAACTCATAATCAACTTTGGCTCATCAGCCTACAACTTAATATTTTCAACAAGCAACTTAAAATCAACTTTTCAACATATTTGCGTCAACATTTCACAACATAAACCAAACAGTTTTATTCATCACAATTAATACAATAGGCCAGCTACCAATTGCATTTACAACATAAAAATCAACTATTTTTCCCACTGCAACAATGTTAACCGGTTAACGCTATAGGTTAACCGGTTAACGCGGGAAAATTACACTTCCAGGCAAAACGCAACAGTGTTAACCGGTTAACGCCCTGGGTTAACCGGTTAACGCAGGCAAAACAGCACATTTTCACAAAATATAACAGTGTTAACCGGTTAACGCCCCGGGTTAACCGGTTAACGCAGACAAAACAGCAGTTCCTGCGCTAACACAAGGCAGAATGCAGAGTTTCCGCATTTCCCGCCGTTGGAGGACTTCCGGACCTCCGATTCAATTTCCGTAAAAAGCTATACGTTCAGAAATTCACCATACACTCAAACACGGATTCAATTACAGTCTAAACACAATTTATCCAACGTAGTTTCCAGCATCCAAAATCCCAATTAGGGTCAATTTAACGGTTTCTCACTACCCATGACATGTTAATCTATAATACCCATTAAGCGACGATAAACCCCCCTTACCTGAGATAATCCGGCAATTCTTTGAGCTTCAAGCTTTTCCGTTCTTCAACCTTTGCTCTTGCTCCTTCTCTTGCCCTTTTCCTCTTTCACGATGCTTCTCTGCTTTTTCACGTAAAACCCTTCTGTTCCAAAAATGAGACTCTTTCTCTTATTTCCAACTTATATATTTTTCCAAATAATTATTATTCCAAATAATAATAATAATAATAATCCAATAATTCAACTTTATTTAATTAAATTAATAAAATAATATTAACTCAATTAAATAATTCTCTTATTTTAATCGGGGTGTTACACTAACCCCATTGAATACAATGATCCTTCTCCTTCTCCAAATTTTGAATTCCCTGTGTTTGAGGCCGAGGAGGAAAGTGATGTAGAAGTGAGTGATGAATTGTCTCGTCTTCTTGAGCAAGATGAAAAGATTATTCAGTCGTTTGAAGAGCAGATTGAGCTAGTCAACTTGGGTTCCGAAGATGATGTGAAGGAAGTCAAGATTGGGTCTCGCCTGTGTCCAGATGCTAAGAAGGGGTTGATTGATCTTCTTCGAGAGTATTCAGATGTGTTTGCTTGGTCCTATCAAGACATGCCTGGGTTGGATTCTGAGATTGTGGAGCATAGATTACCGTTGAAGCCAGAATGCCTACCAATCAAGCAGAAGTTGAGAAGAACGCATCCTGATATGGCTGTGAAGATCAAAGAGGAAGTTTAGAAGCAGATTGATGCTAGTTTCCTTGTAAATGCTGAGTATCCGCAATGGGTGGCCAATATTACGCCTGTGCCGAAGAAAGATGGAAAAGTCCGCATGTGTGTTCACTATAGAGATTTGAATAAAGTCAGTCTGAAAGATGATTTCCCTCTGCCACACATTGATATGTTGGTAGACAACACTGCTAAATTCAAACTCTTTTCGTTTATGGATGGATTTTCTGGATATAATCAGATTAAGATGGCACCCGAGGATATGGAGAAGACCATATTCATTACACCCTGGGGAACATTCTGTTATAGAGTGATTCCTTTTGGTTTAAAGAATGCTGGTGCAACTTACCAGAGAGCAATGACTACTCTTTTTCATGATATGATGCATAAAGAGATTGAAGTTTATGTCGATGACATGATTGCTAAATCGATTGATGAGGAGGAACATGTTGAGCATTTGTTGAAGCTATTCCAGCGTTTGAGGAAGTATAAACTCCACTTGAATCTCAATAAGTGTACTTTTGGTGTTCGTTCTGGTAAGCTGTTGGGCTTTATTGTCAGCGAGAAGGGTATTGAAGTTGATCCTGCCAAGGTCAAAGCAATACAAGAAATGCCTGCACCCAAAACTGAGAAACAAGTCAGAGGTTTTCTCGGCCGCTTGAATTATATTTCCAGATTCATTTCCCACATGACTGCCACATGTGCGCCTATATTCAAGCTCCTTTGGAAAGATCAGTCTTGTGATTGGACCAAAGACTGCCAGAAAGTATTTGATAGTATCAAAGAATATTTGCTTGAACCTCCTATTTTTTCTCCACCTATTGAAGAAAGACCGTTGATCATGTATTTGACTGTGCTAGAAGATAGTATGGGTTGTGTTCTTGGTCAGCAAGATGAGATTGGAAAGAACGAATTTGCAATTTACTACCTCAGTAAGAAGTTCACTGACTGTGAGACTCGGTATTCAATGCTTGAAAAGACTTGTTGCGCATTGGATTGGGCTGCTAAGCGTCTGCGTCAGTATATGTTGAATCATACCACTTGGTTGATATCCAAAATGGATCCAATCAAGTATATATTTGAGAAGCCTGCTTTTACTGGGAGGATTGCCCGTTGGCAGATGTTGTTATCAGAGTATGATATTGAATACCGATCTCAGAAAGCAATCAAAGGTAGTATCTTGGCTGACCATTTGGCTCACCAACCAATTGAAGATTAACAGTCAGTACAGAATGACTTTCCTGATGAAGAGATTTTGTACTTGAAAATGAAGGATTGTGATGAACCATTGCTTGAAGAAGGGCCAAAACCTAGTTCCCGTTGGGGCATGGTATTTGATGGAGCTGTTAATCAATATAGAAATGGCATTGGGGCAGTGATTATTACTCCTCAAGGCACGCATCTACCATTTACAGCTAGATTGACTTTCAAGTGTACAAACAACATGACAGAATATGAAGCTTGCATTATGGGGCTTGAAGAGGCCATGAATCTCAGAATCAAGTATTTGGATGTCTTCGGTGATTCGACTTTGGTTGTGAATCAAATCAAAGGAGAATGGGAGACGAATCAACCCGGTTTGATACCATATAGAGATTATGCGAGGAGGATTTCAACTTTCTTTACAAAGGTTGAGTTTCATCATATTCCTCGAGATGAGAACCGGATGGCAGATTCTCTTACAACGTTGGCATCAATGATCGTAGTAAAGTATTGGAATGAAGTTCCCAATTTATCTGTAATGCGTCTTGATAGGCCAACTCATGTATTTGTTGTTGAAGAGATCAAAAACGAGAAGTCGTGGTATTACGACATCAAATGTTTCCTCCAAAGTCAGATTTACCCGCTTGGGGAATCTTTGAAAGATAAGAAGACTTTGAGAAGATTAGCCGGCAATTTCTACTTGAATGGTGATATATTGTACAAGAGAAACTTTGACATGGTTTTGCTCAGATGCATGGATAGACACGAAGCAGACTTGTTGATGACTAAAGTGCATGAAGGTTCCTTTGGTACTCATTCCAATGGACATGCAATGGCGAAGAAGATGTTGCGAGCAGGTTACTATTGGCTGACAATGGAATCTGACTATTGCAAGTTTGTGAAGAAATGCCACAAGTGTCAAATTTATGCTGATAAGATACATGTTCCTCCGACACTTTTGAATGTTATCTCTTCCCCATGGCCCTTCTCCATGTGGGGAATTGATATGATTTTGATGATTGAGCCCAAAGCTTCGAATGGACATCATTTCATTCTAGTGGCAATTGATTACTTCACAAAATGGGTTGAAGCGACATCGTATGCAAATGTAACCAAGCAAGTTGTTCTAAGGTTTATCAAGAATCAGATCATATGCCGTTATGGTGTGCTAAGTAAGATCATTACTGATAATGGATCGAACTTGAATAACAATATGGTGGAAGCTCTTTGCAAAGACTTCAAAATTGCACATCATAATTCTTCTCCCTACAGACCCAAGATGAATGGGGTTGTTGAAGCTGAGAATAAGAACATCAAGAAGATTATACAGAAGATGGTTGTCACGTATAAGGATTGGCATGAGATCCTCCTATTTTCTTTGCATGGGTATCGTACATCCGTTCACACTTCAACAGGGGTAACCCCTTTCTCTCTTGTATATGGTATGGAAGCAGTACTTCTCGTAGAGGTTGAGATTCCTTCATTGCGTGTGCTCATGGAAGCCAAGTTGACTGAAGCTGAATGGTGTCAGACCAGGTTTGACCAGTTGAATTTGATTGAAGAGGAAATATTGACTGCCATGTGTCATGGTCAGTTATATCAGCAGAGAATGAAGAAAGCCTTTGATAAGAAGGTCAAACCTCGAGTGTTCAGAGAAGGTGACCTTGTGCTCAAGAAGATTTTAACGTTCAAGCCAGATTCTAGAGGAAAATGGACTCCCAATTATGAAGGCCCATATGTTGTTAAGAGAGCCTTTTAAGGCGGTGCATTGGTTCTTACAACTATGGATGGTGAAGAGTTCACTCGTCCTGTGAATGCAGATGCAGTCAAGAAATACTTCTCCTAAAAATTAAAAGAAATAAAAGAACAACTCGCTAAGTTGAAAACCCAAAAGGGAGGCTTAGGCAAAAAAGAGCGTCTCGGTGGATTGAAAACCCGAAAGGGCGATTCAAGCAAAAATTAGAGACATAAAAAACAGAAAGAATTTCCCGATAAGTTGAGTACCCCACCTTGGGGCAACTTCTGCAAAAAATAGGGATTGTGGCAAGTAACTGCATTCTGCTGATCCTTAGTGATTTTCAAGACTTGTTTGAGCACAAGGGTTGATATTGATTCATCATCCCAACAGCGGTCAAGAGCACAGTGGATATCAAGAGTTGGTTGAGGGATTAAGGATCATTTGAATCCAATGTAACCCTTTTCCATGTGAATTACCATTTTCAACTTTGTAAAATCTATGGAGTCTTGTCATTTACAGACTACCATTCTATTAAATAAAGTTGAGCTTTTATCCAATTGTTTCTACTCTTATTTACTTCAGCCAATAGTTTTAAATTTTATCATCATCATTTTAAAATTAAATTTTTAAATCAAAATCAAGTTTTCTTTAATATATAAAAGCAAGAATTTTTCAAAGCAAGTAAAAGGAATATCAACCGCGTTTCAGTAAAAAGCAAGTCCTTAAATGTGAAGCATTTGTGGTCCCCCAAGCAGTTAACTCTTCGGGTGTCCCTAGACGTTTGTGTTGATTCAGTTCCTCGGTGGAATGTTTGACCCCTAGTGGAGCTTCTTTCTTTATCCTCAGTTGAGTTGGTTGATTCAGATACCCTGCGGCGTGTCCTTGTCCCCAACAAAGTTTCGGCCTTCCCCAGCAGAGTTCGTATTTCCTCAGCAGTTGGATCTTCATCAGAGATGCTTGATTTTCCCTAGTAGATCACATTGGTGTCCCCACCAGGTGCCATGTATCTTTGCTCCCAGTCGGAGCTTCCTCCTGGTTTTTGAGCAGCTTTGGTTGATATTCTCTTTGTAGGGTTGTCTCCCATTTTTATGGTGTTGACCTAAAATTTCCCACAGAGTTGGTGTTGTTCTGTCCTCAGCATATCTCCTCCATCTTCAACTAGGGTTGAGCCCTTTGTGATGTTGATCTCTCTGTTCTCCAACAGTAGTATCCATATTTTGTGGATTGACCGAGGATTGTACCGGTGGTTCAATTTCTTTGCGACACCTCTGTATCCTTTGTGATCATTTTGTCAGCATAATCATATATATATATATATATATATATATATATATATATATATATATATATATATATATATATATATATATATTCATACAATTTCATAATTTGCATATCTTGCAACTTCATATTTGATTTGGTTTATCCCCATACCAAATCTGGTGTTTGTCCTCCTTTAATTATAGAGTGTCAGCCCCTTAAGCAGAAAGACTTTAACCTTTCTCTGTTTCCCCACTGAGTTTATTTCCTCGTGGATGGTTGTTATTTCAGTTTCCTTTCCAGCAATTTTTCAAGATGGAATTACTCCCCTTTAGGTATGTCCTCATTGGATTGAGTCTTGATTGACCGTTTTCTTTCTAGCTCTTACCTAGATAGATATTTTGGTCCTTTAAGAGTTTATTACCCAGTAATTGGTAATATTCTTCTTAGTTCGCAGTTTGTTACTTCTTGCCCAATACCCGGCAAAAGTACCCATTGTTCTCCTCAGTGGAGTCCCCAAAAAGTATATCCTTGATATGTTCATCTTAACCAGGTGACGGATATCTTTATTTCCCCCGCAGGAATCTATCCTTGATATGTTCACTTTAACCAGTGACATATATTCTCTTCCTTGGTATTCTACCCAGTAAAAAGGTAGTTGTAATCCCTATTTTGTTCCTCAGAGAGTTAATCCTTAATATGTTCATCTTAACCGATGACAGGTTTTCTTCTCCTTATGGTCTTCTACCCAGTAACCGGTAGTTGTAAATCATATTGTTCCCCTGAGCAGAGTTAATCCTTGATATGTTCACTTTAACCGATGACGGATTTTCTCTCCGATGGTGTTCTATCCAGTAACCGATAGATGTAATCCCTATTTTGTCCACTTTTCAGAGTCTATCCTTGATATGTTCATCTTAACCGGTGACGGATTTTCTCTTTGATTGGTCTTCTACCCAGTAACCGATAGTTGTAAATCCTACTTTGTCCCCTCGCAGAAATAATCCTTGATATGTTCATCCTAACCGATGACGGATTCTCTCCCCGACGGTTTTCTATCCAAATTTCGATAGATGTAATTTCCCCTTTTTTGTTCAGTTGGTATATCCTTGATATGTTCATCCTAACCGGTGACAGGTATCCTCCTTGACGTTTTCCAGGCAAGTCTATCCTTGATATGTTCATCTTAACCGATGACGAATTTTCTTCCCTGTCGAGTTTATCCTTGATATGTTCATCCTAACCGATGACGGATAATCTCACCCTTGGTCTTCTTCCCAGTAACTGGTAGTTGTAAATCCTATTTTCTGCGATTTTCCCCAGTAAGGTTATTCTTACCTAGTAACCGGTAATGACTACTCCCTCCTGGCGGTTCCCAGCAAGTCATCCTTGATATGTTCATCCTGACCGATGACAGATGTTCTCTCTGTCAGATCTTTATTATCTCCTTACCCAGTAACAGGTAGTAGATAATAAATTTCTGTTCCTCCTGTGTTGAAGTTTATTTCTTCCCCAGTTGAGCTAAGTGCGCATTTCCCTAGTGAAATCACTTTCCCCTGCATGAGTCGAGTACCTCAGTTTTACCCTGACTTATTCGTATCCCCTACATATGTTGTTATTTCCACGGTTGAGTCTTTCCATTTTGTATGGAATTCCTCGAATCCCCCAGTAGTTTTAAGTTGTAGCCTAGCCAACGCATAACTCCTTTTTACTCCCTCAGAGTCTTTGTCGCCCCCAGTGAGTTTTCCTTATGGAATGCATTATGCTCCTGCGGATTTTCGGTCTCTCTGATTTCTTTTTCCTTTGTGGCAATATCTCCCCACAGAGTATTAACTTTTGCATTCATATCATATGCATCATGAGGTCTCTTATGGACCAAAATTTGTTTCTCTATGTTGTTATTTAAGCCCATTCCACTGAGTCGACATGAAGATTTTAACCTTCGCCTTCTCAGTTAGAATATCCTTAAATAGGGGCAGTTGTAAGACCCCAATTTTGACCCTAAGATCCCTCATGCAATTCCATCATATGCATTAGCATTGAGATCATACCTTGGCATCCTCCTTCCACTTTTTTTCATTGGGTTTGTTTTGGGAGAGATCACCAAGCACTTTGTGATTATATCATACTTGTATTTTTATCATTTCACTAACCAAAATACCAAAAATATGTCTTTGTATTTGTCTAACTCTTTTGTAGGTAAGGCATGATCTCATTGATTCATCAAGTTCACATCTAGGGTTTGACACCCTCATGAACAAAGAGCACAACCAAGAATTGATTCAAGAATGACTATGAACATCATATGTGAGTTCCATTGATCTCTACATGTTATATTGATCAAGTTTTCTTCAAGAGTTTGAGGGTGATTTGCCTTGGAAACCCTAGTTTAACTAGGTATCTTAAGTAACTTCTTCACCAAGCTATCTCACCAATTGATCAAATTTATCAAGGGACACTTCAAAATTCATCATCTTATGCATATATGATCTACCATGAGCCAAGAAAGTCAAGAGAATTGGAAATTAACAAGTTGGTTGATGGTGGTTGGCCAGATGAATTCATCTGATCAAAACTGGGTCTCCCTAGACCCTATCTCCTACAATTTTCACCATATAAAAATGATTCCAAAAGAAAACTTACTCTAAATAACATTCCAAATAACTTTCATGTTGATACCTAGAGCTAGTTTTGCTTGGAAAATCATTTTCTATGTTGAAACATTATAGGTCATTTTGTCTAAACCCTAATTTGAAAGTCAACTTCCCAAGGCCATAACTTGCTCAATTTTATGAGATGAAAGATTTTCAAGTTGCACAATCAAATTCAATGTGTCTACTTCAACTTTTATGTTTGGATAATTCAACTTTTTTGAGCATGTGATATGAGGCTACATTATAGGTCACTTTTGACCTATACCATTGATCACGTGATTTTTCCAAACTTCAAAAATGAATAACTCTATCATTTCAAATCCAAATGACATGAAATTGGTGACATTTTTGAAGGCCTTTGAGAGAGCTATAACTTTTATGAAGACACTTTTCTCATTTGAAGCTCATATAAAAAGATAAGCAAGGTGGAATATTGAGACATATGGCTTGACACATAGAAAAATTTTGATATGTCAAATATTTCCAAAGTTCCACTTCAAATTTCTCCAAGTTCAAATCTCCAAATGAAAAAGTGTTGAACATAAAAGTTGTTCCTCTTGATCTCGCCTTTCCAAAGAGCTCAAACGCATTCATTTTGGATGAGAAATGCATAGTTGCACATGGCTTAAACAGGCTGATATCATTTGGCATGGATCAAACTTCAAACATCATTGTGCATTTGCCTTGCAATCCAAGCTTACTTCAGAGCATATGATCTTCAATTATGGACCTCAAGCTATCATTTCACGGGCCGACGATGGCTTGTACAGCGCAATTGACTAACATCCATGTGGAATGCGCGCTAGGAACCATCAGATCTGCCACCTCAATTAATGAGGGAGATCTGATGGTCCACGTAATTTAGAATTTTTGAACTCTTATTTTAATTGCATTTTCTTCAGTAATTCATATAAAATTCAATATTGACCAAAAAAATATGGGACTTTCACCAAAAAATTTCAAATATTTTTCTCTTTCATATTCTGAATTAAAATTATTTTTTGGATCATTATTAATATTTTTCATGAATTAATTGAATTTGTATTTGTTTTTAATTGTTTAAAAATATTTTTAAATGTTCAAAAATTATGAAATTTTTTCTCCAAGGTCCTTTGACCTTGTTTGACCTATGATAAATCTCATGGCCATTTTTTTGGTGTTTTGATGAGATTTTAGGAATTAGACAAAACATATTTGATTTAAATGCACTATTTTATTATTTTTAATTGAATAAATGCCAATTAAATTTTGTTGACCATTTGTATTGACTTGTATGAGTTTGCTTATTGTTGTTGGGCCTTGGTCAAGGTTGATTTGACTTTGTCAAGTTAATATCATTGGATTTAGGGGATTGATGGAATGTACATTCCATCTCCCAAAATGAATGAATGATATTAATTTGGTAAAAGTCCTCCTTTGACCAATTTGTGATCTCATTCATCCCCTTCCCATTTCATCTCATTCCTCTTCTTCATTCATTCATTTCCATTTGGCCTATGACATCTCAAAGTCCTAATGCTAGTTGATTGAAAAATTGACATGAGTATGGATGAGATTAGGCCACACCTTTTGCATATTTTTTGTGTGTGGTATGTTTTATGAGCATAGTCCATTATATTATATCTCTAACATGCATTAACACCAAAATTCTATTGCCCGGCCTCAAATAGTTGTGACTTCTACATTAATCCAATTACGATTGCTTAACATAGCGTTAAATTTATGACATAAAAGGCATAAGCATTCTAGTTAGTGAGATTGTAAGTCTCCCCTCTTTCATGGTATTGTGTGGAAACTTGGCCTTCTTTCCTTCCTTTTGGAAGATGTTTTGGTTCAAGGATCCATGCTTGTGACAAGTGGTTAAGTGTTCTCCAAAGAATGTCTTGAAAAGCAAAACAAAACTAACTTCTAACCTACTAACTACTAACTTTTAATTTCAAGCCTTTACTTTAATGTAATTTACTTTTAGCACTTTATCCCATTTGCCATTGTTCATATCATTCTAATTGTTTATATTAATGTAATTTTCACTTTGTCCATTTGGACCATATTGTGTGATATATTTTGTTTGTGTATATTTTGCTTGTTTGTGTGGTCTTTGATCATTAATGTACATAATAATAACAAAAACCCTAAAAAAACTTTTGAGTGGACTGTTGACTTGATCTTGCCTAAATGGACTTAGAATCTAGGCAACCTCTCTATCACGAAATTTGTATCACGAACTACGAGGTTTTGATCCCTCATTTTTATGTTGGTAAGTAAGCACAAGACCGAAGGTCTTGTCAAACACAAAAATATAATTAATGAATTCTTTTCTCATCCCCCATTCTATTTGTTTGTAAACATCACTTTGTACAAAATACATATGCACACAAAAAGGGCTCCCTAGGAGTACCTATGACACTTTGGGTACTAACACCTTGCCTCTGTGTAACCAACCCCCTTACCTATGATCTCTGACTTTTATTAGTTTTTATTTGAAAACTTCTTACTATTTGGGTTTTGTTCGTACTTTTTCTCTTTTCCCTTGGAAACAATAAAAGCGCGGTGGCGACTCTTGTTAATTGATCTCTAGTTTGTCAATAGCTTGATGATCATGAATTTCCCGCTACAACACCCTTAAATCATGAGCTTAATATCATAAAATAAAGTATATCGGAAGCACATATTCACATTTATCAAGTTTCCCATAATAAAAAATACAAATGTTTTGTAACATATATTCAACAAAATAAAATATTTACCTACACCTATCATCGTATGCTCACTTTCACTTACGGTGTCATCGAAACAAAGTTTCATCACTAAACATCCATCACATTAATACAAATCTCATAAATTTACTTTACTTAAATTAAAACAGTTATGGCATAAGCCTCCACGATCAACAAAACTCAAAACATTGAGAATGTATCATCCAACTATCCATTAACAAAACATAGTGATAAAATAAACAACACTCATTCGCCTAATGCTACAAATCAGGATAACGGAAATCTAGTAATGTGTAAAAAAGAAAAAAAGAAGAATAACCTCAACGTCATCCTCCAGCTTTATGCAGCTACTCATCTACTTGCTTATTTGTACCCCAAAGAGGAGAACAAACCACAACCACGTCGAAGGGGTGAGAATTCACATCAATGGGATGAAAGACATAAGTTGCAAGTAGAATCACAAACATCTACCTGCATATTCCATCAAACACACCAACACATTCTCACATCCAGCTCATCATTATCATACATTTAAACTTACGCAATGAGACTCACAACGCCAACTAGACTCATATGCATGTGATACCATATCATCAGCAATTGGTTCACTCAAGAACTAGGTTCACCCTGCTCGAACCATGAATTCACCCTTCTCAAATTCAGGACAAGTCACCAATCAACCTTGTTTGGATTACAACTTACCTCTTTCATCAACAACAACGACATAATGAATGCATGTAACAACACGTCAATGCAACACCAACATAATGTTTAAAGTCTCCTACTGACAATAAACAAAATATGAATTAACCTAACGATAATAGTTCCCCTTTCTGAACTATCATCCCACAACAACATACTCACAGTTCAACAACATAATTAATGCTCACACAATAGCATATCGTAATCACAATTCACGGAAATTAACACAATATCATCATATAATTAAATTCAATAATTATATTATAACTAAAAAATATCAATAACTGAGTAAAGTATTATTACTCAGCAGCTAGAAAATCATCCATACATGCTCAAAATGTCTTAAGAGAGTGTTTTTATTAATTTATTCTATATTCTTAACTCATCAAAGGTTATAACAATATATAATTATACTCAACATAGTGCCTAAAAAACTCTAAACAACTTTACAACAATTCCTATAACTCTAAAATAACTCTAAGATTCTCAAAAATTATCTACTGCCAACTCTTATCTATACAAATAACGCTTATGAACTCAATTGATTGTTCTAACAACTATAATGACAACTCTGAATAATAAATATCTCCAACCAAACTCTAAAACATTATAATTTATAATATTAAATTATTATTATTATTATTATTAAATAAAATAAAGTTCATCAAATTTAACTTTAAATGACTCAAAAATAACTCTCTAAATATGTCAAAGTTAGTCTAAACAAATAAAAATATGACTCTAAAGTACCAAATTGACAACTCTTGCACAACTAAAAATGACTCAAAATAGTCAACTTAACTCTAAACTCATCAATAGAGTAACTCACTATTATTATTACTTGTCTCAAACCATTAACAGAGTAATAACCCTTATCACCAAGACATACCAACATAACTCTAAAACATATCAGAGTTACTCAAATAGTAACTATGACAACTCTAAGGTAACAAATCTCTCTCTTAAAATTATCAACATAACTCAAAAATTTATTAGAGTTGCTCAAAGGAAGATCTAAAATATATCAAACTACTAGTTACATTCTCACAACTCTAAATCGCTCAAGACTACTCAATAAAAACTCTAAACTCATCAAACATCCCCAAAATCATGTTGCCTACTAGTCACACATCATATTTGAATATGTATTTAAAATATCAAACAAAGTCAGAATCAAACAAATGAATATGTTTTGGAAAACATAGAGAGTATATTTTTAGAATATGATTTTTATTTCAGGACTTAATACACCAATTAACTAGTATGCCACTAGCTCCCATGAAAGGAAAAAAGGTCAAGTTCCCACACAATGCCATGAAGAATGGGAGACTTACAATCTCACTTACTAGAATGATATTCCTTGAGG